>NW_026990149.1:616705-925057 GCF_036417665.1 Passer domesticus | reverse complement strand
CAGACCATTTCCGTGAATTCTCCTCAACCCACAGAGGTTGGGAACATCCCAAGGGAGGGCAGTGGTGGAAGGGCACCTCCAGGACCAGCCAAACCTGAGCCTTGCCATCAGAAGGGCTTGACTGTGCAAGCTCCCTCTCCAGGCATAGCCAGACACCTCCAGCCCACTGCCAAAGGCTGATCCACCAGCTCTCTGCGCTGTGCCTGAAAACGCCCTTTGTCTCTTGACTTCCCAGTTTCAAGCAGAGCACAGAGTGCCAACGTCTGCTGATCTCTCCTGCAATTCTTACTCAGCTCATTCAGCTCCCTTCTCCCTGGGCACAGCTGAAGCAAGAATTTAAAGAGTTCAGATTTCAGCTGAGGCTTAGAAGCAATTCACATTGATCAGGATGTCAGTTAGACAGGTAGACCATAGGTTAATGATGATTAGATGCTTAAGCCAGAGCTGATTGTTATATTATTTACCATGATGAGCTTCTTGATAGAAGGAAGTGGAGTAAGTGAACTGTTAGAAGAACATACTGAAACCCGTAGAACAATGGTTAGCACCTGGGCTTTATGTCAATCAGTCACTAAGCAGGGGACCTTGGATGGTGCCAGAGGGTCACAGAGACCTGATGAAGACATTCCTGACTTCATCCCTTAAGACCACTGGCCCAATAGGAGACCACCAACCCAATTCCAGAGAAGAATTGCACCGGTGTGAAGGACTAATGACCTCATTTTAATACAGAGCAGGGAGGGGAAGTGCTGGGGTTGTGCACATATGTTGTATGTAAGATCCTGGGAAATAAAGAGAGGGCAAAGAACCTTGTACAGCATGGTCTCGCCTTGTAGGGACGACTCTGGTGCCACCCACCGGGGTTAAAAAACATACCACTTTCTAACTTTAATGAGTTAGAGAGTCTCTGTCCGTGAGCCTCGGTTTTAACAACTCATAGCCTGATCCTAAATGAGAATAGCCTATCAGTCAGAAAGCAAAGGCTGGAGGAACTGCTCTCCTGCAAGACAGGCTCTTGTCAGCCAGATTTCCTGCTGGAAGCCAGCTGTGACCAAGCCAGCTGGTGCTGTCTGCCATGGAAACCATCTGAAGCAGCCTCGTCCCTCTCCTCCCCATGAAACCAACTTCAGCCTGGCCTGAAGGAAGTCCTGATGCACAGGCTTGCTTTAAGCAGCCCCCACTCCCAGCTGCACACTTTGCCTGTGTGTCCTGAGCTGGGCTGCCTTGCTGGAGCAGAGCTTCTCCTGTGCTTGCCTACTGCTGCAGCTGAAGGGGAGCCTCAAGGACAGGAGCTTTTATGGCTGCTGTCCCACCATCAGGAGAACCCTGGCAGATCAGCACTGCAAGGACTTCATCTGTGGCAGCACCAGCACCCAAACCAAGGTTTGGTCTGTGCCCCACGCCTGCCCACACCGCAATCCCACTGTTTTGGTGAAGAAGGGAGATGATGAAGAAGATGTGACTCAACACCATGGAGCTAAAGACACCTCTAGAGGCAGTGCCAAGGCAGGGCCAGAGCCCAGCTCCCTGAAGGCAGCATCTGAGCCAGGAGGGCTCACCACTAAACTAGAGAAGAAGATGCTCTGTCCCAACAGAAGAAGGTGCTTCCTCTCTTGGGAGCCAGGGAGCTAAGAGTGGCCATCCCTGTGCTGCTTCTGGCCTTTGCTATGCAGCACCTCTGAGCTCAGAGTCCTTGGAGCAGGGAAGCCCTGCAGGGACAGTAACCCATGGAGAGCAGGAACCCATGGAAGGCTTACTCACCTCTCCCTGAGAGGTGCCCCAGAGCCACAGTTGATCTCCTGGGGGCTCGGGGAGCAGCTGACACGTGAGGCCTCCCCGGGCACCAGCACCTCGGAGCTGGGGCCTCCCTCCATGTGGCACAGCGCCGTGGCACTGGAGATGCTGTTGAGGTGGCCAGAGAAGGGCAAGGAGACCTGCTGGCTCTCTCCTGGCTGCAGCACACCTGACACTGGCAGGATACTGGAAGCCTGCATGGAAGACAGGAGAGATGGAGCTGTTGAGCGTGAAAATGGATGCAGAAGAGCACCTTGGAGCAAAGTGCAGCTGCAGCCAGAGGGGCCTATTCCCCAAACACTGCCAGAATCACCCTGATCTCATCCTGCATCCATGCCACTGACCAGTGCAGGGACCATGGGGAAAATCTTCTCCCATCCTCACAGGTCAATGCATTCATGAGTACATTACATGGAAGTGAACTGGGATGTCTCCTGGCACTAGAAATTCTCTCTGATGCACAACTTGCCTTGAAAAAGTTTCAAAACTTACTGCTTTTAGAAAAGGAGTAGACTCAGAGTGAGAGCTCTTGGAGCTGAGCAAAGGACTCCCAGCCCAGCTCATCTGACTCCTGAGGCTCTTCCCCTCTCTCTCTGATTTAAATGCTGCTTCCTCAAGGTGCTACAGCAAAAGCTCCTGCAAAACCTTCCTCTGGACCACCTGAGGAGTTGCAGGGGGAGCAGTGCCCTCCATAGGTGCTGCACAGCATCCTTGGGCAGCCCCACAACGTGTCCTGCACGGCCTCTCCAACACCCAGCTGCTCCAGCAGCACTTTGTGCTGGGCCTGCAGGGATGGGAGGCCCCTCTGTGGCCAATGCTCAGGGCCACCAGTGGCACTGGCAGCTCCAGCCCTGCTTGCCACACTGACAGTGTGCAAGGGAGACAGATTCCCTCTTCCCTTCTCCACTTCCAGGGCAGCGTGCGGTGCGCCCACGGAGCACCTGAATCCCTCCAGGCCTGCTGGGAGGTGAGGGTTTGCAGGAGCTTGTGGTGGCACCTGAAAAACAAGCCATTCCCTACGCCTGCAGGAAGAGACAGCCACTTTGCCAAGTCTCAGTTTGTAAGACAGCTTCAGGGCCAGCAGTGCAAGAGCAGCTCTCGGGTGACAGCAGAGACCTGCAAACAGGGAGTCTGGCTGGGCTGGGAAGAGGGCACATGGAGATCAGGACTCATCCCAGCTTGCTGTGGTAAGGAAGCTGCAGCTCTTCCCATCATGATGCAGATAAAAGCCTCATCTTGCATTGGGAAGGCAACAAGGCAAAAAATGCCACACTCAGCACAGGCCTGTAGGATCTGAGTGAGCTTCTCCAAGGAAAACTCTCCTATTTCTCCCTGCCACTCCCCCATGTCCAGCCACTGGTTCTGCTGCCCAGCCACTGTCAGGGCACAGGACAGCAGGGCAGCAAAAAGGGAGCTCAGCAGGAGCATGACTTGCTGGTGGCAGGCTGAGGAGGCAGCACAAGCAGTAGGTGTACAAGAAAATCTACCTCTGCTCCTGAAGACTGGGTCAAATCCTGCTCTTCAGTCAGGGCTGTGGCTGCCTCCTGCTTTCCAGCCTTGAAGTGCCTCCATCGAGACGCTGGGCAATCCAAACATGTTCTCATCTCCTTTGGTGGTTGGGGATTGAATTTAGGTGGGTGAAGCTCATCTCTGGAAAAGAAGATAACTGTGAACAGAGACCTGCAGTGGCAGGGAGGGACACCTGCACCAGCAGCTCCTGGTCAGGATGCAGCCCCTGGCTGGCTGCTGGCACCTTGAACTGAGAAATGCCTTGATCCAGCCCTTCCCAATCCAGGCTGGAGCAGGTCTGCTCTAAAGGCAGCCCAGGAATGACCCTGAGCTGCTGCAGCAGCTGCAACTGCTTGCACTGAGGAACTGCAGAGGACAGGGATGAACACCTTGTGGGCATGCAAAAAGCACAGTGGGAGAGCAAAAGACAGAGAAGGCAAGCAAAAAGGGCAGATTTGAGACATCCAGGGGCAGACACAGCCAGCACAGCCAGCACAGCCCCCCCAGGGCCCAACGCCAGAAACTCTGCAGCTCCAGCAGGTATTTATCAGGAATGTTTCCCTGACACTGCTGGGGGCTTGGCTGACATTTTCCAACACTCCCAGGGGACTCAGGTGGCATTCCCCATGCATACAGACATACATACATAGGCTGTAGTGCTGGGATCCTGCCAGACTCCATCAGCCTTGGGCTTGGGGAGGTTTCTGCCAGCCGTCCAGAGCTCCATAACTTTTTTCTCTATCCCAGGAAGCAGGCAAGAAAGATTTAAAAAAAAAAAACTCAAACAAACCACAACAGGGAAAACTAAAAAACCTTAAACAGCTCATCCCTGCTCAAGGTATTTCTTTAGGGACAGCTACCACTCTCCAGCTGAAATGCTGGGCTTTTGGGAAAAAAGAAAAAGATAATTACATGTTCACCTCCAAATTTAAAAGGATCAAGGTAAGAGAACCTTTCCAACTACAAAGGATTGGCCCAAAGGTAAAAGCTTTGCAAGAAATCTCTAGTTATGGCCAGGCTGACAGTTAAACAACTGGTTCCTCTGGTGGGGAGAAACCCTCCTCTTTAAGGTAAGCAGCCTCAGAGTTGAAAGAAACTGTTCTGTCAAACTTCAGGCTCCCTGGCACAGCCTGCATTGCCTGTCCTTCCTGTTCACTGATTTACATGCAGTGCCACAATGGCCCAGGTTCAGATGTTTGGTGCCATTCAGGGAATTTGGCATTGTCATTTCCTTATGTTTTAATATAAGTTTCAATCCTTGCAACCACTCTTGAAATGCCAGCCTTCCTTTTTTTTACAGAAAGCTCAAGGTTCCCAGAAGTCTTCTGACATCCATCTTTTGTGCTCAGAGAGATGCCATTTTCAAACAGATGTTTCCAAAGTTAACAGCATTTTCCAGAGTAATGCACTAAAGTGACCCTGGATTCCAGCTCAGACCAACGACGTTCTGTGCCAGACACTGAGATTACCACCCGTGAGGCACGAGCTGTTTGTGCCACCCATCCCTCCTGGCCTTCTCCACAGCAGCCTGTGCCTGTTTTCCCTGGCAGAATCCCTGTGCCCTTTGCAGCCTGCCAGGAGCAGCTGCACAGAGGCACACATCTCCCCTGCACTCACCAGTGGGTTTCTCTCATCCCCGAACACGCCGATGAGAACATTGGTGCGATGCGTGCCCAGCGCCTGCACTTCCACCAGCACTGGGATCTCTGCAGTGCTGTGAGGCTGGACAATCCCACAGGGCTTGGGGCTGGAGTAGAGCACAGCAGAGTCCTCCTTGCGTTTCTGCAAGAGACACAATGAAATGCAGCTTCAGAGGCACCTCTGAAGAAACTTTACACTCCCTAACATCCACCGCAACAGCAACTGACACACGTGTTTAAAAATGCCCAGGACAAAGGTAAAAGGCACAAACAAGATGCAAGAATTGTAGGCTTAGCATTCCCAGGGGATCCTGCCAGGAGACTGCCAGCACAGGCACTGGTGTCTGTGGATGCAGCAGCTTTCACAGCCCTCTAAGATCTCCCACAAGAAAACACCCTGAAGACTAGAACATCAACTGTTCCCTCAGCAGGTTAAACTGCATCCTCAAGTTTACATTCGGGTAGGATCCTGTTCTCAGCAGATCTTTAAGACTGAATAGAAACCAGCAAGGTCACGTCCAAACCCTTTTTCCCCCTAATAAGCTCCTCAATAATATTTGAGAGGGGGAGGTGGATGGGATGCCAAACCTGTTCAATAAGCCCGTAGCAGCCAGGCAGGTGGCTGGGATTCCTAATGATGAACTTCTTCTCGTAGGGCACCTTCAGGAGGCACTCATCATACTGCAGCACGTGGGGGGACACTTGCAGCTTAGGAACAAGACATCTGGACAAAGAGATGAGCCCAGGGGAATCAGAGATACTGAGAGAATGGAGAACATTTACCCCCAAAGATTGTAAAACAGAGCATAACACATTGGTCACTGTCAAATGGGCATTGAACAGCCCTGCAGTGATAAATTGCCTTCTACGTCTTCCCACTCCAACAGGTCTTGTCAAGGAGGGGCAAACCCTGAGAGGCAGCAGCCAGAGGCTGCCAAGTGCCCCAGGCAGAGCACTTTGTCCCACAGCTGCCTCAGCCCCTCCTTTCCCCAGGAAGGCTTGCAAGGACTCCTGTAACACTCCCAGTGATTCACGAGCTCTGGGGGAGCCTTCCTAACAAGGATCAGAGCTCACTAATGCTCAAGGAACACACAACTCCAGTGTCCCAGGAAAAATGACTCCCTTCTCTGCCATGGTGCTGTTGCCCTGCCTGGGAACTCAGCTGCTTGCCCCAGCCTTGGAGGGCACGAGACACCAGCTGCCCTCCAGAGTGGCTGATCAGCCCCTCCCAGGCCCTACAGCTCCCTGGCTCCTTCCCTCCACAGCTCCAGGCACTGACTGTCCCCAGCCCACCTGCTTGACAAAATGCCAGCCCAGGCACTGCCTGGATGGCTCTGCATGGGAGAAGGAACAGCCCCAGGGAACTGCATCCCTCCTGGCATTCCACTGACACCCACAGCAGCACAGCAGGATGGAATTCTGCTGCAGCAACAACCACTTTTGCTCTCAACCCTGAGAACATTCAAGCTCAGAGTGGGAAGCAGAGGGAAGGAGAAAATCTAGAGCTGAGCTGCCACATCAAGGGCTGCTTTCCCCTCCTGAGACCTTGCCCTCAGCACTCTTGCTGGCAGCCACTTCCCCCCTGCCACGTGCCCTCATGAACAGAACCAGAGCCTGGCTCACAGCAGGCTGCTTGCTGTGTCCCAAACCAATGCACGGTGCTCGCACCCAGCACAACTCCACCTCTTGCAGCAAGAAGGAGAGGAGGCCCTGGGGAAATTTGTTCCACCTCAAGCACCAAAAGCCAGGCCAAGAAATGATCTCATTCCTGGTGCCTTCAGAAAAGGGCCCAGGACCCTGCTGGGCTGGGAGCAGGGCTGCTTTTCACCACAGGCTGCTGTCCAAGCTCTGCTCTTCTCATGCCCAGCTGGCACAACATGAGCTCATGAACCAGCACTTCTCCTTGGCAGCTGCAGCCAGCAAAGCCTGGGCAAGGCAGGGGCTGGGGGAGGCCAGGGAAGGGCTGGTACCTGGCTGTGATGACCAATGATGCCACTCCCTTGCCAAAACCCTCCAGATCCACCAGCATTTTCCTGTAGAACTCCATCACCGAGTTGGAACACAGGGTCACCTGGTGGAAGAGAAGAACAGGAAATTCTTCCGTACAAAAGCTCATTATCCACGTGTGATATCCTCCAGCCCATGAGGGAAGATTTTGTCTTAATTCTGCTGCTGCTCCATGTGTAGAGCACAGTCTCAAAGCAACAAAAGCCTTCTGGCAATAGCAGATGTGTTAAACACACCTCGCTATCAGGGCATAGCTCAGCTACATTAAAACATTAGACTAAAGCTCTATGAACCACTGTATTCAAATTAAGGGGCCAATTTCTCATCTGACTACAATGACATAAAAGCAGAAGAAATCTGACTTGAACACAACGAGTTCAGCTTTACAGCAGGAAGCTGAGGGCAAAGTGTGGCCCAGCAGGTGCTGGGCAGTTCATGGCTGCAGAGTTTTTTGTCCCCACTGGAGATTCCTGCAGTGAACACAAATCCTTCTGCTCCCCAGGAGAGGGGAAATGAGACCAAGAAGGAAAGCTAACTGCTTTCTAGAATGACATCTCTCTAACAGCCACCTTTTGCCCTCATCTTTGCTCTGCCCACTTGCAATCAAATAAATGGCTCTCAAGAACCCAAGAGTGACTTCTGGCCTTGACCATATGGTATGTGACCTCAGCATATGATTTTGGAAAGAAAACAGTGCTCCTTGAGGAACACCCCGAGTAAGGCAGCTAGCAGAGGCCTCAGAGCAGTGCAGATCTCTCACTCACACCATGCTCAAAGCTGGCAGCAGAGCTAAAGCCCTCCCACGCTCCAGTGCAGCTGCAGCCCTGGTGCTGAAGCGTCTCTGGCTGCACTCTGCCCGTACCTGGATGTCCTGGTGTCCCTGGGGCAGGATGGTCCCTTGGCTGGGAGTGATGGTAAACTCCCGGGGCTCCACATACAAGTGAACGCCCTTCCTCCAGGCTGGGTCACTGTGGCAGCGGATCTGATCCACGCTGTCCACAGCCGGCTGCGTGCCATCGAACGACATGCGGAGCTGGAACGTCACGGGCACCGGGGAGCTGTTAGTGAGCCGGCAGCGCTGGGTGTAGGGAAAGCCTAGGAAAGGACACCAACATCCATTGAGGCTCCCATTGTGGCCTGACTCCTGCTGGGAATGGCCTGGCACGATGAAAGTGGCACTGGAGTTTAGCTCTGGATTATCTGAACTACAGCTCACCCAGAAGCTGCATGAGGAATGAATCGTCACTCAGTTCCCTTTGACACAGATTGCAGGCTGCAGCCTTGAAAATGCCCACTCCTAGCCCTGCTGAACACTGCAAGCTTCTCTCTTGGCGATGGGGAGGAGCTGCCTCACCTGCCCCAAACCAGCACCAGTGATCTCCCAGTGATGAGTGTGCACCCAGACCGAGCATTTCCTCTGAGAATTCAAGCTGTCAAATTCCCTGTTCAGCCTGCCAACACTCCCACCCTTTTCAAGATAGATAAACAGTGAGTCAGCATTGAGAAGAAGCTACAGCAAAAGAGATGATGGAATCAGGAACTAGAACGTGAGGCAAAGCACCCCAATGCAGCTTCTCTCTGCAGGATCCTAAAGGCGTCTCTTGGTTTGAGCCAAACAGACTGAGCACGAGACAGCTCAGAGCCCACTCAACTGGGGGCACACCCAAGCCTTGCTTGGAGATTGGCAATGAGGAACCAGGTCCCACCTCACCCAACAAACGGGGACATCACACCCATGCTGCTCACTGGGATTGCTGCCTGCAAGGCTTTACCCCACTGGAGCTCTGGGATTTGCTTTCCATGCTGGAAAGCCAGAGATGTAGCTACTCATGGTGGGGATGTCCTGCAGATCCTGGAGAGCAGCCACAAGCTGCTCTGCAGTGGACATCTGGCTGGGCTGGCCAGCTCTTTGGGGAGGAGACTTCTCCCTGGGCCTGCTCACCAAGAGGCACTGGAACACAGATGGGGAGAAAAAACAACTGCAGCTGCAACCCAGAGTTTCTCTGTGCCCATCCCAGTGAGCACTGCCAGCTCCAGCAGTGACTCCAGCAGGGAGGCAAGAGAGGCACAACAAGGACAAACACAGATGGCAAAACCTCCAATGAGACTGAGCTCACCGCATGCAGACAACAGTCAACAGTTCCAAAGAAGCAAAGATACAACAGCTGCCTTCAGCTGAAGAGACCTTAGGAATGAAAGCAGATCCAGCAGGATCGATCTCCTGGTTCAGAACCATAGTTCCATCTCTTGCCTTACTTGTTTCATTTCTTCAAAAAGGCAACTTGACAAGTGCCTCCATGGTGATGCAGGGGGGGACAGAAGCAGCTCAGGAAAGGCAAGTAGTTTCCTTAAAAAGTCCATGACCTTCCTTGTTCTGGGTTCAGGCTTGGTAGTGAATGCTCCCCTTGGTCTGGGAAGGGGGATAGGGGTTTTGGGGGTTTTGGCCCTGGGGGTGGGCTTTTCCCTTGGGGGTTTTTTGGCCGCTGTGGCGTGATGCCGTGGGCGCTGTGCAGTGGGAGCTGAGGCTGGGCAGGGAGCGGAGCTTCCCTTCCTCCCGCTCGGGGATGGAGCTCGGCCGCGTGCTGCTGCGGGAGGTTGTGTGCTTGGCCCCGGCACTGCCCTGGCTGCAGCTCAGCCTGGCACCCACCCTACCTGCCTTCCCCGCTGCTGCCTGCTGCTCTGAGGCACTGCCCGCATCCCCCTGCCCTCTGTCCCTTTGCAAAAGGAGCATTTCCCTCCTTCCCTCCTTCCCTGCCGCTGCCGGCTGGCGGGGGATCACTGCCCTGCCAGAGCCCACAGCTCCTCCTGCTGGGATCCTCACTGCACCAAAGAACAAAAACGGGACTTGGCAGCTGGCAAACGTCTGCTCTTGTTCTCTGGGCTCTCCTGATATAGTCTAGGAAAGAACTGTTATTCCTTTTCCCACAGTTTTGCCCGGGAGCCCTGTCATTTCAAAGGTATCATCATTTGGAGGGAGGGGCTCATCTTTCCATTCCAGGAAGATTCCCACCTTCCTTGGCAGACATCTGTCTTTTCAAGCAGGACAGAGACACCAGAAAATCCTGACTTTCTATGCCTTGCTTCTGTTTGATCTGACAATGGCCAAATGCTCCCTGCGGCACCAGCAGCCCTGCAGTTCCCAGCCTGAAGAGGCTGCTGGGGCAGAGCAGGAGGGAGGGATGCTTTTCTCTCGGAAGGCACAGATCCCTCCCGCTGTGTCCCAGCCCAGGCAGCACTCACCAAAGGAGATGTCCCCGAAGTCGAGCTCAGGGAGGTCGAAGTGCAAACTGGGTCCAGTGACGCTGCCCCTGCATGGCGAGGACAGAGCAGGAAATGCCTTGGTTCAAGGAATTGCAAAGCTCCGGCTGGCGTGGCTCGGGGGCACCAACCTGGGGTCAGGGCACCGTGCCTTTCAAACCAGCACACACCATGTGCTCAGCACAGTGTCCCTGGGCACAGGAGGCAGCTAAAGCCAAGTGGCCAGCAGCCAACAGCCACTGATGGGCTCTGGGCACAGGGCAGGCAGGAAAAGCTCCCGGGATGCTGCTGGTCCCATGAAGGACCCTGAACACACAGCCAGACATGGCTCCGGGCCTCACTTTCCCCATCTGCAATGGGATGGACATCAAGGTGTCCCCACAAACTTCTGTAACCAGCCCTGCCAGACACAGGTTCCCTGCTTTGCTACTTCTTAGCTGGAACTGCTGTTCCCATGGAGGAGCTTTCTCAGCAGAGTTTGACCCACACCATCATTACAGACACAGTTCTGACACATGAACCCAGGGCAGCCCCAAACATCCTCTGAAAAGAGCAGCAACACTTCTACACAGGGCACAGATGAATCCTAGAGGAAAGGACCAGCTTGTCAGCAGTGCAGCAGCTGGCACAGCCAAGAGCAACAGCTTCAACAACCAAACAAGGGGGTCCTGAATCTAGCACAGCACCTCACCTGTCCTTGAACTCAGCAGACACACTCCAAAAGTCACCAACACCCACTGAAAGCAGCACTTGAAGCTGCACAACACTCCCCAGTTGATTTCATGGCTGATGCCAATCCATGCCCACTCTGCCTTGTGGTTAAAAATCCAGGCCCAGTGACCTGTGCCTTCTGTTGGATTCACAGGACTGCCCCTGGCTCTGCTCCACACATCTCAACAAGAGACACCTGCCCTCGCTCAAGGAGAAAGCTGCTGATGCACAAACATCCCATCACCAGTTTAGGGGAGGGACAGAGGAGAATCAATTATTGGATGGTGGAAGGTTCCCTCTTGATCTCCAAAATAAAAAAGCAGCACTTTTCCTCCAAGAACAAAGCCAGCATCATTCTTTCTCCACTGGGGGCAGACCTACTCACCACTTTGTTCTTGTGAAGTAATAACTTCCTTGTTCTTTTTCATCCATCTCCCTTATCTTACTGCTATAATCCAGTGCAGATTGCTTTCATTTCTTCACTGCCTTGCCCCAGTGCCTCCCAGGAGCAGCAGCCTAGTTCCAAAGCTGCAGAGCAGCCAGCATCAGCTCTCCTGCTCCCACTGCATTATCCTAGCAGCACAAGGCTCAGGCTGGCAGGGACAAGGCCTCGTGCTGCTGTGGTGCTGAGCACTGAGCTCTGCCTCCCCTATCATCACCCCTTGTCCCTTGTGCTGGGCCAGGATGATCTCTTGCCATGGCACCAGCCCAGGGGATGATGCCCAAGTCCTTGGCACAGTTCCTGCTGCACAGTTCCCTGACTCCCACATCAGCCCTTGCCTGGCTGTGCACAGGAGGCACCAGAGCACTCTGGGCACAGCAGCTGGGAGCACGGCTTGTGCCCCACAGCATGGCCATGAGAGGTGAGGTGAGGCTGCTGCTGCCCATCTGGCATGGATTATTGACAGAAGTTTTTAAAAGCACTGCTGCTGCTGCAGAATGCCTCAGGCTGGCCCATCTCCAAAGCCCTGGGGGCCTTGCTGGCTGTTAAGCTGGGACATCCCAGAGCAGCTGCTGCCCAAAGCTGATCCATCCCACTGCCTGCCATGGCCCAGGGCAGAGGGAGATCCCTGCAGGGAGGAGTCATTCCAGCTCCAGGTACCACACAGGGCAGGAGGCATCCTCCCACTAAAGCAATGCCAGCATCAGAGCAGAGATGAAGACCTCAGCAAACACCTTTTCTCTCTGCTCCACCCCAACAGGAGGCAGCTGGGGCATGTCCCAGAGACAGCTCCAGATGTGCCCACCAAGCTCCCAGGGTCCTTACTTGATGGTCAGGATGGCAGGCGTAGGAGATCCAGCCACACTGAACCGGAATTCTTCCTCAAACCTCCCCAACACGGTGGCACTGAAGGAGATCTGGAGAGTCTGGCTCCCACCTGCTGCAATGATGCCCTCCTGGGGTGCCAACTTGAAGCCCAAGCCCACCTTTGTTGCTGAAGGGATGCAGCTGAAGGGAGCATCAAGAGCTCCTTGGTTGATCAGGTTCACCTGCAGCAGCAAGAAAGCAAAGTGGAAATCCATGTGGAATCTTCCCTTCTTGGGAGTTATTGTCTAAGGATGCAATGAACAGCCAGAAAAGGCAGAAGATGCTTTGTGCTGCTGAATGGCAGAAGTCAAAAGATACAAGAGGACAAGTTCTGCCTTTGGGTTTTCATGCAAAGCAGTGGCAGCTGCACAGAACTGCAGTCACCCTGGGCTTATCCCATGGACACAGAGCAGTGCACCTCTGGGCAGCATCACCCTGCTCATGGAGACCTGGCCCTGAGAGCAACGTGGGGTGATTGCAGCTGCCTAGTGAATCAGCACTGAGCTGCTGCTGCCCCAGCCAGCACAGCTCCAACAGCACCATCCACTCATTCACCTTTTCCTACACCATGGAAAGAAGACATTGGTAATGAGGCATCAGCATCAAAATGTACAGACAGCACCATCTTTTGGTGAGAAAACTCAGGGTGTCTTTCTCTTCCCCAGCCAAGCTTTTGAAAGTGTCTGCCCTGATGTAGTGCCTCATTTTCTACCTCTTTTCAGTTGCTCTCTCATGATTTTTTTGCAAGCTTAGCATTATTGTGGGGAAAGCAAAGAGGAAGAAAAATCCTTTTCTTTATTCCCAAGAACACTTTTCTCTTTCCAGAGCCAGAGATGCACCAAGGCTGAAGTGAGTGACTGTCAGCAAGGGACATGATTCCCAAGGCTTTCCTGGGACTTCCAGGAATGAGCAGGAGACCCTGACTGGAAGCTGTTGGCAGTGGACTGAAGCTCAAAGGCAGCCAGTTGGTTCCAGCTGCTTCTGCAGAGCCCAGTCCAAAGGTGCCTTGTGTCTGGCACTGTCACAAAAGCCTCTGGACATGCAGCTTTTGAACCCAGTGCTGGTTTCACCTGCCAAGGGCTTGTTTTGCAGGAGGCCTCCCAGCTGATCCCTAAGGAAGGCTGCCCAAAAGCAGGGGCTGGGCCTTCATGAACAACAGACACACCTTTCTGACCCCCCAGACTGGACCAGCACATCAAATATTCCCTGCTCACAACTGCCCAGCTTGGCAGGAATTCCACAGCTCCACCAGGCTTGCTGCTGCCTCAGGAGCCATCAGCATCCATCCCCAGCCCTGCTGCTCACCTCACAGACATGGGGGGTGTTGACAAAAATGTCCCCAAGCTCCAGAGTGTCACAGCTGAGTTCAACCAAGGGTCCTTGGCCTTCCCCTCTGAGCTGCAGGGGCAGCCTGCTCTCACGGCCTGGGGAGAGATGTCCATTTCAGTACAAGCATTCCCTCTGTCACACTGTCTTTTCCAGGCTGCCTCAGTGCTAGTCCCTGACTCTGAGCTGGATGCTACCAGCTCCTGATGCTGCAGGAGAAGATATGGACCCTTCTCTTCCCTCAGCAGATATCCCTTGGGGCTGACTTCTAATTCCTAACCCATTCCTCAGGCTGGTTTCCAATGGGAGCCACCAGTTTGCTGAGTTTCAAACATCTCTGGGGTCCTGGAGTGGCAGGCCAAGGAGTAATGGGTAGAAATTGAAAGAAAGGAAATTTAGGTTAGATATTTGGGATGACATTTTTTCCTGTGAGGGTGGTGAGACACTGGAGCAGTTTCCCCAGGGAAGTTTTGCAGGTTCCAGCACTGCAAGTGTTCAAAGCCAGGCTGGATGGGGCTTGCAGCTACCTGTTCTAGGGGGAGGTGTCCCTGCCCATGGCAGGGGACTTGGCACTAGATGATCTTTAAGGTCCACTCCATCCTTAACATCCTAGGATTCTGTGCTTTCCTTCCCATGCACCTAGAGGAGCTTGGAAATCCATTCAGTGAAGGCACAAAGCTCATCCAGAGCTTGGCAATTACCAAACTACCTGGCCCAGCAGCACAGGACTTTGTTGCCCAAGTCCTCACCTTCTGACCCTCAGCACTGGGCTCTGTTTCCACAGACTGAGAGCTGCAAGGTGACAGCTCCCACACAGGGAGAGAAGCAGCTGCTGGCCAAGGCTGCTCCTTCTACCAACAGCCTGGGCTCAGTGGGGCTCAGCCACCTCTGCTCTGGTGCTGTCTGGCCAGTGGGAGCTGATCCAGGCTCAGGGAGCACATTTCTAACCCAGCTCCTGCCACCTGATGATGGATCCATGTCCAGTGGAGCCATCCTGGAGGCCAGGGGCCTGCAGGGGCTTAGTGCTTGTTCACTGAAGCTGCTCTGCTCTGCAGCTCTCTGGCCTTTGAGGAAATGCTGGCAAAGGCATGGCATCAAAACCTCTCCCTGCACTGTCAGGGCTGTGCTGGGTTCAGGAACCCAGACACAGCATTCTGAGCCCTGGCCTTGCACGGGACATTCCCTGGGAGCTGCAGGGCCACTGGGGATGTGCCAGCACTGCCCTGCTGGCCAGGGACTCTTCCCAGCACTGCCAGGCCAGCCCAGTGGGCTCAGGCTTGCACCATGGCTGCACTGAGGGGGAGAGAAGCAGGGCAAAGGAGCTGCACCTGAGATGCTGCAGTAAGCCACACTTCCATACTCCAGAGCTGCCAGGGGTTTGAAGGTCACCTGGATTTCGGCCGAACAATTCGGCCCGATTTCTCCCTCCTGCAACACAAAGAGACAGCAAAACATTTCTCTTCCAACTTCACATTTCCTGTTTTCAACCACAGTCCTGTCAGCCTTTGTTTAGAGCATCAAATAGTGAACAACACAAGGAGCCCAAGGAAACCCTCCAAAGGCAGCTCAACACAGCGCTGGAAGCTCTCAATGCTCAGCTGATCAGCTCCCACTCTCCACAAGATTCCTACTGCTCTGACACAAGCTCTTGCTCACATCATGCTGCTGTCAGCTGCACTGGGATGCAACTGCCCCTGTGCACTGCTGCCTCTTGGCCTTAGATGGGCCATAGCAGTAACCAAGAAGAGAACATGAGCCCCTTCCTTGAAACACAAACATTAGTCAAGCTGTTTTGAAAGAAAGCAGAGGTTGGGATTATTCTGGGCTTTACTCCAAGGGGAGAAGGGATTTTGCACTGTGCACACACCAGGCATTCATCATCTCTCACAATGCCAGTACTCAGAATCAGGGCTCTGGCTGATGGCAGCACGTGGCAGTTTGCTTGCAGAAACAGAAAAGGAAAAGGTTTTCTGTCCTTGTGTGCAGGAGAACTCAAAAGGCCCAGTGAAACCTTCCAGCCTTGTGTCCAGGCTCACAGATGACACTGGAAGGCAGACTCAGAAATAGTGCAAGGTGTGGTTACAGGAGGCCATTGGCATTTCTGGGATTAACCTTGGGCTGAGTTTGGCCTCCTTTTCCCAGCCAACCATTGCCAGCTTCAGGTCAGTGTGTGAGCTGGCAGTGCTGCAACAGCCTCTGCTGAGCCCCACGTGTGGGGGCAGCCCCTCCCTACAAGAACTGCTCCCTGTGACACTGCAAGGACACGCACGGAGTGCCCTGAGCTCCAGCCCTGGCAGCAGAGCTGGGCTTTGTCAGGCTCCCAGCCCTGCCTTGACCCTCCAGGGCAGAAATGCTTTGAGCAGGGAGTTCTGCAGCCGCTCCAGAAACTCCATGTCCTCCCTCCCAGCACATGGGGCCAGCTGAGGATCTGCCCAGTGACCGCAGCCGGGGCAAGGGGGGCTGGGGTTGGGTGCTTGGGAGGAGCAGGAGGAAGAGGAGGAGGAGGAAAATGAGGTTCTCAGCTATCACTTACCATTGGCTCGATGAAAAAAACATCACTGGAGAACAGCATGGGCTCTTCTGGCACCTTTGCCATCTCCTCCTGGACCATGCTGCTCAGGAGGGCAGTGTCACCTCCACCAAAGCCCTTCACCTCCTCTGTGCTTTTCTCCTCTGTGATATTTTCCTCTGACACCTCTTTGGGTGTCTGCAGCAAACACTGCCTGCAGCCCCAGGGAGAGACAAGGCCAGCAGATGGTTTCATAAGGCACAGATTTGCAGAGAGAAGTGGGAGTGCAGGAGAGCAAAGCACTTGGGTGGGAGCAGCAGCAGCTCCCCAGCAAAGGCTGACCCCAAGCCACGAGGGTCCCAGATGGATCAGGGATAACTTGCTGTTCACTGGCACTGCAGGGACTTTTACTCCACACTTGCAAGCTCAGGGGAGCTTTCCAAAGCCAGCAGCCCTCCAGAGAACCTCCTGGCTCAAAGCCTCTGCCACAGTTCAGGGAGAATTCACCAGCCACCTCAGCTGGCTTTTCCTCCCACTGAGCTGCTCGGGGGAGGCAGATAAAGATCACAGAGCACCCACTGCAGGGCTTCCCTGGCAAGGGGAGACCAAGCTGACTTGCAGCTACGTGGGACCAGCAGCACTCTTTGCTTCTTCCATTTTGGACCTGCCCTGTTCCCTACTCTGCCTTTCACAAGAGCATCCCAGAGCACTTCCAAAGGAAATTGATGAATTCAGGCACCAAATCCCTTCCGTGACATTCAAGGTTTTCTATGCAATATGCATGAAAACAGAGGCTCTGAGAGGGGAAGGGACTTTGTTGTGCAGGAGGGAGACAGCAAACTCCTGGAGAGACCTTTTCATCATCCAGAGCTTTTTGGCTCCCATCCCACTGCATGGTAGTAGAATGTCCTGACAGAGAAAGGATCCTGCACTATCTTCTCTCAGAAAAATGTCCTCTCTGCTCGGAGATCTCAAAAGCTGCTCTGACAGCAGGACAAGGGGAGACAACCAGCCTGGATGGGCAAGAAGCTTTTGAAGGAACTAAGGGGAAAAAAAGAGGGTGTATCACCTTTGGAAAGAGGGGCTGGCAACTCAGGAAAAGTTTAGGCATGTTGTCAGGTCATGTAGGAAGAAGATTAGAGAGACAAGAACCCAATTAGAACCTGAGGAAATCCAGTCATCACAATCAACCTTTCCTTCCCAAAATGCCATCCATGCTTGGAGTATAAATGGCACTGGAATGCTGATTGCTGAGCTCCCAAAGCCCAGGGACACACACCCTAGTGCCAGGGATGGTTTACTTGGCCTAAACCATTCAAAAGCACCAACACCCCCCTGAGGCCACACGTTCCTTTCAGTCTTGGGCCATGTATCTCACTGAAATGCATCTTTCAAACCAACCTCCTCTTCTCTTCATCCTCTCCTTCCTCACTAGGAAAAGCCTTCCACTGGAAGTGGGCTGTGATGTTACTCCTGTTTTCAATGAACACAGTTCTGTGGCTTGACTTGGTGATCAAAGTCTTGTCCATCTCCACAGAACTTGTGCTCAACCCAATGTTGACATCCACAGCTTCTCCTTTGAGGTGTGTGTGGATTCTTTCTTCACCTGGAACAAAGCAAAGGGGAGTCTTTGCTCAGCTCACTGGCTGATGGAAGCACAAGGAACACAGCAAACCACAGGTCACAGAAGAAAGTGTCCCAGTTTTTAGCTGAATGAGCAGTTCTGTGGATCAGTCCATTGATCACATCCTGACAGCTCTGGGTGTAGAGCGTGGGGATGTCCTGGGCAGCTCCTTCAACACCTTATTTCTGAGTGTGTTTGTAGAGCTGTGGCCCCAGGGTGACAGTGTGTACAGTGGGGTTGGTCCATGTGCTCTGGTGACCCACTCAGATCACTGGGATTTCTGCACCAAAGTCCTTCAGGTGACACTGAGGAGCCCTGCTCAGTCCTGCCTTGCCCAGGGCCTCCCCGGGCATCCCACCAGACCTCTGTCTCTCCTGATCCCTTGCAGCCCTTGCTGCTGAGCAGCAAATATGCCTGGGGGCAGGTGGGCAGCAAAAGGAGGCCCAGAGGAACAAATGAAGTGACAGCCCACAGCAGGAGGGGACCCAGGTGAGGAAACACAACCAGCCTGGCTCTGCAATAGGACAAACCACTACAAAATGAACACCAGGAAAATCAGCATCAGTATCATCATCATCTCCCTGTCCAAACCCACAGCCACACCAGCCTTGCAATATTTTATATTGTTCTGATGTCAAAAACCAAGCTGGAGCACTGCAAATTAAATAAAAAAGGGAACAAAGGAAAGATTACTAAGTACAGAGCTATTTCTGCATTGAGACTGGATGGGGTTCCTCAGCCTAGAAATCAAATGGGAGATAGATGTGAGAGGTTTGCTACAGCATGAACAGCCTGGGAAATGGGGACAGGGAAAAATTTGTTTTGATTTGCCACAAAAAAGGAACTTGAGGGCTTGAAAATGTTGTTAGACAGAAACTACATATATGTGTAAGGGCCACATAGGAAAAGGGTCTGTGACAAGCCAGTGCAGAAGCAGCATATGGGACAGAGGTCTGCTAGAAATCCATTGCATTGCAGAGAATCTGATGGAGAGCTCACCTACAGCATTGCCCAGGAATAAAAGAAACCTTCACCCAGGCACAGCCACATGGCAGTGGAGAATCAGGGATCCTCCTTCCTCCACTCAGCAACTCCCAGCAAAACAGGAGTCCAAAATCTTAGCCTGTTAGAGGGGATGCACTTTCTCAAGCCCCCAAACAGCAAGGAGTTCTCCGTTTGCTTTGGGGTGAAGCTGAGCAGGGGAGGCACCTCTGGAGGGAATGGAGGGGATGGGACAGCAGGGAGCCATGGTGCAGAGCTGTCCTGTGGCCGGGCAGGCCCAGCACTCACCTGTGCTGCAGCACACTGCCAGGCACCCGCAATGGTCACCGGCCGTCAGCGCGTGGAATCCCACTGTCACCTGCACGGTGTCACCAGCGCCCAGAGCTCCTGCGGCCGGAGCCACGGAGAAAGGACTGCAACACAAAGAGAGCCATCAGGGCTGGCCACAGCTGGCCAGCAGATTCCTTCTGCACTGCAGCTCACTGCAGCTCCCCTGGGCAAGCAGGGAGCAAACCAAGCACAGCCAGCAGAAGACAGCCAGGACAGACAGCATCAGAAACAGCCACGGAGCCACTGCTGAGCAGATCCAGCCCTCACAACATCCTGTGGGCAAAATGGCCTCAGCTCCCCACACTCTGCATCCAGCTCTCTGCAGTGACACTCAGGGCTCCCACTGCCAGCAATCCCATCAGAGAATGCTTTCTGAAGAGCACAGAGAGGCTTCAGAGCTATCTGCAGGCACAACTGGACACTGACTGCCTCAGGAATTTCTCTTTTCCTGCCGCCTATAAACCTCATCTCAGGAGATGCAAATGTTAGGGCACTCCCTGTCCTGGGAGATTACAGCCTAGGAATCACACAGGGAGAAGGAACTTTTCCCTGAAGACCAAGGAATAGTAACTGTTGAATTTGCAGTGTGGTTCTTTGGTTTACTTTACCTTGAAAACATCCTGATTTAGCCTAGAAAGGGCACATTTGATCAGCATTTCAATGAAAGCTGCTCTAAGATAGAAGAGCTGTGAAGGAGACATCCCTGACACTCTAATAACCAAATGAATACCACTGCCAAGAGATGGGGCTGACAGGCTACATTTTGGCCTTTTTTCTGTCCATTGTGAGCTGTTCCTTAAGACACTTCTCATCCTCTTAGATCTGTGCTTTCCATTAATCACTACTGCACCCAACAGGCAGAAAAGATAAGGTATGGAGAGGGTTTGAATAGGTTGTTTTCTTCTGCTTTTTAACTAGGTCCATTTGTATGATCTTTTGGCAAACATTTAACACAAACCAAAACAAAAAAACAGCAGAAACACAGCAACTTCAGAGTATTCAAAAAGAAATCTCAATGAAAGGGGGCATAATCTGATTCAGAGATTTAAATCATCTGTTACGAAATTTTAAACTAGCTTTCAGAGGTTCATCATGGAACACAAGAGGTGACTGATGCCCTCAGCTGACAAGGGAAAGCAGATCAGCTTCAGGAACAGGAACTGCACTGACTGCCTGCAGCACAGCTCATGTTGGGCATCTGATGCAGGGACCCCTGCAAAGCCACGTGCCTGTGGCCTCCCAGAGAATGGCTCTGTTTGGCTGACAGTGCTGAGAAAGCATTTCAGGAGCTGCTTGTGCTCAGCAGGGTGCAAGCCAGCTGCCAACATGTTCCAGCAGCCTCCAGGAAAGCTGGGACAGAGAAAGCTCAAAGGCTGCATCCTGCTAAGAACACTGAAGGCAAGAGCAGCTGCCATCCATCCTGCTCCCTTCCAGCCAGGGCTGCAGGGCAGCAGCTCTGATGCTCTGCTTCCTTTTGCTGCCATTTCCCAACTCTGCTATCACCCAGAGGTGATATCCTTTGCACAAGAACAGATGGGCTGCCTCACCTCTGGGTGCTCAGCTGGAAACGAGCTTCCAGGTTCCCAGTGTTGCGGAGCAGCACAGTCTTCTGGGTGCTGCTCTTGACTGGACACCTGGAGAAGTCCAGCTGCTCAGGGAAGTCCAGGACAGCTCGGGCAGCAATGGCCCGAATTGGCACCACGATCCTTTCACTGGTAGTCATGCAGATGAGCTGGTGGGAATAATCCTGCAGGAAAAGAAACTGCCTCAGCACAGGGCATTTAGTGCCATCCCCATGGCAGGAAAAAAAAATGGACTCCCTTCAAGGGCATCAATTTAGCTATTCCACCCCAAAATAAACACTAAGCTCTACTAATATGCCACATTTTAAAGGCACCAGGGCACTTTGCAAAACCAATCTCTGTGGCATTAAGGTCTTGTGTCACTTGGGTCATACAAAGAACTGCCCTAGGCCACCATAAGTTTTACTCTACATTTTAATGATGTTAAAGAATTCCTACGTTCCTTCTAAGGAACATGGAGCTAGGGAACACAGGACATTCCTCTTTAGGTTTCTATATTCCCACTGTCTGAGAATAGGACAAAGTGTTCAACTGACTCGAAGCAGCAAAAGGAAGATGAGAAAACAGCTGGACCCAAAGAGCTCCTGCACCTCTGGCCTGGTGCAGAAACATCAGGTGCCTCAGAACTCCCCTCCAACTTTGCCTCTCCAAGCAAGTCAGCAGAAGAACAGTGCTAAGAGGCAGCAGGATGCTGTTGGAAAGAGCCTCTCTTGGCTTCCCTGCAAGGCTTCCTCCCTTCCATGCCACGGCCTAAACCCTTCTGGATGAACAAGCCTGCAGATGCCAGCACTGAGATCAGACTTGCCAGGGCCTCAGCACTGCTGTTCAAACCTCCAGGCAAAAGCACCTTTGGCACGCAATGGGTGCCAGCTGACAGAGCAAGCACAGGCACAGGCATGAAGACAGAGGCACAGCAGCGTCACTGCCACGGGCTCTGGGCTCACAGCTCTGCCTGCAGCTTGCACCTGCCCTACACCAGCTCCTGCAGGCAGCTGTCCAAGTCCCTGCAGCTCAGCAACCTCCTGCTGGCCAAGGGCACCCAGAGCCCAGGGTGCCTGTGCCAGGCCGGGCTCACGGGCACAGCACATCCTCTGCCCTGGCCCTGCAGCTGCACCATGCCCACTTGTGCTCTGGCACAGCACAGCTGCAAGGCTGCAGAACAGAGGCTGGGAAAAAGCACCGTCCTTGCTCCAGCCCAGGGGGAGGCAGGGAAGCTCTTGCCAGGCAGGAAGGAGGAAAGCTCTCAGACCTCTTTGTTCCTCTAGTGTTTGCCATCATCATGAAACCCCTTCCACTGTACCTAGAGATGGCCCAACATCTATCAACAGCCCTCTGTCATTTTCATCCTGTTCCCTGGGCATCTTCCCTTGGCAATGCTCAGGGATGTGCAGGGAGGGGAAGCAGAGCCTGTCAGGCCTGGCTGCAGTGCCTGGCAGCCCGTGCCAAGCTGGGACTGGCTGCAGGCTGCCTGCCCACGGCCTGGAGCCAAGCTCCCAGCATGGAATGGGCTGCACCCAGAGTGCAGGGAAAACAATGGCTTTGCAGAGAATTCTGTGCTTGGGCTCCTCCAGGCTCACCTTGTTCTCCTCGGGGCTGAAGCGGATGTGCACAGCGGCAGAGGCGCCTGCTGGCACCATGTGGTACACACCCCTGGGGCTCGCCAGCTGGAAATAAGGGCAGCTCTCCATGCACACCTTCACCAGCCGAGGAATCTGCAGCAAAGACATCAAATGATGATTTTGCCTCTTGTGCAAACAGGACGACAGGAGACCTGTCCCTGTCCCTGCCCTGCTGACATCCCTCCTTGACCCCTTTTCCAAAGCCCTTTCAGCTGTGCAGGTACAGGCACATCATTCTCAAGGCTCAACTGGAATCCCTTCTCTCTGGCTCCAGCATTTTGGCCAGGGCCATTGGGGCTGGGCCTGGTGGCAAGGAAGGGCCAAGCAGGTCAGCACCAGCAGGATGGAGACAGAGCACCTGACCGACCACATCAAGTCATCTGCACCATCAGTGCGTGTCCAAAATCAGGGCACAATTCCCAGCACAGGAAGATTTCCACCATCTTGCAGAGCCAGCTGCTGAGACATTTTCTTCTGCATGTGCTGCAGCAGATAACTTGCTTTGCTGGACACTCGGGCAATGACAGCACTCTCCTCTTCCAGCACAGGGTTAAAGCTCCAGGTGCCAGCACTCACCTTGTCCTTATTCGTCACAGACAGCACCATTTCAGAGACCTCCCGAGCCACGAAGTTCTCAAACACCATCTCTGGTGGGGAAACCTGAAACAAGCTCTGTTTCGGGGCAGCTGACAGCAGCTGGAGAGGCGAGAGAGAGCAGGGACAGCTTCAGCTGCTGGGAGGAAGGCTCATGAAGGACAATCTTACACTGATCCCCAGTGAAGTGCAGACTCTGGGGGAGCACATCTGCCCAGGACACACTGGGCAAACAGTGGCTCACCCACCTGTGCTCTGAGCTGATCAAGAACTGCTTGATCAGCTTCCAGCAGGCTCAAGCCAAGCTGGTCTTTTGATTTCTCCACCTTTCTTTCTCCACAAGGCCCCTCTCCAGGGCAATCCTGAACCACTTTGTTCCATGTGTCTTACTGCCAGTTTCCTGCTCAACAGCTCACCTGGCTCACCTGCCCCTTTGGACTGTGCTTTCTACTGAGCCAGTCCTGTCACAAAAGCAACTTGAAACACACCTCTAAGCAGGCACTGATCCACAGAAAGCAAATCCATTCCCCTCTGCCCAGGGCCAGTCCCCTGCACATCTGGCAGCCTGCAAAATCTAACACCCCGTCAGGGTCCAACATATTGTTCCAACCCAAAGCAGGAATGCAATTGGTTTTGCTAAATCTGAAGGAATTCCTGCAGGTCCTCGGCCTTCCAAGGCCAATGCTGCCACTGTGGAGGGAATCCTGTGACCCCGAGCATTTGATGGTGACCACACCAAAGCAAGAGGTGGCTCCTTCAGCAGGGGAATGGCACATGGCAATGCTGTGCCTTTGTGTCCCCAGCCTTCCCCCATTGTTTTAGCAATGGCAGCCACACTCCAGCACAGCCCAGCAGCTGCAGCAGAGGTTGTTTGTGTTGCCTCAGTGCACATCAGGACTCCCAGTCCACCACTGCCAGCAGCTTGCAATGACAACAGCACCTGGACACTGAGGTGTTTTGCTGGAGGCAAGCCTGTCACAAGCACACACCCTCTTCAAACTTGCCATCAAACAGAAAGGAAAAGAGCAGGAAAAGGCTACCTTTGGACCAGTCTTGCTCAGGTCTATCCATGGGCCAATTCTGGGCAGAATCCTCCCCCTAGTGCTGGCCTCCTTCTTCATGCTGACAAACTTCTCCTGCTGGAACTTAGATGGAGGCAATTGAAAGGAAAAAAAGAAAAAAAAGGAAAAATTATAATAATTTAAAAAAAACAAATTAGCAAGAAGATCAGAGATGTGCTTGTTCAGAGGGGTTTATCTTGATCAAGTGTCACTGGTGAATAATTTGTGATCACAGCCACTAGGACACTTCTGGAAGCCCTGGAAGGTACTTGCTGAAATACTTAGCACCAATCAATCAATACAGAGTGCAATACACATACTCCAACCACATGGCTGTGGCCCATTAGTCTCTCTGTGATCTGATCTGACATGTTTGGGGATTTCTGCTCTTTGGCCATTTCTTTCCTCTTACATTTCATTGGAAATGAAAAATGTAAGTGTCAGTGACCTTTTCAGAGAGTGGGAAGGAGCTCTCAGAACTGCCCCAACTCCATCCCTGCACAACACTCACAACTCACAGCAGGAGACAGCACTGCTGGCTGAGTCCAAAAGAAGCAAGAAAGAAAAGCTGTACCAGCAGGGAGGTGCACAGGAATGTGTCCAAGTTTTAGCTCTCTCTGTTAATGAGCATTTGTTTTCTCTGTCTGGGCTGACAGAGTCCTCCAGAGAAGAAAACACAGGGATCTCCTTGGCAGAGCCTCAGCACTGGGGCATCTTCAGCCAAGTGAGCTCCAGACAGCAAGGCACCTTGGTGGCCCTGACTGCAGTGCTGCCTGCAGGGCTGGAGCTGTGCCCACCCAGGAGCTGAGAGAGAACAGCTGCTTTGGGAGCTCTTCTGGCTGGGACCAGCCGTGGCTCTCAAGGCTTTGGGCACAGTTTGAGCTCTCCCCCCACATGCCCAGGTGCCCAAGGGCAGGTTGGTCACAGCAGCACAGGGCAGTGCCCAGCCTGACAGAAGGAATTCCTGTGGCAAAGGGCAGCACAGAAGCACACGCTGAGGGCTTCAGCTGCACATTGCTTTCACTTGGCTCCCGTGGCACAGCCAGGCAAGGCGCTGGGCTGTCCCTGAAACATCACACAGTGTTCCCTACTGCACCAGGACAGCCCCCACCAACAGCAGCACAGCACAAAGAGCTGGGCAGGGGCTCTGCAGCTTCCCAGCGCTGCTGGACAACAGGGGCAGGGATACCAGGGACACCAGGGCACTTGCCAGCCTGAGCACAGCCCCAGTGGCTACTCACAGTGTTAGGCTGCAGTCTTTCCCTCAGCAAAAGACGAGGTGTTGGTGTCTTTTTTGGGAATCCAGAAGCCATTCTGAAGAGAGGATGTCACAGAGGAACGACAAGGCCTCAGCAAAACTGGAAGGAGCAACAATGGAACTCTGAAAATCCAGAACCCAATTCATGGCAGACTCAAGGCATATACTGCTGTAAAACATTTTATATCATTTGAAAGTAGCTAAGTGCTTGCTTGGCATAAGTAGTGAGTATTGTTAGGCCTCTAGTTGGACTTTATTTGAAATAGATGACCACCTTGTGCAATTCAAAGATGGATCATACTGAAACCTGGAGCTAAAAAGCTGAGCATGAATAATGCTTAGAACAGACAAAGCTGTAGCTTAAATATTACTTAAAAACAGCTTGAGTGGGCCTCCTCTTCTTTAGGCTAAACACCCCCTGCTCTCTCAGCTGTTCCTCACTGGACTTGGGAGAGGCTGCAATGTTATGGTTCATGGCTTAAATATTGCTACAAAGGACATTTTGCCAACTGTGACAAAACTCTATAAAGAAGCTGAGAGCACCCAAGCCCACCCTTCCCTGAAAATGCCTCCTGACTGGAACTTGGGACTGAGAATTCAGCCCCACAAGGGAACTTGAGACAAGATAAAGGTGACACTATTGTCCCATTAGCTCAGGTCTCCAGAGAAGTGAACAAGGCCAAGGGAGAAAAATAGATCCACAACAAAGCCAAAGCCAGCAGCTCTCCTGAAAATCAGCTCTGTCTGCCTTCAGGCTGGGCAAGTCATAGCCACAGACTCGTCTGCTGAGGCCAGGTTTGCACACAAACCTCCCATCAAAGACCTCCACTGTGTCCCCAGACCCATTCCTGAGGCCTTGCACCAGATGATTGCAGGGCATGCAAAGTAACACAACAGATCTGAAAATCCAGAACTCAATTCATGGCAGACTCAAAGGATATACTGGTGCTGAAGATTTTATATTACTTGAAAGTAGCAATAGACAGTCAAACTTGCCCCACCCCAGGGAGGTACCTGGGAGGTCCCACCTTGCCCAAATCTGCATTAATCCATTGGAATCTTACATTTTGCAATACTTCACCACAGAGAAGACCAGAAGAGGATTTTATGGTATGCCAATGGGATCCATGGAATGGTGATATTTTTACTTAATCTGTCTCTGTCATTCTCTTTCTTCCCCCTCTTCCCAACCCCATCTCCACCCCCTTCACCCCACCCCCCCCCTTTTTCTATTCCTTTCTCTCTCTTCCTCACATTTACTGTTCCATAAAATCCAGACTACTGACTTTGGCAAATTGCCTCGTTTGCACCTCAATTCAGAGGCCTCTCCCTAATAATTTTAATAACCAGATAATAACAACCCACGGAAACTTGAACAGAACTCATTCACCTTGAAGCAGTTTAAGCAATCACTATAGGGAAAAAAAGTATAGATGAGTACATTTAGAAAATGTTGCATTTCTTCAGTGCAAAAAAAAAGCACAATCAGTAGACGAACTATTGTTCATCCACTCAGCTGTGCATGCCACTGAACTGCTGCACCAGAAGACTGGCATTATCCCATCCTGTATTTCCCTTTGGCCTTCTCTCTCAGAGTGCACATGAGACAAAACCAAACAGTTCAACTTTAGTCAATCTTTACCTTCAAAG
The DNA here is from genome assembly GCF_036417665.1 of Passer domesticus. Taxonomy (NCBI): domain Eukaryota; kingdom Metazoa; phylum Chordata; class Aves; order Passeriformes; family Passeridae; genus Passer; species Passer domesticus. The sequence goes on along the minus strand of NW_026990149.1, from coordinate 898,273 downwards.
GAAATTCACGATCTTTTCCAGAGGCCAATGCTCTGCACGTTGAGGAATCCTCTGCAGAGACCAATGCTCCGCGAACTGAGGACTCCTAGCAGAGGCCAATGCTCTGCACGTGCAGGATGTTGTTTGCAGAGGCCAATGCTCTGCACGTTCAGGAATTCTCAGTGGGGCACAGTGCTCCGCGAATTCAAAGGACTCGCTCGCAGAGACCAATGCTCCGCGAACAATTCACCTGGCGAATCGCCCAGTGTAGCTGCCTGTACGAGCCCAGGCTGCGCACACCCAGCCAGGGCCGCGTTCTCGGGCAACTGAGGCCGCGCCGCTGTCACAGACGCTGCCGCCCGCGCGGTTACCAGGCAACCGCGGCGCCCGAACCTCGGGGCCGGGCCGGGTTCCAGCGGGGCTGAGTGGGTTCCGGCGGGGCCGGGCCGGGTTCCGGCGGGCTCGGGCCGGGGCCGGGCCGCAGTGATTTTCAAAGGAGATTCTCAATTGAACTACTGCCGTAACTTTCTGAAGAGTCTTTCTGTAAGTATTAGCGAAAGCCTAAAATGTGGTGATAGAGGCACCTCTGTCAGGTCTGTCCCTTGCTCTCTGTGTAGCACTGGTGTTCTGTCCCGGCTGGAACAGCCGGAGGGGCTGAGTGAGCTGGGAAAGGGGCTCAGCCTGGAGAGGAGGAGGCTCGGGGGGACCTTGTGGCTCTGCACAGCTCCCTGGCAGGAGGGCGCTGCGGGTTCAGGAAGCGCCGGAGCGGCGTGGTTCCCTCTCTCCCACTCAACCTCTTCCTCCCTCCCTCCTCCTCCTCCTCCCCCGTTTCCGAAGCCCTTGCAGCCGGCGGGAGGAGTGGAGATAGAGCCGGGACAGGGCGGAATGCAGAGAGGGGATGCCAGGAGTAGGAGTGACTGGGCTGTACTGGGACCATACTGGGATCATGCTGGGAGGGAGTAGGAGCAGCACGATGGCTGCAGCGCTGGGACTGGGGGCACTCCTTGGCAAGAGAGGGGGGGTGTGCCCTCCGGCACGGGACCCCCTTGCTCTCTTTATCCTGCACAGGGACCCTCCTGAATCCCCCATTTCCAGACATCAGGACCCTCTGCTCCCCATTTTCCCGGCCATCCATGGCTCCCAGCCTGCAGACTTGCCGTGGGCTTGACGGCCTGGAACACCTTGGAACCCCATTCCTGCCTTTCCCAGCCCCTAGCCCCTCCTTTCTGCAAAACCAGAGACCTCCTGAACTCCCCCTTTCCCAACATCCCAGGTGTCCCCACCCTGGATTCCCCTTTCCTGGGCTCAAGGACCCCCTGGAATTCCCTTCTACCTCTCCATGTCCCTGCCTTCCCCCATTTCCCTCACCCCACTGACACCCTCCTGCACCCCTATTCCTGAGAAACGAGACACCCTTTTACCTCTTTGCCGGGCACTGAGAGCCCCCTGTCCCCCCCCCAGTTCTCCTGCCCCTGTGTTCCCTGCCCGTGGTACTGTTGGAGCCCGGCCCGGGGTTCCCCCAGTTGGTGTCCATGGGGTCCCTGGATGGGATCCCCTTCCAGCACTGCCGCAGCCGCCGGGGGTGGCGGCTGGAGCCGAGCCGGGATCTCAGCACAGACAGAGCATGCACAACGAGCAGCACCAGCACGGGGCCACCGGGGAGCTGCAGGTGCTGCGGGAGCAGCACAGCCAGAGCGGGGCTGAGCGGGGGCAGCCGCGCCTGGGGCATCTCTGGGGCTGCCATGGCAACTGTGGGACTGCCATGGGGATCCGGGAGATGGAGCCCGAGGAATGAACAAATTCCCCAGGGCACAGCTGCGTGGAGTGGCTCCAGAAATATGTCAGATATGGGCGGGAGGAGCTGCAGTGTAAAGGTGGGGAGGGCAGAGTTCCCATGGGAATGTGGGAATAGAGAATGCGGGATTTGGGAGGACAAAATCTGCCAACATGGGAATTACCAAGGGAATTCCATGGATAGATCTGTCATCCCATTCCCATGGGACTTCCATGGTTGAATTCCACTGTTGTCCCATTCCCATGGGAATTCTGTAGATGGATCTCACTGCCATGCCATTGCCATGGAATTCCATGGGGAGATCTCAGCCCTGTCCCACTGCCATGGAATTCCATGCATGCATCTCACCGTTACCCCATCCCAGAGCCCCCTGATGTCCGTGTGTCCCGAAAAGTGGAACATGGGATCCTGACACTGTCCTGCCGCGCATACAGATTCTACCCCAGCACCATTGGGACCAGCTGGATGAAGGGGATGAAATCCCGGATTGTTCCACACCTGGGCAGGATCGAAGCGCTGCTGGAGGAGCAGGAGCAGCCCCTGCGCCGGGCGGAGCATCCCGGAATGCCAGAGCCTGGGATCTGCTCCTGGGCTGAGGCTGGGAACATGGAATGTGGGAACTGGGAATTTGGGACTGTGGAGCAGTGGGATGGGGGTTCCCCTCCCCTCCTAACCATGCCATGCTTCCCAGAGCTGGAATCCAGCAGGAATCTCACCCTGGTGGTCGCTGTGTCTGTCAGTGCTGCCATCAGCATTGTTATCCTCATTGGATTTGGTGTCTGGAAGCTCCAATCTGGTTCGCTCCAAACCCAACCTGGGGGTCACCCTGTTCTTCTCCCCTTCCCAGACACTTGGAGATCCCCCCATGACCCATCCAGCCCCCCCAAACTCCTCCTTGGGTCACCCCTAAGTCCCCAGTGGGGATTTCTGTGAGTTCCCCTGTGTTCCCCCATTCCCAGGACTTTGGGGGTCCCCCCTGACCTGTCTGTGCCCCCCCTGATTTCTTCCACAGCCCCTCTGTGATGGTGGGGGCTGGGGTCCAAGTGCTGGTGCCTCCCTGCCTGCAGCAGATCCAGCACTGAGGGGAGTCCCTTAGCATTTGGGGTCCCCTGGGGTTAGGGGTCACCCCCCCGGGTCACCCAGGATCTCCCTGAACACGCTGACACTGCCCATGCTCAGTGAGAAGGTTCATTCCCAGCACGAGGCCTCAGCTGTGTCACTGGCATCGCCCAGGTACCCACAAAGCCTCCCAGGAACCCCAAACCTCCTGGAACAACCCAGCTTCCCTGGGACCCCAATATCATCCCTAGCCTCTCCAAAAGCTCCCCAAGACTGCAAAACCCCATACAGACCCCCCCAAACCTTCTCAGGACATCAAAATTCCCACAGGACGTCCCAACACCCCTCCAGACCCCCTTGAGAAGGTACATACCTGGCATGGGATCCCCATCTCCGTTGCCAGCAGGTATCCCAAAACAGCCTTGCGTTCCCCTTGGGATCGCCTAACCCCCCCCTCTGGGACCCCTGAAAACTCCCTTTGGGAACCCCCAAAACTCCACCATGACCTCAAAAACCCCCAGTATACACAAACCCCCCTGGGAACCCCTCACAACAGTTTATGCCCAGCACAGAGTCCCCATCACCATCACCCAGATACCCCCCAAACCCTCCTGGGACCCCCAAACCCCCCTGGGACCCCCAACCTTCCCAGGATGTCCAACCCCTCCCTGGGCTCCGCTGTCGGAATCAACGGGAGTGGTGTTGCCCTTTTAAGGGGACTTATAGTAGGACCTGACCATAGCAGGAGCCCTTAAAGCAGCTATGGTAGAGAGAACCCCAAAAATCCACCCTGGGGGGCGAAACGTCCCCTACTGGAGCTTGGAATGGGGGGTGGGGTCCCATAAAAATGTCACTTAAAGCTGTCATGATCCCCCCCTTAAAAGGGGCTTGTGGGGCTGCGTCCTCTCAAACACCCTAAAATGGGATGGAAAAAACACCCTAGTAGTGTTGAGATCCCCCCAGAAAAATCCTAAAAATGTCCCCTTCAAAGGGGTCTGAAGAGCCTTAAAGGGTCTCAAGGAGGGACAAGGTCCCCTCCTCTGCTGGGGCCTCTCCGAGTTGGGAACTCTCCCGTTTACTGCCCTCGGAGGAGCCCTGAAGGACAGCGGGTCCTGGGCTGAGCCCCCCCGGCATTTGGGACTGCGGAGGGAACTGGGGGGGCTGGGATGGGGCTTAGGGGTCCTGGGGTAACCTGGAGGACCCTCAGTGGGTCTCACCTCCCCCTGTGCCCCCTCTCCCACCCCTTTCCCATTGTTGCCCCCAAACCTCTACTCCCCCGGATTGGTTTGGGAGTGACCCAGCCCATTCCCGTTGGCCAGGGAGGAGGAGGAAGACGGTGGGATAGAGGAGGAGGAAGATAGAGGGAGAGAGGAGGCGGAGCAGGCAGAGGAGGAGCTGGAGCAGCTGGAGGAAGCACCGCGTGCTTTCAGCTCTCTCTGCACTCGCAGCAGCTTCGGCTCGGGACCATCGGCCCCCATCCCGCAGGTGCCTGGGGAGGGGGAGCTCGCCCCAAGTATCCCGGGGGTCCCTGGGTTTGGGATTTTTTTGGGGGGATGTTTGGAGCTTGCAGAGCTCCAAAGCCGAGCCGCAGATGGCCCTCAGGGGGACATCGGGGGGTCCCTGGTGATATGAATAAGAAGCTTGACTAGGCCAATACTCAAGCAGCAATCAATTTATTAATGAATATGGTAAAGTATGAGCAATACAGCGCTGGGTACAGTGGGGGGAATTTTCCCTCCAACTGCACACCGATAGTTGGGGCTTACAGATATTTATAGGGGTTTTCATAAGCTTTTTCAGCAGTTTCTATTCCAAATGTTTGCGTCACAATTCTATACACTATTGTGATTTAGTTTTTCTCAGGATGTATCTCAGAAAGGAGTATCCCCAGATGGTGGGGTTCAGCTTCTGAAAGAAGAAAGAAGTCTCTCAGCTGGTGAGGTCCAGGGTCCATATGCGGGTTCACCTTTGAATTGCAAGGACTATAAATCTCATACCAGTGATGTCCAGCTTCCCTTGGTCAAAACTATCAATCCTTGAGTTCTTCTTCCTTTCTCAAGCTGCTTTTGCATATTTTGTTAAGGTGTCGAGATAAGCATCTTTCCTTTTGATATATTCTAAAGCTATAGTTTCAAAGATCCTTACTACAAGCAATATTCTGAAATTATATTTCAAAAGGTTATTATTGCAAACTCTTTTTAGCTAGAAGCAGAAAGTTCCTGTCAAACAGCAACATCCTTAAAGCTTTAATTCGAATGCTCCTAAATCAACTTAAGACTTATAAAGGTTAATTGCAAACAAAGGATAGGTTCAAAGGCCTTCTTCCATGCTTTACTTCCTCAGTGATTTATTAGAATTGTCTTCATAACTGTCCCACGGTCAGTTTCCACACATATCACAATCACAGATATACACATTGCCTGTATGTACCTGACACAAAACACAGCTTTATATTTCACATCGGGAGGTGTTTTTAGGGAGTTGCGGCCATCCCCTGGCAGGGCTCACCTGCAAACTGGGTGTAGGCTGTGTCTTGGAGGAAGGTGCCACGGCCAAAGTCAATCAGTTTCAGCTGCCCGCTGGCCAGGTTGAGCAGGATGTTCTCAGGCTTGATGTCCCTGTGCAGGACCCCGCAGCTGGTGCAGTGCCGCACGGCCTCCAGCACCTGGCAGAACAGCCCTGCGCCTCCTCCTCCGGCAGGAACCTCCGCTCCGCCAGGAAATCCGAGAGCTCCTGGCACCGCTCCGGACGCTCCAGCACCAGCAAGAAGCTGTCGGGGAGCTCAAGCCACTCCAGGAGCTGAATGACACCAGCACAGCCACAGGACACCTTGGCCAGCAGCACGATCTCCAGGGGCGTGCTGGTGCCGTCGGGCTGCGGGAGGAGCACGATGCTGTCAGTGGGGCTGAGGCCGTGCCAGGGCTCTGGGACCCCTCAGCCAGCCCGGGATGCTCTGCACGCCCCACTCAGCCCACGCCTGCTCTCCCTGCAGGGCTCCCGGTAGCTCCACGGTGCTGGGCCCCGGCTCCTCGCCGCCCGGCACGGCCCGGCTTGTGCCGCTGGCCCTGCTCACTCACCAGCTCGCCCCAGTGCCGGATGCCATCCCACGGCATGCATTGATGGCCACCTGCAGGCAAGGGGCAGCAGCAGGCTGAGCTCGCTGCCCGCCCCACCGCACCCCGGCCTTTTCCTCCTCCTCCTCCTCTGCCCGCTGCCAGCCCCTCCGCTCACCGGGGCGCCGCCCAAGACCTGTGTTCCCGAGCAGATGCTGCCGAAGCCGCTGGGTCCCAGCAGCAAACCTAGCCATTACTGCTCCTGCAGGGCCTCCTGCGCCTTCCCTGTGGGCGGGATGCGGCTGTCAGCACTCGGCCCAGGGCCAGCAACGGCCCCTGACCACCCCAGGCCGGCCGTCCCCACCCACCCCGGGCCCCCGTAGCAGCGGTGCCGAACGGCGGAGCTCGGCCCGGGGAAGCCGCAGCAGAGGCGGCGGGAGCAGCCGCGCCACGTGTGTCCTCCGCAGGCCCCAGGAGGAGCTGGGGCCGGGAACAGGACTGGAGCCCACATGGGGGCCAGGGCCGGGCTCAGGCCAGGCGCAGCCAAAGTGAGGCGATGCCGCCCCGGCCCCAGGCACTGATGCCCGCCCAGCAGCACCACAGCCAGGACGGCGAGAGCCGGGGTGAGGCGAGACCGCGGCGGGATGCCTGGGGCCGGGGATGGGCTGGGGACATGGCCCTGCCCAGCACGGGGAGAGGGACGGGCCGGGGCAGGCACACCGGGAGTGGCTGCGGGGCACCGAGACAGAGTGCGGGACATTGGCAGAGGGAGAGGAGGAACAAGAGAGACATGGCAAGGGCCGTAGACTCGCTGCTGCAAGACCTGGGGCCATTTGTCCGTGTGTCCATTCCACGCTTGGCCCCGCACCCCGGGGCAGCCCCTGAATCTGTCCAAACACGGGAACTTCGCTGTGTTGAGCCCAGATCCAGAGTCCTGACTCCTGCACGGGGCACAGGAAAAACCCTCGGTCACTGCTGTGCATTGTCCCTGCTGAGGCTCAACACTGGCAGGGCACATTCCCTGCCTGCAGGATTTGTTTCTGACCCAAGCACTGCACTTATGGCTCTGGCATAGCTTTCCAGCAAAACCAGGGCGAGGCAAACTGTGTGTAGCTTTTGGTATTTTAGAGTGTCTAAAACTCGCTAAGCCATCGATCAGAGAGGTGAGATGCATTTGGAATTCATGGCATGGAGAAGTAGTGCAACATAGAAAAGGGGAGCATAGAAATAAATAGAGGAAAAGATCTCACATTGTGCCTTTCCATTTTCATTTCACTTCTGGAAAGCTGTTTCACTTTTCCAGGAATCTTCTCCACAGTCCTGTCTGCTCTTTTCAAGAACCTTCTTTCCTGGAGAACAAGGTTGAGCTTCTGTCACAAGATGTGCCTCCAACTGCAGCTTCTCTTGGCTTTCCATACCGTAAGTGCAGCAAAGCAAGAGAAATGTTTGGATTACTTGACAACTTGTCCTTTCTTTTCCTTGTGGGCTGGGGAGTTGTGCCATTGGGGAGTTTTTCATGGTGCCTGTTCTAACCCAAGAAAACAGGAGGTTTTGTTGGGGACTTGCTGGGGAATGCAAGCCTGACTGAATGCAGAGAAAGAATCTCCAGGACACTCTGGGAACTCCCTGGGCTGGGCTCAGTTCCTGCTGGGACTCTGCAGAGGGCTGGCCTCCAACTGGGATCAGCAGCAGCTGGAAATACCTCTGAGCATCTCCATTTTCTGCTGCTCCAAGGAAGCAATGAAGCCAGTCAAGTTCTGTTTCTTCTTTCTCCTGGTCAATTTTTTCATTTGATTTGCCACTCCAGAGGCAATGTCTGTGATGGTCTCTGTAAGTTGATTCTATTTCAACAGCACCAGCAACAGGGCTGTGTTTGAGTGCTCGGTGAGGCTTTAATTCCCCTCGACTTAGTGCTTAAAGACTTGTGAGCATTTCAATCTCTGCTAATCATGATGCCTGTGACAAAAACACGGGGTTCACCATCACAAAAGCACAGTTGGTAGCAGTGATTGAAAGAGGCAAGTGCAGTTGTACTGATAAAATTCAGGTGGCAAACAGAAGAGGGTCAAGAGCAGCCATGATCTCCAATTCCCAAGGCAAAGGCAGCAGCAGCAGCCTCCTGCTGTCAGCTCAGGGTGAGTAAAACAGTGCTGAAAACAGCTCTGGAACGTGATCTTTTCCTCCTCTGAGGGCTGGGTCTGGGCAGCACAGGCAGGCCCTGAGGAGTCAGGGCTGTGTGTGGGTGCTGGTTGCTCTACTCCAGGATCAGCTGGAAAAGCCCTTGGGAGCCGAGGCAGGAGCAGGCGGGAAGGGGCCGGCGCTGCTGCTGCTCCTGCCCGGGAGCCCCGGCTGGGCCGGGCCGGCGCCCGCTGCACTGCGGCTGCTGCTGCTGCCAGAGCCGGGCGGGACTCGGGGACAGCGACGGACACGGGGGGACAGCAAAGGCCTGGCGGCTGCAGGGATGTTGGTGCTCGGGCCAGCGCCAGCACACAGCTTCAGCCCGCAATTAACCCTGAGGGAAACGCTGGGGAAAGGCTCCATTTCAGCCTTTCTTTACTGGTCGCTGGGAAGGGACTGAAATTAAAGAAGACAAGCAGGACGCGACCCCTTCTCCTTTGGGGGCACCCCCGTGCCTGGGGCTGTGAGGGGTTATGAGGGGCCATGAAGGGCTGTGAGGGACTGTGAGGGGTCATGAGAGGTTGTGAATCACAGAATCACAGAATCTCTAGGTTGGAAGAGACCTTTAAGATCATCGAGTCCAACCCATGTTCTAACACCTCAACTAGATCATGGCACCAAGTGCCACATCCAGTCTTTTTTAAAACACATCCAGGGATAGTGACTCCACCACCTCCCTGGACAGATGACTCCAGTATTTGACCACTCTTTCTGTGAAAAACTTCCTCCTTAAGTCTAGCCTGTATCTCCCTTGGTGCAGCTTGAGACTGTGTCCTCTTGTTCTATCTGTTGTTGCCCGGAGAAAGAGACCGACCCCCAGCTCACCACAGCCACCCTTCAGGAAGTTGAAGAGAGTGGTAAGGTCACCTCTGAGTCTCCTTTTCTCCAGGCTAAACAATCCCAGCTCCCTCAGTCGTTCCTCATATGGCTTGTGTTCCAAGCCCCTCACCAGCCTCGTGCTCCTCTTCTCTGAGGGGTCATGAGTGGCTGTGAGGGGCTGTGAGGGGTCATGAAGGGCTGTGAGGGGTCGTGAAGGGCCATGAGGGGCTGTGAGGGGCCATAAGGGACTTTGAGGGTCCATGAGGGGCCATGAGCTGTGAGAAGCTGTGAGGGCTCTGAGGGGTCATGGGGAACTGTGAGGGGCTGTGAGAGACGAAGAAGGGCCATGAGGGGCCATGGAGAACTGTGAGGGAGCCATGAGGGGCTGTGAGGGGCCATGAGGGGCCATAAGGGTCTGTTGGGGTCGGCCGTTACTTGTCTCTGCCCCAACACAGGAAAAGGTGGTTCTGGGCAGGCCGCGCTTTGAAGAAGGAGTCTGGACTCTTGCTTTTTCGGTCTTCGGTTGTGTTTATTGTTTCTTATCTACAAAGTTTTTCTGTCTGTCCAGCCGAGGTCTGATCAGCAAGACAGCCAAGGGCACTCTCTCCCGCCCACGGGGCGGTTGTCTCTTTTATAGTGACAACTACGTAGAAGATATTTACCTTCTATTTCCAGTACTTGTCATCCTTGTTAGCAAGTGCACCTTCACCATGAACCAATCCACACATGCCAACATCATCCTGAACATGGATGCCAAGGAGAAGAAAGAAGAAGGACAGGGCACGCCCAAATCCCTCCATCTTAGAACCCCTGACCCCCATGTACAAGATTCAAAACCCCCCTGTACAGTGCTCTAAAATTTTTCCCTTCACCCTGTGATTGCTACTACTATGCTACTTAAACTTTTGTGCCTGTAATTCTTCATATAAGGTTGGCAATTTGCTCCATGAATTAAGATCGAATTTCCAGGTGTCTTTGGCTTCCTGCCAGGGTGTCCGAGCCCCTGCCAGGGCTGTGAGACATCCAGGGCATCCAGAGAGATGCCCTGGGTTCCAACATGGAAGGAAGGATAAAAGGAAAGCAATGCTCTCTAAGACTGAGGCTGACTGAGCTCCATCCTCCCAGCCAGCTCCCCTACCCAACACTGGGTTTAGCAGTCACCCAGGCAGAAAGGGCTTATCAAGCCTTCTGAGAGGCCAGCAGAGTCCAGATAAATCCATCAGGGAGGCTTCTCCCTGCTCATCCCTCTGGTGTGTCCACAGCACTCGTCGAGGATGTCACATTAATCTTCGAGGAGTACCCGATCTGCAGCAGCACCGACCTCGAGCACAAGCTGCAGTCGGTGGAATGCGCCAGCCTGTTTGTCACAGATGAGAACAGATTCATCTTCAGCAAGGCTCAGGTTGGGCAAGAGGCTGAAGCTCATTTCAATATTTACAACGCAAGCTGTCTGCCATGCGATGTGGTGCTCTCCATCGAACCCCTGCCTGGAGAGGTAAGAACAGGAAGCCAAGGTGGTGGCTGCCCTCTAAGGGCCGTGTGAGAGCCTGTTTTGTTCTCCAGATGCATTGCTGCCTGTGGCCCAGATTAGGCTAGCTCAGTGCAGGTCAAACTGCAGGGGAGAGCAGCAGAGCCAGGGAGCAGTTGTGTTGAATTCTGCATGTCTGGGGCAAGGTTTTGGCTCAAACCGCTGGGTCTTTGATGGGAGAAGTGAGTCCTTCTGAACCTCTCTTGGAAGCACACGCAGAGAGGGGCTGTTATGAACTGACATGCCAGGGCTCAAAGCAGAGCATTTCCTCAGGCTCCCTGGCTTTTCCTTCTCTTTGAAGGCCAGCTCTAGGTTATTTGCAGGGTTTTCTGTGCAGTGCCCACCTCCCATATAGGTGGGTGCAGCTGCCAGCCCTCAAAGCATACACTGCTTTAGCACAAGGTCAGCATTCCCCGGGAGGGAGCCTGCCCAGGGAAGCAGGAAGGAGACACACTGTCTGGGACTGCTCTCAGTAATGCATTTATGAATAAAACCACGTCATGTTGAAAGGTGTTTCCTCCTAACACTGCTCTCTGGGTTCCCCCAAGGCAAAAAGCCCTATCAACAACATTTTCAAGTTACATCCAGTCAAGATGTCTGTTCCCGGTTCATCCTGTGCCATTGCTACGGTGACCTTCATCCCACCAGAGGAGCAGAACTACAACTGCACTTTCAAGGCTTCCCTTGTCATCCCAAAAGGTAAGTGAGCCTGTGAAATACTCTCTGGTAGCTGCCTCTCCACTGGGAAGGCACAGACCTCTTGTTAGCTCTAATGCTTTCAGTAGCCTTAGGCAGAGTACTTGGCATGAGATGATCTGGGAGGCTCTAAGAACTCTTAGAGCAGAAGCATGAGGCTGATGGTTTAGCCTGTGTGAGGAACTGTGAAGAGAGGGAAATACTAGGTAGCCAGCTGTAAGTTACTGAGATGTGCTTCAGCTGAGCTGGGGGTTTCCAACGGCAAAGGCTTAGATGAAGCAGTTTCTGTGCCAGCGGTCAGCAGGCACATTTTCCTCTTTTGTTTCTGTAAAATTAGGTGATCCTCTGTGACTCGCTGGCATTCATTAAGCTCTTTTATGGGAGTGATTGGAGCTGGTATAAAAGAGGAGCCCAGTTCCTCTGCCCTGGGACCTGTGGACTGGGGCTTTGAGCTTCCCTTCCTCAACCATTTAGTGGCTGAACCAAGAGAAGACTAACTGCTAATAAGCGATTGTAATTTTACTGTTTTTGGAAAAGACCTTTCTTGAGAACAACAATTTCTTTTTGCCTTCTTGCTTTTGGACTGATTTCATGCTGTGCATTTTCTTGTTGTATAAGTCTCATCTCACTGCAGCATGGGGATTTGCCATATCTCATCAGGTGCCTTGTTATTTCCCTGCTGTACTGCATGACTCAATTAAGTGAAGTTATTTGTAACTGTTATTGTGGAAGGCTTTGGCTCTTTGGAGCAGATTTGTCTTGTGAATGGCCCTGAGTGGATTGGGAAGAGGCTGGTGGGGGGCTGTGTTGTGGGGTACAGGAACAGCAGGCAGGGAAAAGACTGTGGGTGGCCCTTGCAGCTTTGCTTGCCCACTGAGAAATGGGTTAGTGCCAGCTGAAATTGTTTCCGTGCCTCTCCTGCAGCTCTGTGGGAATTAAACCCCAAAGCCTGACCTTCACCATCAGCGGGAAGGGGCATGAGCCACGGGTGACAGTCGTGTGCCCAAGCGCTCGCAGCAAGAGGGGAAATGCCGTGCTGCGCTTCAAGAGGCTCCGGCTGGGGGATTCAGAGATGCTGCCCCTGGTCATCCGTAACGATGGCATCATACCTGTCAAGGTGAGGAGGACCTGCTCAAGGGATGGTCTGGTTTGGGAGCAAGTGCTTGTGGCACAAGGGAAGGGTCCCAAAAAACATGGCAAACCTGTGAGGAGGTGTCAGAAATTCTTTTGAAACAAGTGACTGATGTCTGTTCTGTAAGAAAGGAGTTCTTGGAAATTTTCTGTCCAGTCTTTCTTCTTTAAGTTGAACACCAGAAAGGTGGTGGATTATTTTCCCTCCTGTCTCTCAGGTCACCTTTTGTTCTCATGGACATGTGTGATTTCCCAGTTCCATTAGATTGTATTTCAGCCCACTTTAGTACATTTTAAGTAAAGTTAATTGTGGTTGCATTACGCCCTGCCAAATACGTTTTGTCCCATTTGGTTCTGTGTCAGTTCTATCCCAATGCCTCTGAACACCCTTTTTTCCCCCGCTGGTTTGACTTAACTTTTGGGCTAAGTGCTGTTTCTAGTGGGAGAGGTGCTGGGCTCCCATGTGGGACCAGCAGCACTGCAGTGTCAGGCCTCGTGCCATCCTGTATTCACACCAGTACCATTGTGCTCTGTGTTCCCTTTTCTCAGTTTATGTTACACCTGGAGGATGAGCACAGAATGTTCTCCTTGAAAGGCAGGGCCTCTGCTGTCAAGGTGTTCCACAATGGAGATGTGGAAGAGGATTCAGCTGGAAACGGTAAATTCATTACCCATGAAGTGCAATCATGCACAGAGGGAAAACGTGTGCCCTGCTCTTGGCTTCTCTGAGCAGCAGCCACATGTTAGGCACAGTTTTGTCCCTTGGACCCTCTGTCTCCCAGCCTTTTCTCGGGGGCTTTTTGCAGGGTTTCCTCCTAGGAAGTTGCAGGAAGTTCTTCTGTTCTGCTAGACGTGGTGGGTTGAGTTGTGGGGGACTGTCACTACCTCAGTGGACCCTCTGAGGTATTTGCTGCACATGGCATGGTACCAGCCTGAGCAGACACAGCCCTTGAGCACTCAGATAGCCAGCAGAAGCTGAAAGCACTCTTTGGCTCAGCTTTCCATATGGCTGGAGCTGGTGGGAAGCAGATGGAATGAGGGCTGGGCATCAGCCTGAGGTTAAGCTGCTTAAGTGGTGCTGTGTCTGGGAGTGGCAGGCTTGTGAACATAGGAAGAGGGTCTGCAACAACTGGGGGTAGAACCAGTGCTTAGAAGGCAGCTGGTTTCAACCTCTTATTCCTCATATATCCTATGGAAATATTTCCTCAGTACAGCTGCAGCACTTAACTCTGATTTCCATTGCTGTGCAGAGAGCAAGTCCACAAAGCCTTTCTTCCTTCTGAATCGCGGGCAATCGGCAGAGTTTGATGCCATTTTCAAACCCACCCTGGCTCAACGTGTGGAAAGGCAGATTGGTGTGTTAGTGGGGGACACCTACTCTAACAAGACCGTAATTGAACTGGTGGGTGAAGGCCACGGGGCGAATTCACCCTCGATGGATTAGAGGAAGGCACTGAGGAGAGGAATGCTGATGGCAGCCTGAAGGACAACATCATTGATGGTAAGAGGAGAGACTGCCAAGGTGGAGCAAGGAAGAGGAAAATATCTGATCATATATGTCTTCCCTCTAGCCAGGCCTGGGCTGTCACCCATGGGACTTGGTGGCCATTTGGGGGTAGCAGCCATGCATGCAGAGCAGTGTGTGCTGTGCTGCACATCACTGGCTTAGGGATGTGTCAGGGTGTTTCCCTGGAAGTGGTGGAGCTGCCTGGGGAACTCCCTGGCAGAGGGGGAAAGGCTTGGAGCCAGGAAGCATTGAACATGCAGGTGTCTGTGCACGTGACGGGGGCAGGTGGAGCTCCCTGCATGCTGAGATCCCTTGCTCTCCTCCTTAACAGCTGTCAGAGTGAATCACATTCAGTTTGGGGACTGTCACGTTTGGGAGCCCTACTGCAGGACCTTCACCATCACCAGCCACGCCGAGATGGTCATGCGCTTTGAGTGGGAGGCAGAGGCCCCATTCCGGTTCTCCCCCAAGGTGAGCATGGACTGCCTCTGCCTTTCCCCATCACTCAAGCCCTGCCCTGGTGTGCCCAGGAGCTGGCACGGAGCCCTCACATGCCACTGATAGCCCATTCCAGTGCCACGTAGGAGATGCAGTCCCTGGCTTGGCTGGGCCAAGGCTGCTAGCCTTGCAGAAAAGGCTTCATGTCATGGGAGGTGGCACCTTCTGTTCATACTTTTGTCTATCCAACTTCATGTAAATCCACTCTGAGGTGCAGATTTCTGGCACAGGTGTTCACTCCATCGGTCCCTTTTGCTGTCAGTCCTGCCCTTGGCAGTACTTCCAGTTTGGTCTTGACTCCCTGATTCTCCCTAGGTGGGACACCTCCATCATGGCTATGCCAAGGACATCACAGTGACCTTGATGTCAGATGTCCCAGTCACCTTCAGGAGGCACCTTGTGAAATGTAAGGTGGCCAAGATCGACTTTGAGCTGCCAAAAAAGAAGGTTCAGGACTGGGATGACCAAATGACCATTGTCATGTGGAAGAATACCACCAGGAAAGACCCGGCAGCCAGGTGGCCTAAAATAAAGAAGGTAAGAAGCAAAACAGCAAAAAAACCCCAACCCAGCTTTTACAAAAAGAACCACCATAGCACCATCACTGCTGGCTGAGCAGCTCCTGCGTCCTCTGGACATTGGACACCCGTGAGGTTCACCAGCTGTGCATTCCAGAAAAGAGGTGGAAGCACAGTGACCAGATACACTCACACAAGATGGGGAAGCCTTCTGACAAGAGACCTTTAGCCACACACAACTATCAGTCTGCACCACAAGCACAAGTGTTGCAGCCCGTATTGAATGGAAGGCAATGCTTTATGATTTTATCCCATTTTATGCTGTTAGAAACCTCTTCATCTGATTTGGTACCCTTTCACCAACAAGGAATTAAGTCTGCTGCACTCTGTCTCTTCTTTTGAAGTGGAGAGAAATCCACTTCTCCTGCATATGCTGGTGAACTCCAAGTTTTGTCTGCATGAGAATTTGGTTGTGGTCTTTGTATTGTGTGGGATATCTCATCATGGAGTAACCCAGGCACTGTATGACTCTATGGAGGAGTGCAGAGAAGGATCATCTCCAGAGACTCTTGCTTTTATTGTCATTATTGCCAAACACACTCCTCTTGGTTGAAAGTTCTTTCCCAGTTTCTGGACCGTTTTTAGGCCTCTAAAGCATCCTCTTTTCTATCAGAACATCTGCAACTGGAGACTTTCCCAGTGAGATCTTTCACATTCCAAAATGCACATCCCCAGCTCCCAGCAGTGTGGCTGTTGCTCCAGACATGACATCTGGAGAGCACTTGCTCCTAAGACAAGAACAAAAAGATGCTTTCTAGAACTCTTCAGTGTTGGGGTCCTCCATCCACAGAGCTCTGGCAGGGAAGCCCTAATTTTGAGACCTGCTGGATTTATAGGGGACCAGAAAAAAAGCCAGTCACTCTGCAAGGTTGAAGTAAAGGGACTGGAATGCAGCTACAGTCTCCATGGGGATATTAACAGCTGTGGTAGTGACTGCTTGGATCAGTGGCTAGAAACAACTACTGCAGCAGAACAGTCCCAATTTTGTCATCTTTCCAGGGAAGTAAAAGTGAATGGTCCTTTCTAATCTCTCTATGAGGCTGATCTTGGAGGCCAGAAGACTGCCCTTCTCAGCCTGACTTTCTGGGCTCTGCTCAGTGATTCCTCCCTCCTGTGTTTGCAGGTGGTCAAGACAGCCCCAGAACCAGCTCACACTGTGGTGGAGAAGAGCAGGCAGGAGGTCGAGGTGTACCTCAGTGCCATTGTTGCCTACGCCCAGTTCCACCTGGACACGATCATGGTTCAGTTCAACAACACCTTGCCCTTTGAGACAAGGACAGCCACGTGAGTGCTGGAGGCCAGGCACAGCTCCTCCTGTGAGCAGGAGCTGCCTTTGCCCAGGGCTGCTGCAGTGCCTGCTTCCCAGAACTCCACCCCAGCCAAAACTATCGGCTGCCAGGGGCTGTGTACAAATCAGGGAGGGACGGGACTGCTGGGGCATATGTCTTTAGCCGTTTTATTTTCCAGCATCAGCCTCATTACACGGTTATGACAAAAGGAAGATGCCAGCAACTCCCATCCCCAGCAGCAGATAAAGAACTTAATGTTACAACTTACTTTAAAAGTTTTTTGACCAATCACACAAAGCAAAAGCATATTGACAGTAGTTCCATCCAACTGCTGTAAGCACATGTACCTTCAGTTAAAACAATGCTTGCTTATTTTGAATACAATACTGTCAATACAAAACATTGTGGTGAATGTTTTAAGTGTGGGGAGACGAGGCTTGACTCCATTTTTCTTAGAAGGTTGATTTATTATGTTATAGATTATACTAAAATACTACATTAAAACTATGCTAAAAGAATAGAGAGAAAAAATAATCAGAAGGCTACAAAGAGCAAGACTAGAATAGAATACATAACAAAAATCCTGTGACTGCTCACAGCCTTGGCACAGATGGCTGTGATTGGTCATCAATTGAAAACAATCCACATAGACCAATAAAAGATGCACCTGTTGCATTCCACAGCAACAGATAGTTATTGTTTACATTTCTTTCCTGAGGCTCTCAGCTCCTCAGGATGGGAAAAATCCTAGCAAAGGATTTTTTATAAAATATCATAACTACACGATACCTGCTTGTAAGCCTTAAAACACAATGCACAGAGCTCCATTATTAAGCTTAGAACTTCCAATAACTCGCTAGATATACTTTTCAGCAGCTTAGGGAGTTATTCTAGACAAGCATTAAGACACAGACCATTGTTCTATTTATCTTTACTTACTTTCTACTTCTTACATCATTTTTCTGCTGACAAATCTTATGGCTACTGCTTAGCTCTAATCATGGTTCTGCTGTCTCTGAGGCTTGCCTTTTGTACCTTTCCCAAAACCCTCTGATTTTAAGGAGTCCCACAAAAACCAGCACCGGCCCCTTTACGTGCATGTGAAGCCAAGCAGGAGATGGTGGTCAGGAGAGGCTCAATGCTGCCATAGGTTTCTGCTGAGAACGGCCATGGCTTTGCTTTCCCTGCAGATCACCTGTCCTCCTCTGCTCAAGAATAAGTTTGCAGTCAAACCGAGACCTAAAGCCCAGAGTAAGCCCCTTAGCTTCAATGTGCTGAGCACCATGTTGGCCCTTTCCTCTAAACTTCCAGACTTTGAAATACTTTCTTGGGTCACCCAGGACAGCAGTCTGAGCATGGCAGGGTTGCCTGGAGAAGATGCTTCTCAGGAGAAAGTGGTACCAGGAGTCCATCAGACAATATTACTGTACTATTTGCTTTATACTTAATGGGCTTTCTGTTTTTTCTAATTCCTCCTACTTGCTTTTCAGTTTCACGATGCACAACACAGGGGAGGTAGCCCTGAAATACTCCTGGGAGAAAGCTGCAGAGACTGAACCAGTGAAGGAGCCATATTCAACCACTCTGATGCGTAAGGGCATTTCACTTGCTGAGGGCCTGGGGAGATGACACGATCCGTCCTAAGGACGTGATTCGTGAAGGTTCTTTTTCACTGATCTCAGGGTGCAAAAACTGACACGACAAGGGGATTTGTAGTAAAATCAAAACAGAGATACTTTTATTGTGTAGCCATAGCAAAGATGCGTTAGAGAGAAGGGGAATGAAGAAAGGGGAAAGAATAAGGAAAAGAAAAAAGAAGAGAGGTAGGGCAAGGAGGTATATAGCTACCAGACGTGCGGATGACAAAGTCCCTCGAAGTCCGGTCGATGAAGAGGCCTGTCGTCTTCACGTCAGGGGAGATCTCCAGGGTATCAGTCAGCTCTAACCCTTTTTATAGTCCTTTTGAAATGGGGGAAGGGGACACATTTCAAAATAGTCTATTGATAAAGGGTACAAGGAGTCCATCAGTAGTCCATCAGGAGCAGGTGTCGTCAGCAGCAGATGTCGTAGGCAGGAACCATTGTGTTCTCGGTCCAGTGGTCACTTGCAAAACTTGCTTTGGTCCCCACGCACGCCTTCCTTCATCCTACGGTAGGGATTTCAGTCTCAGTCCTTTTGGAAAGAAGAGGGGAGCTCTTCCATGTAGGGGTCACATGTCTCAGTCCTTGAGGGAGAACCCTTTCCCATCTCAGTCCATCTGTCACTGTGGTTGATGTACGGTGAGTGGAGGGTCTTTTAGTGGTGACCACCGAGAAGGTCCTTCCAGAGAGAAAGTCCAGCCAAGTCAGAAAGGTGGAGAAATTCCAACACTAGCGTTGTTAGGTGATGCAGGGGAAGGAGAGCACGCTGCCCCTTCTCAGGTGCAGTGTTCCATGAGTTGAGCAAACACACCCGTAGGCAATAATCTGGCTTGGTGGACCAGACAGACCTGGATTTTCAGAACAGGATCTTTTCCTTTCCCCGGTGGTCTTGGCTTTCATGACGATCGAGAGGCAAAAAATGAGGGAAGTTTCAGACAGACACTCACAGGAGAAGACCCTGCCACTTCACTCCAAAACATGAATTGCTTTTTCATCCTTGTCCATCCATCCACTTTCATCAGCATCTTCCCAGCTGCAGCTGGAGAGTTTTCTCCTTGTCCCCCTCTGCCTTTCAGCCCCTTCTGTTCTTCTCTGCCACTCCTGCTCTGCAAAGGAGCTGAGCCAGGCTCTGGGGACAGCCACGTGCTGGGTCAGGACTGGGAAGGGGGATGTCAGGTCATCTCTTTGAGGAGTCTGAGACTGGGAAAAAGAGTGGTGTAACGAGCGAGCTGCCCTGCAGCCACTGTCTGTGTGCAGTTCCCCACGGCAGGGCAAATGCAAAGTCACTGTCTAAAGCCAGCTCTCCTGCTTGGCACAGGAGTGTGTGCTGCAGGCAGAGACCCTGCTCCCAGAGGCTCTGTTTCCTGCCAGAAGAAAGTACTTAGCCAGAGATGCTCCAAGTGCATCCCAGCTCTCTTCCATCCACCTGCAGCAGGAGGCAGAGCTGCTGGGAAGACAGGATTTTGTCTTGGAAAGGTGTCCTCTTCCTCCCTGCAGGTCGGTTCCTCTCCTACGATACCATGAAGCATCGCAGAAAGCTGCTGAGTCTTTTCTGGTGGGAGCAGGACCATCCTCCTGAGACGCCTCCTAAAGTGCGGCGGCTGCGGCAGCCTGCCAAGCAGCAGCAGCAGGATTCCGAGCAGCCGGTGGAGCAGGATCCCGAGCACCAGGAGGAGCAGCCAGAGCAGCAGCAGCAGGAGCAGCACGAGCAGCAGGAGCACTCCAAGAAGCTGCGCCACTCAAAAGAAAAGAACCTGTCTCCAAAGCGTGCCAGCTCCTCCCTGGATGTCTTCACCGATGCTAAGCATGACCTGTTCTCCATCAGCCCCTAAATGGCACCATCCCTCCTGGCCAGAAGCAGACCTTTCACCTGCAGTTCAAGCCAAAGTGCACCAGGAATTTTAAGACCACCCTGCTGTGCAGGTGGGAAACGTCTACACGCTTGCCAACTCATGCTACTGCTGGGTGTCACTGAATCACAGGGTGGGACGGTGGAAGGGACCACAGTAGGTCATCTGGTCCCACTTCCCTGCTCAAGTGGGGTCATCCCAGAGCACATGGCACAGGGCTGTGTCTGGAGGGCTCTGGAATAATTCCAGTGAGGGACACTCCACACCATCTCTGGGCAACTCGCTACCTGCACAGGAAAAAAGTTCTTCCTCAGGTTCAGGTGCAATTTCCAGTTCAGGTTCTGCCCATTGCCTCTGCTCCTAGTGCTGGGCATCACCAAGCACAGCCTGGTTCATCCCCTAACACCCTCCCTTCAGTCCCTCTGACTGGGATGGGGAGGTGGGAGACAGGCAGCCCCAGAGAGGCGGCAGAAGCACCCACATGAGCACAGAAAGATCATCATCTGGCCTTGGTAGGGAGGCACTGGGAAAATAGACACTGTAGGAAACAGTAAGTTCCTGGAGGCTTGCAAATCTGGAACAAGAGATCCAGGGACCAGACAGTCCCTAGCTCTGCTTCCTTTTGGGACAAGCAAGGCCTGCTTCTCTACATGGGACCCTGTGTGCTGTAGTTGGTGCCCAGGCATTTAACTGGTCATGTTCCTGCCCTTGCAGCTCTGCAGCCTCCATGCAGCGAGTGCAGTTGTTTCATTTGCTGCTCGCTGCTTGCACAGAGAGAAGATGCAACACTGTGTGCTCTGCAAGGAGACAGAAAAGCAGCTGGCTGGGAATGTTCATCTGGCTAATACCAGTCCCTTTCTTCCTAGGATTCCTAACCTGGAGCCGACTCACAAGATGGGGCAGGTGACTGTGAAAGGCAGAGTCCAGGAATGGAAGAATCTCGAGGAACCATTAGTGCAGATGGAGGAAGGCCAGGGACCCAAGGAGGAGGTGCTCTGGAGACCACTACCCGAGGGACAGCATTTGTGTGAGCTGGAGCATCCAGCAGGAGCCGGCAACATCGTGCCTTCTGAGGATGATGATGATCTCCCACTCTTCACCAGAGATGTCTGAAGCTGCCCTCCCAAGCTCCAAGAACATCTTTATCTTACCTTTTAGTTAGCTAAGTTACCTAACTAATTGTTTGTTAGATTGACAAGTAGTTGATAATTGTCAGTTCATTGTTAATAAACAATTGTTAATAAATTGTTAATTGTCATCTTGTCTTGGTTTTAAAGACAGGTGTCTGCGGGACCTCTCTGGAATGGAGAATGTGACCCCCTTCTCTCCATATTATTATAATTTTGAAATTAAGGGGCTTTCAGGAAGAGATATGGGAAAAGGAGTAACAGTTCTTTGCCAGTATGTACAACAAGGCAAACAAACAACAACACCAACAGCAACAACAAACAGAACCAGGTGCCCAACCACAGCCTTCCCTTGGCTGTAGGCACTTTCCCTTTGGTGTAGTTCCTGTCACAGCCAGGCAGGGAAGGGAGGCAAATAATGAATAAAGCCATTGCTAGAGAAACTTTAATTATTATTGAGGGGCCCAGAAAGGGACCCAGCACCCGAGGTGTGGCCTCACCAGTGCCCAGCACAGCCGGACAATCACTGCCCTTGTTGGGAAGGGTGAAAGTTTGACAAGGATGTCTCACAGAAATGTATGCTTGGCAGAAAGATTTTTGAGTGTAGAATCTGAAGAAGGAATAGAAATGAAAGCAAGTTTTGATGTAGAAGAAAAGAATTGCTGAGCCAGTCTTACTGGATAGCTAAGAAGGTAAAGGATATGTTAGTTTGTTGTAGTGTGTTTTTATACCTTGTAATGGTTTTGGTTTTGTATCCCCTTATTTTTCCCAAATGGTTTCCTCCTGATCGTACCCCTTCCCTTTACCTGTGGAATCCCTCTCCTTTGTTGAGATTATCCCCAAATCCCTGTCAATCTGTCAATCAGACTCTCTGTCAATCACTCTGTCAGCATCCCATCCTTTCTATCTAGAACTTTCAGTTCAGGTCATCGAGTGATTAGTCAGAGGCCAGGGGTCAGCCCCCCAAGTGCTACCCCCATGCTATCCCAAATGTCCATTCCCCAAGTTTTCACCCCTGAAAGTTCTTTATTGGTCAGAAAACTTATCTATTTTTTGGTTCACACCTCCCTTTAAAATGTAATCTTGGCACCTCTCCCAGGTACTCTGGGCAGGGGCCCCCTGAGGTGGGGAGCTCCCAGGAGCTCCGAACAAAACCTTGGATTAACCCCTGCTAAGAGTCGGTCCTTTCATGCTCCACCCATGTCTCCAGCGTCTCTTCTGCTGCAAAGGTGACTAGCCTAGCTGCCCTCAGTACCCTCGGGGCACAGGAGAGTGTCCCCCTGCTGTCGGCCTTGTCGGGGCTGCCCGGCGCTGTCTGCCGACCCGGGGCTGGCCGGGGTTCCTGGGGGGCTCCCAGAGAGATGGAGACATTAGTTAGAGTGGGTTTTTATGGCTTAGAGCAAAGGATAAACCCACCTCAGACAAGAAGATGTTTTTACCAAGCAGAAAGATTCCACAGGCAAACACAACTGCTGATGTTGCAAGTAGAAAAAAGGTCTCAGAATTTTCTACTGCAAGGAAACTGAAAAACAATTTTGTGCTTCAATTGTAATGTACTAACTTTTAGTGATTGAAGTTTTGTTACATGAATATGATAATTATAGTAGTTATGATAAGCTATAGGTAAAAATTAAGGTATAGATTGGTTCTTCTGTGTGAGGATACTCAGCAAAGAAAATTTTATTATGCATTGTAACCAAAATTCAAGGGACTCCAGGCTTGGAGCTGGAGCTGACAGCTGTAGGCGCAGGCTCTGTCACCCACAACCCTGGCCTGCTGAAACATCTTGGATACAATAAACTGCATTTTGAAGAGCCGCCTGGAGTCCCGCATCTCTCATTCAGGCTCTTGCTGCCCTGGTCCTCAGGGCTACACTATTGCTGATACAGGCCCAAAGCTATTGGCCTTCTTGCCCACCTGGGCACCCACCTGGGCACCCACCTGGGCTCAGGTTCTGTTGTCATTCAGCTTCCCAACCACTTTCCACAGCTGGGAGCTGCAGAGGGTTAGTGTGGCCAAAGTGTACGACCTGGCCCTTGGTCCTGTTTAACCTCATGCCAGTGGTCTCAGCCCATGGATCCAGCCTGTCCAGGACCCTCTGCAGCCTTCCTGTCCTCCAGCAGATCCGCTGAAAAATATTATTGTAAGCACTGATTGGCGAGGGGCAGCATGGCCATGGCCAGCAGTCCCAATGCCCAGGGGGTCGGGGGAGATGGGATCTTTGTTTTCCAGCCAGGCTCCCAGCCAAGAGCAGCCAAAGCCGAGGTAGAAGACAGATGTTGTGCGGCAGCCAGGAATTCAGGTCAAAGCTTCATTTTCTCCAGAAAAACAAAACAAAACAAAACAAAACAAAACAAAAACCAAAAAAAAAAGCCTTTAAAGTGTAAGGGGAAATTCTTGTTCCAGCCCCATCCTTGGCCAGAGAATGTATGTGCAATATTGTCCAGGAATTGAATGTATTGAAAGTAAGGAATCCAGATATGACATGTTATCCAAGAATCGCATGTAGTGACTTGTTATCTAGGAATCACATGCTGGGAAGCCAGACACAGCCTGTTAGACAGTGATTGTATGCAAGGAACCCAGATGTGGCACATCAGATGGGGTTGGATGCAAGGAATCCAGATGTGCTGCGTTATCCCAGAGCAGCAGGGGGGTGAGAAACAGACAAACACACAGAGGCTGCACCTTCTTGGGGAGTGCTTGACCTCTGACCCAGCTTGGCATCATCCAAAGAAGGACACTGAGGTGCTGGAGCAAGTCCAGAGAAGAGAAAGCAAGTTGATTAAAGGTCTAGAGAATAAGTCTGATGAGAAATGGCTGAGAGAAGCAGGGCAGCTGGGGAGGGCTCAGTCTTGAGCAAAGGAGGCCCAGGGGGAACGTTGTCACTCTCTGCACCACCCTGACAGGAGGCTGTAGTGAGATGGGGATTGGGCTCTCCGCACAGACAACCAGTGACAGGACAAGAGGACACAGGCTTAAGCTGCACCAGGGAGGTTAAGTTGGACATCAGGAGGAATTTCTTCACAGAAAGGATTCTTAAACATTGGAAGGCACTGCCCAGGGAGGTGGTGGAGCCGCCATCTCGGATGGTGTTCAAGGACCAGCTGGACATGACACTTGGTGCTCTGCTCTGGTTGACAAGGTGGTGTTTGGGCCACAGCTTGATGGAATGATCTCAGAGATCTCTTACAACCCAGTTGGTTCTGTGATTCTCTGACATTAACACCTGATAAAGACAGGGAATCCTTTCAAATTAAGTATGATAAACGATAACATTTTGTAAAAGGGTTTCACAGGAGCTCACATATTGCCCTGATCAATCTACATGATAGACATAATTCCCTAGAATTGTTAACTGTTCTCTGGTCTTTTTATCCACATAGCACACCGTATTCAAGAGTCTTAGAGCTCTAATGAATCTCTAAATCATATTGGGGGTGGAATCAAATAACAATTTAATTGCTAATAACAAGAATCCTGTTAAATTATTTGAGCAGGAAGAGCAACTCCACCTGCCTTTGAAAATTTGTAATAAAGTTAATGGTACAAATTCTTCAGCAGCAATTGTTTGGATCATCTCTGGATATAACATACAGGTGATTTCACCATGATTTTCTTGAATGGTTCCTAAATTGCACTGTGTTTTCTTAATAATCGTGCGTGTTTTCCTTCATTTTCTAGCCTGTGTAAGCAAGGACAAAATACATAAGATACAAATTCATGAAGAAGTCAGGAGTTTCTGGATTGTTCATGCATAATCTGAGACCAAAGCCTCATGTCAGTCATACAGTGCAGTGTCCAGCTCAGCAAAAAGATTTTCAGCTTAGAAAAGCACAGTTTTTTAAATCAAATATGCTACCCTTATGTATTTAGTGTCTTTTTCTATGATGCCTGCCTTTGACTTGCTCTTGCATGGCTTACATGCAAGACACTCAAAAGACACTCCAGAAGAACTCGGTCAGCTGACTCCAGCCTGAAGCAGGTTCAAACCAGTGCTCTGGCCAGAATCTGCTTTTTGGTTTGGTTTGCATGGTGACATTCTGACATGTTAAAGTTGAAAGTGAAGTCTTGACTTGAATTAGTCTAATAAAACATTGTCTATCTGGAATAGAAAAGACCATAATGCCAATCTTTATCAAAGCCTTAGAAATTGACTTGGGAAGAAGAAATTAAAAATCCTTTTATGTATGTAATTGGAAGAGAATTTTGTGTTCTAGCAGCTTCTCATGATTGATCCTAATGGTGAAAAATTTATTGAGATGAGAAGAGAGGAGCAAGAAATGTGCCTGCCTGTATGTTTCCTCTTGCTGTCTAACAGAAGCTGCATCACTGGAAAATGTGATCTAATGAGAATGTTCATTTTTTCAAGAGGAGACTAAACTGCTTTATAGAGTTCTGGATTGAGACAAATGACTTTTAAAGCCCAGAAATTAAATTTTGAAATGTGTCAACTTAGATCCTAGCTTTGTTTTCAGCTGCTGCTGATGCAGGTTTTCTCTTTTGGTGTCTAACTGACATACTGTATGAACACTTAATAAATAAGTTTTACATAAGATGGTGGAAAAAGATGATCTATTGCCACACTTTCTTTGCCTGCATCACAGCCTGTGTATTATTACCTCTAAGGATCTGTGGTGAATCAAGTTATCCTGATAGGTGTATTTTTACTAGGCTTTTACTCTAGAGAGTTGCCAGAATGTGGTTTGTATCTGATATTGATGAATAGCTGAATTAGGAAGATGGAACTAAGCTGTTCTTGAGAATCAGCTCCTGGGATTCTATCAAGCTGCTATGGAAAAATAGCATGTGAAGTTATATATTAGCAGCTTAGTATTTATAGAAAAATAAGAAGTGGTGAAAAAGAAAGCCAGTATCTGGCAATTGAAAGAATTCTTGAAGTGGCAGAATTGCTGCAGAAGATCTTTACTATTAGGATACACAAGACAGATGATGGACTTTGGCCCATTTTTAGCATAAGAGATTTGATAACAGGACACCTTGGCAAGAACAAACAGCTTTGAAGATTGCAAGAAGATTAAAACAGATGGGTGTCACAGACATATGTTCTGGAAAAATCCCTTTGCCCAGGATTCTTCTCCTGGGAAGCTGAGAAGCCTCAGAGGAAAACAGTATTATCTCATTTGCTTCTCCTCTGTTTTGCTGCTTTGGAATGTGGTTGGAGATTGTTTATCCAACAGGTGATTGTTTCATTGGTTTCATGTGAATTGTTTTGACTCAATAGCCAATCAGGGTCAAGCTGTGTCCAGGCTCTGGAGAGAGTAATGACTTTTCATTATTCTCTTTTAGCCTTCTGTCTGCATCCTTTCTGTATTCTTTGGTATAGTTCAGTATAGCATTCTTTAATATAATGCAGTATCATAAAATAATAAATTAGCCTTCTGAGTACATGGAGTCAGAATCATCATTCCTTTCTTTGTCTGAGAACCCTGCAAATACAACAGATGGGTTTACCAGAAAAGAGAAAATTGCATCAGACTCCTGCAAGCAAGAGATATTTAAAATATATAAATTTGTTTATGTGATGATTAGCCAAATCATTGCAGTAAAACATTACTAGTCTTCCTAGAATAAGCATATAAGTGTCCTAGGGTGATGTTATGATGCTTTTATCCCCAGTTGTGTGTTCTGTTGATGCTGGATATTATATTCTGTGCCTTCAAGCCTGACTCTGAGAGCAAAGGCAGGGAGAAGAAGCAGCATGGAGTTTGTTATCAGCCTGCTCTCACTCCTGCACTGTGGTGTCTGGGCACGGACGGGACAGAACATGGTGCTCTGTTGTTTTTTAGTTAGTTTTTCTAGCTGAGGCAGAGAAGTTTTCCCTGCACTGGTTTTCGTTCCCTTTTTTTGGAACTATTCAAACCTGCTCCAGACTGGGACCTGGGGGAACAGCGAGAGCTCGCACTTTGTAGCCTGCCAGGGCCTACTCTGGGCAGCAGCCTTTCCCAGTGCCAGAGGGACTGATAACAGAGCGACCAGCCACCAGAGAGACTTTCTGAATTTGTCATCTCTTCAGAGCGACAAATGAGTTTTGTCCTGTGGTATTGTTCGTTTTTTGTGCTGGGGAGCCCTTTGCCTGTTAAATAAACAGGTTTTTCCACTTCTCTCCGAGGAAATTCTTCCCAAAAGAGTTGGGGAGAGGGGCCATGTGAGTTTGCTTTCTGGGGGGGCCCTTTTGGAGGATTTCTTCCAAATTTGCCCTAAACCAGGACAGAGTCTTACCAGTTCCTCATCCTTCAAAGGACAAAAACCTGATGAGTTGTGGTTCCCACTCCAGTGGCTGCTCTTGGACCTCCCTCCATAGCCAGAGCACAGCTTCCTTTTCCCAGAAAGTCCCTGGCACTGGAGGGATGAAGGAAACAGGACAGGCTGCGGGGATCAGGGGCAGGGCAGAGCCAGGGAGAAGAATGACTTTTGCATTGGATGGAGCTGTGATTTCCCTTGGCTTTGTTGGCTGACAATAAATGAACATCCCCCTGTGTCTCGGGCAGCTCCTTCTCCAAGGAAAGCAGGTGGGAATTGGAGCCAAGGAGCTGAAACCTGCAGGTGCAGCCTGGGCTGGAGGGAGCTCAGATTTGCACGAGGCTGCTCTGAGTGCCAGGGCTTGGATGGGGGAAATGGTGGGGTGGGGGTAGGGACAGAGTCTGATTGATTGTCAGCCATGAAGGGTCTTGATTTTCAAATCTATTCAAACTGCATGAGGAGGTACTTGGATTCAGTGTCAATTGGAAATTGCACATATCCATGTGTTAACAGGAAGAAAAACCAATACAGGACCTAAAAATCTTTTCTCATGGTGTTTTTAAATATGATATATTCAGTTTGAATACACTTCAAGCCTCTGGAGCAGTAAAATTCAGCAGGAGCCTCTGCAAGTTGCTGAGGATGTCAGCAGCCCCCACTGAGGCCATCCCTGCCCAGAGAGCGTGGGGGAATGGGCAGACAAGGAGAGCATCCCTGGGGCTGGGCCAGCAGAACTCAGAGGCACCAGTGGCTCCAGCTGGGAAATGGAGTGTGGAATGTGGCTGGGAAAGCCCTGCCTGGGCTGTGCCAAGCAGGACAGACAAGCCCAGACACTCATCCCTCCAAAAATCAATTAAATGTCTCAATAAGACATTAAAAAGTAATTAGAATTGTTTCTGTACTTTGAGTTGGATGCACTGGAGAAATACCAACAAAAGATATTCAATTCACAAAAAACACTTCTCAGTGCATTAACTTGGCCCATTGATTCCATGAGGCCCTACAGTGTCACAATGGTCCCTTGGTCTCACAGGGCCCCACAGTGTCAGAATGGCCCCTTGGTCTCACAGGGCCCCACAGTGTCACCATGGTCCCTTGGTCTCACAGGGCCCCACAGTGTCAGAATGGCCCCTTGGTCTCACAGGGCCCCACAGTGTCACCATGGTCCCTTGCTTCCATGGGCCCTGTGCTGCTGCATTCCCCCCTCCCCTTCTCAGGCCGCCCTGCCAGCTCAGAAATGCTCCTTGGGCCTCGGCCTTGGCCAACAGCCCCTGGGCTCAGCTCCTCTGCAGCTCAGCACAAACACTGTCTGCTCCAGGCACTGCTGTGCCCAACCAGCTCCTGGTTTCTGGAGGAGCAGCCCTGGGAACTGGTTTTGTTCCCTCAGTGGCACAACATCCCTGTTCTCACAGTGCCAAAGAAAGCTGTTGATGCCAAGTGTGGCCAGGATGAACCATTGCTGTGACTGCAGCCCCTCTCTTGGGGCCCTACAAACAGCGCTGCAAAAGGAGCCCCTTGGAGCTCTCCTGGGCCAGCGACTCCCTCTGAGTGGGGCCTCTCCCAGCCGGGAACTCTCCCGTTTGCTGCACTCGGGGGTCCTGAACAGCGAGGGAGCCTGGGCTGATCCCCCCACTCCTCCAGGCTCAACCCTTCACCCGCTGGGGAGATGCCAAAGCATCCACAGGGAGCATTTCCTGCCCTCAGGGGAATTTCTCACAGGTGCCTTGCACTGCCTCTTTGTGTCTGTGTGCACACAGGAGTGCCTGTGCTGGGGAAATGTGGCAGAAATGCTGCTCTTGGGGGGTTGGAGTGCCTTGGATAGCTGAGTCAGTCAGGCCTGTAAGTGAGGTTAAGTCATGAGGAATAACCCAAGTTAAATGCTGCTAGGAGTTCTTCTTATGCTAAGTTCTTATGCTTAATATAAGTAATAAGCTGAGTTAAATACTGTTGAGTGTTATTCTTCTGTTAAATTGCTAAGTCAAGTTAGGTTAAATACTATTAAGCTCTGTTCTTTTCCTATATTGTAAAGTTGAAGGGATCAGTAGGTTAAGATATAAGTTAAGTCTTTTTAAGTTTGAGCTCTGTAAGCTTTTGGGTTGTATTCCTTTTATCCTTGCCCTCACAAGGCAAGGATATCCTTGTCCTTGTATCACATACAGGAACAGTTCTCAGTTCACTTCTGGTTTGATTGCCTGGATTTTGTTTGGTTTTTTAGTTGCTTTGTTTCCTTGTTGTGCCTGAAGTGTCCAGTCAGGAGCAGAGTGACTCTTGCCAAGGAACTTTGTGGTGATGTTGCTTAATATTAAATCTGGCTTTTGCTGATCCCTTGCTGGGGATTTTCTCAGCACTCTCAAGCCCTCATTCAGAACAGAGTGAAGGAGCCCTGGCCCAGGCTCTGGCCCCGGGGGACACAGGGACACTGTTGGGGGTCCCTGTCCCCCTGTCCCACCCCCACAGCCCCAGCCCCCCGTCCCCGTGTCAGGCTCTGGGGTCGATCTCGTGGAACATCCTCTGGGGGAGGCTGCGGCGCCGGGGGCGGGGGGACCCGGGGGGACAGGGGACCCCACTGTGCACGAGCAGTGTTGGACTGCTCTGGGGGAACTGTGAGGGGGGGCTGGGGCAGAGTGACCTCCCCAGTGACCTCACACAGCCCCTGTGATGTCACACACCCCATTTGTGATGTCCCAGCCCACATTATGATGTCACGTTTAATGTTATGATATTGCACAACCTACCCTGGCATGTCACACAGCCATTCTGTGATGTCACATCCCCTCTGTGATGTCACACAGTTACCCTGTGTGATGGGAATATGACCTTTTTGTTCACTGAAAACAGGAGAAAACATAAGGTTGTGATGGGAATGTGACCTTGTTGTTCACTAAAAGCAGGAGGAAATATAATGTAAATAAGTAACCGCCAACTGCCATGCGATAATATATGAGACAAAACATTGCTGAGCTAATCAAGATACAAGTTATTCCCAGCCCAGGTTCCCAGAGGGGGGGCGCCGAGGAAAAGTACCAGAAGCCCTATTCAACGACCACCAGGAGGCAGAAGGAGACCCTCTAACAACCTGGTGGACATGCGCGGAGGAGCACCGGAAAGGCGACGGGGCCGGGAGCGCGGGAGGGTACAAAAAGGAGAACGGAACAGTTTTCGGCGCGGTAGTTGGCAGAGCAAGGACTCCCCCACCGCCCAGCGCTGCGATTTTGCTTTCTCTTTTCTGTATTATTAAATTGGCTATATAATTGACCCGACTGGCCCATTGTGCTCATTTATAACAACTTGGTGCCGTGACTCGATCGGTGGCCGTCGGAAGGGTCTCTCAATACCGGAGGGGGCGCCCCTCCGATTCGGAGGCCCCGGGACCTGAGGGACCCGCTCCCGGCCCCGACCGACGAACCCCGAAAAGAGGAAAGGAGAAAGCAAAGGGAGGTTGCGGGCCCAAGGAGACCCCTTAAAAGATTTGTGCACAAAGTCCGGACGAAGACGCGGGACGCGTAAGTATTACGGGATCCGTCCGGGCGGGGTTGGGATCCCGGAGTATGGCGAGTGTGTGGTGCGTGAGAGGAGAGCTGGCAGCCAGACTTTCCAAGTGAGTGCGGACCCCCAGTAGTGCGTTTCCCACAGACCCGCGAGGGCTTGGGCCACGAACCCGGGGAAGCGAAAGTTGACTCTGTGAAAGAAGGCACTCCGGAAGAATGGGACAGGGGAAGAGTAAGCCCCCTGTCGAGGTGAAACTCCCTCCAATACCTAGGGAAAGCCCTTTAGGATTTATGATAGAAAACTGGCGACATTTTCCAGGCACACGGGACAAGGATAAGGCTAAAATGATTCACTATTGCATGGAAGTATGGGGAGGAAAAGAAATCTCCAAGAGGGTGTTCTGGCCTGTATTTGGCTCTTCAGAAGATTGGGTAAGGCAAACCTTAAATATCTGGGTAAATAGTAGAGAACCCCCCTGTGCTCAGGAGGAGAGTGATTATGCTAAAGTTTGGGTAGAGAGACCCGAGGTATTTCTCTTCAAACTCTCTGAAACACCGAAAGGGAATAAGAGCAAGAAAAAGGGGAATAAACCAGAAGACACTTTGGTGCCACCCCCTCCTTATGTACTCCCACCCCAAGCACAGGAAGCGGAGGCTCCTCCGAATGCACCAGCAGGAACAGACTCGGATTCGGACGGGCCCGAATATACAGGGCCAATGACTTGAAGCCGAACCAAGAAAGGCTTATACCCCTTAAGGGAAATGCCCATGGGGGGACCCCAGGCCGGTATAGGGTTTGTGTCGGTGCCCCTAAGCTCAGGAGATGTTAGGGAATTTAAGAAAGAAATGGGACACCTCTTGGAGGACCCGCTTGGAGTGGCCGAGCGGGTAGATCAATTTTTAGGACCTAATATGTACCCCTGGGAGGAGTTACAATCCATACTGAATATCCTGTTCACGGCAGAGGGAAAAAATATGATTAGAAGAGAGGGAATGCGCATCTGGAATGCGCAGCACGCGCAGGGGCCGGCAGCAGATATAAAATGGCCGTTACAAAATCCTAATTGGGATCATCAGGACCCGGCCCATAGAGTGCATATGCAAGACCTCAGAACAATAATTGTGCAGGGAATCAGGGAGTCTGTCCCAAGGGGACAGAATATTAATAAAGCCTTTAACGAAAGACAAAAAAAGGATGAGACCCCCACTGAATGGCTAGAAAGATTAAGGAAGAATTTTCAGTTGTATTCAGGAATGGATCCAGATGGACAGATGGGACAGGCAGTGCTAAAGGTACACTTCGTTTCCAAATCCTGGGAGGACATCAGGAGGAAAATACAGAAATTAGAGGATTGGCAAGATAGAGGGTTAGACGAGTTGCTAAGAGAAGCTCAGAGAGTGTATGTGAGGAGAGAGGAAGAGCGAGATAAGAAACAAGCCCGACTAATGATGGCGGCAGTACGTGAAAGCCAGGGAACGGATAGGAGACCCGAACAGGACAGAAGGGAATTGAGGCGAAGTGGGCAGAGAAGCCCACGGGATAAACAGGAACTGAAGGTGTGCTTTTACTGCGGACGGAGAGGACACTTTAAGAGGGAATGTCGGATGCGGATTCGGGACGAGAAGGAGTTTAAGGAGGACTAGGGGGGTCAGGGGCTCTATCTCTTGGGGACCCAGAAACATCAAAGGGAGCCCTTGGTAAAATTGAAGGTAGGTCCCCAGGGCCAGGATGTTACCTTCCTGGTTGATACTGGAGCTGAGAGGTCCACACTCCAGTCATTACCTAAAGGGTGTAAGTTATCTAGGGAAACCGTTACAGTAGTGGGAGCAAAAGGGGAACCGTTCGAAGTTAAAGTTATAAAAGAGGTAGTAGTAGAATCGGACTCCAAGATGGGTATTGGGAATTTTTTATTAGTACCAGAATCAGATTATAACTTATTGGGTAGAGATATGATTGTAGAATTAGGTATTCAAATCAAGGTGGTAGAACAGGAGATTCAGATTAAGTTGTGTCCCCTAAGATTAGAAGATGAGAGAAAAATCAACCCTGAAGTATGGTATAATCCGGATAGTGCCGGCAGATTAGAAATTACCCCCTTCAAGGTAACCATTAGAAATCCGGAGATTCCGGTAAGAATAAAACAATACCCGATGTCTTTGGAAGGGAGCAAAGGGTTGAAACCGGAAATTGATAGACTAATCAAACAAGGATTATTGGAACCCTGTATGTCCCCTTATAATACCCCAATTTTACCAGTAAAGAAATCAAACGGGTCTTATCGTTTAGTACATGACCTGAGAGAAATAAACAAGAGGACAATAGCTAGGTTCCCCGTGGTGGCTAACCCTTACACATTATTGAGCAAACTAAGCCCGGATAACCACTAGTACAGTGTAATCGACCTGAAGGATGCCTTTTGGGCTTGCCCCCTAGATGAAGCAAGCAGGGATTATTTCGCCTTCGAATGGGAGGACCCAGAGACAGGGAGAAAACAACAGCTTAGATGGACGGTGTTACCCCAGGGCTTTACAGAATCCCCTAATTTATTTGGACAAGCTTTGGAACAAATCTTGGAGGATTACCAAACCGAACCAGGGATAACCCTGATACAATATGTAGACGATCTATTGTTAGCAGGGAAAGATGAGGAGGGAGTACGAAGAGAAAGTATAAAACTTTTGAATTTCCTGGGGCTTAAAGGACTAAAGGTTTCGAAGGCTAAGCTGCAGTTTGTAGAGGAAGAGGTAAAGTACTTAGGACACTATCTCAGACGAGGTGAGAAAAGAATAGATCCGGAAAGGGTGCAGGCTATTCTATCATTGCCAACCCCCAGGAACAAGAGACAAATCAGACAAATCTTAGGTTTAACAGGATACTGTAGACAGTGGATAGAGAATTACAGTAGTAAGGCCAGGTTTTTATACCAAAAATTGACTCAGGATGGGTGGATGAAATGGACTCAGGAGGATACAGAAAACTTGAGAGAATTAAAGGAGAGCTTGGTACATGCTCCAGTTCTAAGTCTCCCTGACTTAAAAAGACCCTTTTATTTATTCGTCAATATTGAAGGGGGAATTGCCTTTGGAGTACTAACCCAAGAATGGGCAGACAAAAGAAAACCGGTAGCGTACTTATCGAAACTTTTGGACCCCGTGAGCAGGGGATGGCCTACGTGTTTACAAATGTTAGCCGGGTGTGCCTTATTAGTTGAGGAAGCTAGGAAAATTACCTTTAACAGTAGTCTTAAGGTTTTCTCCCCCCATAATATCAGGAGCGTAATGCAGCAAAAAGCAGATAAATGGATATCAGATGCTAGGCTCCTGAAATATGAGGGGATTTTACTAGAAGCACCAAATTTTACCCTAGAAACAACTGCTATTCAAAATCCGGCTACCTTTTTGTTCGGGAATGTAGAAGAAGCACCTTTAATACATGATTGCTTAATAACTATTGAAGAACAAACCAAGATTAGGCCTGACCTGGAAGAAGAAGAGCTAGACGAGGGAGAAAAGTTGTTCATAGATGGGTCCTCCCGGGTGGTAGATGGGAAACGTCAATCAGGATACGCTATTATTGGGGGCACAGACTTACAAGTAGTGGAATCAGGGGCTTTAGATAAATCTTGGTCAGCACAAGCCTGTGAACTATACGCTATTCTGAGAGCTTTGAAGCTCCTAAAAGGGAAAGAGGGAACGATATATACCGATTCTAGATATGGGTTCGGGGTAGTACATACCTTTGGAAAATTATGGGAAGAAAGGGGATTAGTAAACTCACAAGGGAAGGGATTAGTTCATCAACAATTGAAAACTGAAGTACTGCAAGCCTTGAGGGGACCAAAAAGAATAGCAGTGGTACATTTGAAAGGCCACCAAGTAGGAACAGACCTCAAGACGAGGGGTAATAATGCAGCAGATCAAGAGGCTAAACGAGCAGCGGCTAGAGAAATGCTCTTGAGAGAAAAACCAAGGGAGCAGGATAGTCAGGAAGATCCAGCATTGGTCTTCACTCCCGAAGAGGAGGACAAATTGAAGAAAATGGGATTGTCTAAACTTAATGGGGAATGGGTAACTCGGGATAAGCGGAAAATATTGCCAAAAGCCGTGGCCCAAAGAGTCTTATATAAACCACACCAAGGTACACATTGGGGAGCACAAGGGTTAGCAGATCACTTTGCAACCCAATATATGACTATAGGGCTACATGATATCGCCAAATACATTACCAAGAGTTGCCCAACATGCTTACGGGTTAATCGAAATAACCTGAGGAAGTTGCCCCCAGGGGGTCGACCGTTGGCAAAAAGACCATTTTCACATATACAAATTGACTTTACTGAACTTCCAAAGGTAGGGCGGACACGATATCTCTTGGTAATGGTGGACCACCTTACCCATTATGTAGAAGCATTCCCAACTACCAGAGAAACCGCCCATACTGTAGTAAGAATCCTATTAGAGGAAATAGTGCCAAGATATGGAGTACCTGAAACCATAGATTCAGACAAAGGGCCGCATTTCACTTCAAAGGTAACCCAGGATCTAGCCGACTCCCTAGGAATAAGGTGGGAGCAACATACCCCTTATCATCCCCAGAGTTCGGGAAGGGTGGAAAGAATGAACGGGGAAATAAAAAAACAGCTAACCAAGTTAGTATTAGAAACTAAGTTGTCCTGGGTAAAGTGTATACCCCTGGCATTACTAAACATTAGGACACAACCCCGGGCGGACACAGGGTTATCCCCTTTTGAGATGCTATATGGAATGCCCTACCACTTAGAAAAAGTACAGATAAACCCCAATATCAGTAATAAGAGTCTGAACAGTTATTTGGTTAC
Organism: Passer domesticus; assembly: GCF_036417665.1. Lineage (NCBI taxonomy): Eukaryota > Metazoa > Chordata > Aves > Passeriformes > Passeridae > Passer > Passer domesticus. Next base: position 862,956 of record NW_026990149.1, on the reverse strand, counting down.
CTTGGAAAAATACAGAAAGAAACTGTGGGAAAAGGGAATGTGGGTTCAACGACCTCCTTTGAATCTTGTGTTACACCAGGTTCAGCCAGGAGACTGGGTGTTAATCAAGAGTTGGAAGGAAAATCCTTTAACCCCAAGGTGGGAAGGCCCATATCTTACCCTGCTCACCACAGACACTGCTGTGAGAACTGCCGAAAAAGGGTGGACTCACGCCAGTCGAATAAAAGGACCAGTGAACCCCTCCGACTTTCCTGAGCATTCACAAAGCTGTCAGTGGAGAATAAAAGGACCCCCAGACGGCCTAAGACTGACATTCACCAAAGCACCAGAAATGGGCCGTCATCCCGATGACTGAGCAGTGGGAAAGGCTAGGACCAGCGGACCAAAGGAGGGTCCAACAAAAGCTGTCATTAACTTTACAGCCGTATCTACTAAGTTTAGCACGCTTCAACTCAGCAGCTCGAGAAGCCTTAACGAATCCTCCAGACAATTGGATCTGGTGGATTGAGACTTTTGGACCCCAAGAGGAACCCTCGTTCCGACCTCTTAAACGCAGTCCCTGCTGTTGCTGTGGAAAAGAACTTTGTGAGGCATGGGTAGCCTTTAAATGCGGTGGTTGTAATAAGGTTTATTGGAAAGAACAAAGGGTAATATATCACTTGTGGTGTGAGAGGTGTGCAGGCGAAGACATTAGGAGGGGAGATTGGGCTCTAGTATTAGAGAAAGAGAACGGAATACCTTATACTCAATTTCGGAGTGTGTATGAGACCCCAGAACAGCTCTTGTTAGCATGGGCAAGGTGGCAAATTAAATGTTGGTCGAAAAAGTGCCGACAGATCGCCAATTCCCGTATTCTAACTGCAAGGTGCCGACATACGGTACCACACTTAAAGACCTCGATAGTGGGACCCCTAGGAAAAGACACAGACCCAGACACAGCTTTGAATAATTTGATTGCTAAATTTGAACGTCTACATATCAAGAAAAGCCGGGCCAATCCATCCCTGTCATAAACTTTGTAAAAGGTTGTGGTGAGTCCACTGCCAGAGAGGGAGGGCTCCCAGAAAATACGTACCAACCTCGTTGGGAGGGATTACTAGGGAAAGGACTCTAGAGTGTCCTAACCAGTCTCTTGGTCCTTACAAGGGTAAGACTCGCAAGCAGAATAACAGCTATAGGTGCGACTCCCTATTAACCCTCTTAAGAGGCGAAGGAGGTGCAAACCCCATCCCTCAGAAGATCCTTGCCGCCGAGAAGATAACAACCCTCGTAACTAGTCGCAAACTAGTTGACGAGCGAGGCGGAGGGATACTCAGCGGAAGGATGGAATTTCACAAAATGGGAGCACCAATAGAGCTTACAGGCAGGGATCAAAAGGACCAAGGGACTCAAGTTGAAGAAAGGGTGAAACTGGACAGGCTGATTATTCGCACCCATACTGGCAGTGGATGTTACTCAACTTTAATGCGAATATTGATGATATGGTTATTGATTAGGGAAACATTAGGGGACAGCGTAAGCCATGAACCCTTCAAATGGTCACTTATTAGGTGGGAAGATCAACGAGTCATAACAACAACTACAACTTCAGGGGTCCCCTCCTTTAGATGTCAGCTATGCGATATTATCCAGGCTAAACCCTGTTTAAATAGGATAGGGTTTTATATGTGCCCAGCGTCAAATCCAGGGAAACCATACTGCAACTATCCTGGACACTTTTATTGTGGATATTGGGGATGTGAAACGATAGCTCATGGCTTTACCCCAGGAGGAGGGAGGGACTCATATATAAGAGTCGGATGGTACCCATGGGGCTGTACCCCTCCCCGATTTGATTTTGCCGGTGGAGTGACAACGGGGGGGAACTGCCAGTCCATTCAGATAAACGTGACCAATGACAAAATTAACGATCCAGTCTGGGTCACAGGAAAAACCTGGGGGGCAAGATTATGGGAACCAGGAAAGGATCGGGGAGGGCATTTTCTAATAAGAAAAGAGCCAGTCCCTCATGATCCGGAACCTGTGGGACCGAACCCCGTACTTACTGAAGAAGGGAGAAAGGGAGAAAGGGGCAATTATTCATTAGTAGAAAATCACACAAGGAAGCCGACTCAGTCGGGAGAATGGCCACTAACAGCTCCACCTGCTCGGGAGTATAGTATGCTGTGGAAAGTGATGCAAGCTACATTCAGAGTTCTCAATACTACGAACCCAAATTTAACCAATGAGTGCTGGTTGTGCTATACTGTTAACCCGCCTTTTTATGAAGCTTTAGGAACTACAGCAAAACCTAGGAGGATTAACGGAACCAATCCACGGGAGTGCCTTTGGAAGAGAGGCCAGGACAGAACCCCAGGGATATCAATAGTTCAGGTAACAGGGAAAGGGAGGTGCGTAGGAAAAATTCCATCAGACAAAAAACATCTGTGTGAAATAGATATGACAACCGTTAAGTCTGAAAAACCGGCTAAGTGGCTTCTCCCTGCAGTAAATGCCAAATGGGTATGCAATACACTGGGAGTCACTCCATGTATATCTATACCTCATTTCAATGAGTCATCCGAATATTGCATACAGGTTGTGATAGTTCCCCGAATTATATACCATCCAAAGGAATACATATATGAACACCAGATCACTCCTGAACATCATTTAGTGAAACGAGAACCCTTTACGGCCACAGCTCTTACAGTAGCCGTCCTATTGGGCTTAGGAGGAGCAGGAGTAGGAACAGGGGCAACTGCCCTAATAAACCAGCAACGGGGTATGAAAGACTTGAGAGCCTCAGTAGATGAAGATCTAAGTAGAATCGAAAAGGCAATAGATGGACTAGTCAAATCAGTAAGATCTTTATCGGAAGTAGTACTCCAGAACAGACGGGGATTGGATATACTGTTTCTACAACAAGGAGGGTTGTGCGTAGCATTACGAGAGGAATGTTGCACATATGCAGACCACACTGGAATAGTGATAGATACCATGGCCGAGCTCAGAAAACAATTGGAAAAGCGAAAAAGGGAAAGGGAAGCACAACAAAACTGGTACGAATCATGGTTCAACCGCTCCCCTTGGCTTACCACACTCCTGTCCACTATAGCGGGACCTCTCATATTGTTCATCCTAACAATCACTTTCGAGCCTTGCATATTTAATAGATTGATTAATGTGGTAAAGGGGAGATTGGAAGCCGCCCACCTCATGCTCATTAAGGCAAGGTATGAACCTCTAAGCGATGGGAACACAGAGGACTACTTAGAGCTCAGCAGAAAGGAGCTTGCCAGATTCAGTGAACAAAAATAGTGACATAGAAAAAAGGGGGGTTTGTGATGGGAATATGACCTTTTTGTTCACTGAAAACAGGAGAAAACATAAGGTTGTGATGGGAATGTGACCTTGTTGTTCACTAAAAGCAGGAGGAAATATAATGTAAATAAGTAACCGCCAACTGCCATGCGATAATATATGAGACAAAACATTGCTGAGCTAATCAAGATACAAGTTATTCCCAGCCCAGGTTCCCAGAGGGGGGGCGCCGAGGAAAAGTACCAGAAGCCCTATTCAACGACCACCAGGAGGCAGAAGGAGACCCTCTAACAACCTGGTGGACATGCGCGGAGGAGCACCGGAAAGGCGACGGGGCCGGGAGCGCGGGAGGGTACAAAAAGGAGAACGGAACAGTTTTCGGCGCGGTAGTTGGCGGAGCAAGGACTCCCCCACCGCCCAGCGCTGCGATTTTGCTTTCTCTTTTCTGTATTATTAAATTGGCTATATAATTGACCCGACTGGCCCATTGTGCTCATTTATAACACCCTGTGATGGCCGATTCCATTTTATGATGTTCAGTCTATGATGTCACAGAGCCTACTCTATGATGTCACAGGCAACTCAGTGATGACACACACAACTGCTCTGTGATGTCACAAAGCCCTTTCATGATATCACAGGGCCAGTGCTGGGATATAAGTTTCTGATATCATAAAGCTGCTCTGTGATGTCACGGAAGATTTGGTGATGTCACAAAGTTACCATGTGATGTCACAGTCTGTTCTGTGATGTCACACCTGGCTCTATGATGTTGCGTCATCACCCGGTGCTGTCACAACCCACTCTCTGATGTCAGAGGGCCACCCTCCATGATGGCAGACTCTGCTCCATGGCCTCCCATCCCACTCTGTGACATAACAGACAGTTCTGTGATGTCACAACACCGTCAGTGATGTCACAACATCCTCAGTGATGTCACAAAACCCTGGTGGGTTTTGTGGATTTTGGGGGTTTTATTGGTGCTTTGGGGGGGATTGTTCTGGGGATGTTTGGTTTATTGAAAATTTTGGGGGTTTTTTTGTATTTGGGAGGTTTTACTGGGATTTTGTTGGGGGTTTTTTGGGATTCTCAGAAATTCTGGGAGTTTCATTGGGATTTTTAGGAGATTTTCAGGCATTTATTGGAATTGTGGGGCCATTTAGTGGGATTAATTGGGGATTTGGGTTTTTTGGCAATTTGTGTTTTTGGGGAATTTTCGTGGGATTTGCAGGGTTTTTTGGGTTTTTTTGGGTGTTGTCATGATTTCTTTGGCTGTTGGGGGGAGATTTTATGGGATTTTTATTATTTAGGGGACATTTTTGGGGGATTTGCGGGGTTTCATCGGGATTTTGGGGGTTCATGAGATTTCAAAAGATTTTGTGGGCTTTTATTGGGATTCTAGGGTGTTCTGATGGGATTTTGTGAGATTTATTTCAGATTTCATGAGTTTTATTGGGACTTTTGGGGCTTTTAAGGAGATTTTGATGCCTCTCAGCCCTTCTGCAAACCCTGGGACAACCCCAAAGGCTCCAGACCCCCAAATCCCCCCCAAATTCCACTAAAAAATCCCAAATTCCTCAAGAAATTACAATAAGATCCTCCAAAACCCCAGAGAATCCCACAAAATCCCAGTGAAACCCACCAAAACTCAAAAACCTCCCCAAAATTTCACTGAAGCCCCTCAAAAACCAACCTCCCCAACCCCAATAAAATCACCCAAAATCCAAAACTCCCCAAATCCACAAAACCCCCAAAATCCCATAACTCCCCAAAACCCAATAATTCTCTCCAAAACCCCAATAATACCCCCTAAACTTCCATCAAAATCCTCCAAAGCCCTAAAAAAAACCCAAGAAAATCCCCAAAATCCTCCCAAAATTGCCTCCAAACTGCCCCAAAATGCCTCAAACCCCAAAATTCCCCCAAATATCCCCCCGGAACTCCCCAGACTCTCTGGGGCCGTCCTGGATCAGGGGCACTGGCCGGTGGAACAGGAGCCACCTCAGGGGCCCTCGGAGCTCTGTGGGGAGGGGGCACCATGGGAGACCCCCAGAAACGGGAGGGGGGGGCCTGGGAACCCCCAGGATCCTCAAATCTCCTCCGGGAACCCCAAATCCCCCTGAAAAGCCCCCAAGGTTGGCCCAGGACCACCCTGGAACCCCAAAGTCCCCCCAGGACCCCCCTCGAGACCCCTCTCAGGACCCCTCCCCACCCCCAGATCCCCCCAGGGTGCCCCAGGACCCCTCCCCAGACCCTCCCTGACACCTCACGATCCCCCAGCCAAGACCCCTCCCCAGACGCCGCCCACACCCCGGAACCCTCCCCAAAGCCCGCCCAGACCCCCCGGACCCTCCCCAGACCCCCCCGATCCCCTCTCAGCCGCTCCCGGCCCTGTCCCGGCCGCCTCAGCAGCTCCCGGAGCGCTCCGGCCGCTCCCAGCGCCGCCCCCGCTCTCTGCAGCGCCCGGCACCGCCACCGCCGCTGCGGCTCGCCTCTGATTGGCTGCAGCGCCGCGGGGAGGCGGGCGCTGCTGAGGGGAGCCGCGCCCTCATTGGCCGGTTCGGGGCGGGGCGCGCCGCTATTGGCTGGGGAGCCCGTGCACGCGGCGGAGGCGGGAGATTCAGAGGCGCGCGCGGTTGAGGAGGGCGCTGAGGGGAAACTGGGGGGGTTTGGGGCGGTCTGAGGAGAAATCGGGGATTTTGGGGAGATTGACGGGAAATAGGGGGGTGTGCGGTGTGTTTGGGGATAATGAGGGGGTCTGAGGGGGCTTTGGTGGGTCTGAGGGGGCTTTAGGGATCTTTGGGGGCAGCTTGAGAGGGTCTGGAGCGTTCTCAGGTGGGTTTAGGGGGATCTGAGGGGAATTGGGAGGGTCTGAGGGGATTTTGGGGGATTGTGGGAGGAGCTGGGGGGATCTGGGGGGTTCTGAGGTGCATCTGGGGGGCTTTAGCGGAGTGTGAGGGGATTTCCCAGGGTTTGGGGGGGATTGAGGGGGATTTGGGGCAGTCTGATGGATTTGAGGGGGTCTCAGGTGGGTCTGGGGTCAATTTTGTGGGGAACTGGGGGGTCTGAGGGTCCCGGGAAGGTTTTGGGGGTCCAGGGTGATCCAGGGCCAACCTTGGGGGGGGTTGGGGCTCCCCGAGGGGTCCCGGGGGAGATTTGGGGGTCCCGGGGGGTCCCAGGCCCCCCCTGAACCGGGGTCTGGGGGTTTCGGGGCGAGGGGGCACAACAGGGGTTCCACCCTCCCCCTCCCGTTTTTGGGGATCTCCCATGGTGCCCCCTCCCCACAGAGCTCCGAGGGGCCCTGAGGTGGCTCCTGTTCCACCGGCCGGTGCCCCTGATCCAGGACGGCCCCAGAGAGTCTGGGGGTTCTGGGGGGCATTTTTGGGATTTTGGGGCAATTTTGATGAATTTTAGCAGGGTTTTGGGGGATTATCTTGGGGCTTCTCTAGGGCTTTACTGGGTATTTGATGGAAGTTCAGGGGGAATTATAGAGGTCTTGGAGAGAAACCAAAGCAAAACCAAAACCTTGTGTTTTGGGGGGTTATGGGATTTTGGGGGTTTTGTGGATTTGGGGAGTTTTGGATGTTGGGGGATTTTATTGGGCTTGGGGGGGTTGGTTTTTCAGGGGGTTTAGTGAAATTTTGGCGGTTTTTTTTTAGTTTTGGTGGGTTTCACTGGGATTTTGTGGGATCCTCTGGGGTTTTGGAGGATCCTATTATAATTTCTTGAGGAATTTGGGATTTTTAGTGGAATTTGTGGGGGATTTGGGGGTCTGGGGCCTTTGGGGTTGTCCCAGGGTTTGCAGAAGGGCTGAGAGGCATAAAAATCTCCTTAAAAGCCCCAAAAGTCCCAATAAAACTCAAGAAATCTGAAATAAATCTCACAAAATCCCATTAGAACACCCTAGAATCCCAATAAAAGCCCACAAAGTCTTTTGAAATCCCAATAACGCCCAAAATCCCGATGAAACCCTGCTAACCTCCCCAAAAATGTCCCAAAAACCATAAAAATCCCACAAAATCTCACCCGAAGACCCAAAGAAATCATGACAACAACCAAAAAACCCGAAAAAGCCTACCAAAACTCTCAAAAAAAACCTCAAATCCCCAATGAATCCCACTAAAACCCCCACAATTCCAATAAATGCCTAAAAATCTCCTAGAAATCCCAATAAAACTCCCAGAATTTATGAGAATCCCAAAAAACCCCCAACAAAATCCCAGTAAAACCTCCCAAAATACAAAAAAACTAAAAAAAAAATTCAATAAAGCCCCAAACATCCCCAGAAAAACACCCCCCCCAAAGTGCCAATAAAACCCCCAAAATCCAAAGCCCCCCCAAAATCCACAAAACCCCCCAACATTTCCCAGCATGTCTGCAGTCATTTCCATGCGCCGCCAGTGGCCCCAGGAAGGTGTCAGTTCTCCCAGTGTGATCCCCCAGTCATGCCCAGAATATCCCAGCTGCCTCCAGCATGCATCCAGTCCTGCCCAGTTCCTCCAGTTTGCTTGCAGCATGATCCCAGTTTCTCTCAGGTGCTCCCAGTAGGCCAAAGTGTGATCCCAGTCACTCCCTTTCAACCCCAATATGATCCCAGTAAGCTCCAGCTGGATCCCAGTCACATGCCAGCCCTCCCAGTGTGCTCCCAGTATAATCCCAGTTGCTCCCAGTCAGGCCCAGTATGGGGGATGATGTGCAGGGTGTGTTCCCAGTCGCTCTCAGATTCTCCCAGTATTAGTCCAGTCCCTCCCAGTATGATCCAGAGATGAGCCCAGTGTGCTCCCAGTCCCTGCCAGTATGAACCAGTTGTGCTCCACATGGTTCCAGTGGCTCTCTTTCATCCTCCCTTTTGTTCCAGTCACTCCCAGTATCTCCCAGTGTATGCCAGGTCCCTCCAGCAGGTTCCCAGTCCCTCCCATTATTCCCCAGTATGATCCCATTTGCTGCCAAGCACTCCCAGTCAGCCTCAGTGCAGTGGCACTCACTGCCAGGATGATCCCAGTCACCTCCAGCTTGACCCCAGTTGATCCCAGTAGAAGCCCAGTTGTTTCCAATCCCTCCCAGCACACAGCCAGCCACTCCCAGTTGCTCCTGTCATGATCCCAGTTGCTCCCAGCTGCTCCCAGTCACCCTCAGCATAATGCCAGTCACTCCCAGTAGATCCCATTTGCCCCTAACATGGTCTCAATTGTCTCTGCAGGCTCCTGCTCACCCCCAGTATGATCCCAGAATGATATCAGTACAAAGCCAGTACAGTCCAAGTGTGATTCCAGTATGATCCCAGAACAAACCCAGTAGAGTCCCAGTCACTCCCAGTATGATGCCAGCAGAGCCCAGTCCCTGGCAGTGCTGCCAGCGCTGGGATCCCGCAGCCCTCTGTGCGTTCCCCCCTCCCGGCTGTGCCGAGAGGAGCCCCAAGGGCTGGCAGTGCCCAGGCAGGCTCCCCAGCAGGGCCCAGTTTGGATGTGGGGCCCCCAGTTGTCGCAGTTTGCCTCTCCTTTTGCCCGGGCCGGCTTCCCCCCTTCTCCGCAGCGGCCGGGAGCAGCCGAGAGCCCCGCGCCGCCCGTGCCGAGCTGTGCCGGCTCCAGCCCCGCTCCTGCCGCGGGCTGCGAGGGCTCCGGGAACGGGGCAGCGAGGGGGTCGCTGCTGCTGCGGGAGGAGGAGGAGGGAGGGAAGGGGAGGGATGAAGGAGGAGGAGGAGGCGGGATTAGGGAGGAGGAGGGTGAGGGGGGGAGATGGAAGAGGAGGGGGAAGGCGAAGAGAGAGCAGCCACAGAAGGAGAAGGAGGTGTGGTTAGGGAGGAGAAGGATTAGGAGGAGGCGGGGGATGGAATAGGAGAAGGGGCAGGAAGAGGAAGAGGAGGGACAGAGGCGGATCAAGGCTGAGCAGCAGGAAGCACGCGGTCGAGCCCTCCGTGCATTCGCAGCCCCCACCTGTGGGATCATCGCCCCCATGGCGCAGGTGAGCGGGGAGGGGGAGCTCGGGCCAAATATCCCGGGGGGTCCCTGGGTTGGGTTTTTTGGGGGGATGTTTGGAGAATGAAGAAGTGCAAGGCTGAGCGGAAAAGGCCCCTCGGGGGGACATCGGGGGGTGGCGGTGGCGGCTGGCGGCAGAGGCAGCCTGGAGGAGCAGAGCCCTGTGTCCCCCAGGAGCCCAAAGTGGGGAGCCCAGAGAGGGGGGAGCGCCGCCATTGGCGGGAGCCTGCAGAGGCTGGAGAGGGGCAGGGGGGACTCCTTGGAGCCCCTGCAGCCCGGAGCAGAGCATGAGGGGAGAAGGGAGCCCAAAAAGCCCCGGCAGCCCTGAATGGGGAGCGAAGAGGGGGCAGGTTTTGGGATTGCTGGGACTGCCAGCAGGCTGGGGAGGGCGGGCACCGAGGAGAAGGGGGACCCCCAATGCAAGCGTGACCCCAGCAGCTGGGACAGGGGGAACTCCCGAAGAGCAGAGGGGAGGGAGCAGGGGTGGGGAACTCCTGGGGAGGGTTTTTCCGGGCTGACTCGTGGTGTTTGGGAGGTTTTTCTGGAGCCTAGGTCGCTGGTGACCTGTAGAGATGGACTTGGGCAGAAAGACCTTCAAACTCAACATGCTCATCCCTTGTTTTCCCCAAACCAGGATTTCCCATTGTCACTTCTTGTGAGGTAGTGAGGAAGAGGAAGATGTCCCTGGACATGGAGTCAGGTGAGGAGGAAGTCAGTGCCCCTTTGCCTCTCTCTCCTGCTGCATCTCCCAGCCCAGCACAGCAGAACCTCGTGGCAGAGGCCGTTTTGAGCAGCTCCACGGTGCAGGAACCCAACGGGGAGGAAAAGCCCCGGAGATGCCGCACGAGGAGGGGCTGCAAACGCAGATGGTGGGGATCTGAGGGGGAAAGAGCCAGCATGGGCCGGGAAGGCGGCCGGAGCTGGAGCCAGAGGTCGGAGCTGGTGGTCCATGAGGAGGTTCCTGATGGAGAGAAGCCCCACAAGTGCGAGGAGTGTGGGAAGAGCTTCAGGCACAGCTCCAACCTGATGAGGCACCAGAGGACCCACACTGGGGAGTGGCCCTACAAGTGTGATCAGTGCAGGAAGAGGTTTCAGACCAGCTCTGATCTCCTCATGCACCGGCGCACGCACACAGAGGAGAGGCCCTTCCGCTGCCCCGACTGCGGGCAGGGCTTCAGGCGGAACTCCCATCTTGTCAGACACCGGCTCATCCACACTGGGGAGAGGCCCCATGAGTGTGAGGAATGTGGGAAGAGCTTCAGGCAGAGCTCCACCCTGATCCAGCACCAGAGGACCCACACTGGGGAACGGCCCTACGAGTGTGGGGAGTGTGGGAAGAGATTCAGCCAGAGCTCCAGTCTGTTCTGCCACCAGAGAATCCACATTGGGGAGAGGCCCTACGAGTGTGGGGAGTGTGGGAAAAGCTTCAGCCAGCATTCCAGCCTGATTGTCCACCAAAAGATCTACTCTGGGTAGAGGCCCTACGAGTGTTCCAAGTGTGGGAAGGGGTTTCGGACCCACTCCCATCTCCTCCTGCACTATTGGAGTCACACAGAGGAGAGGCCCTTCTGCTGCCCCGACTGCGGGAAGGGATTCAGGCAGAACTGCCACCTTGTCAGGCACCGGCGCATCCACAGCGGGGAGAGGCCCTACGAATGTCCCGCGTGTGGGAAGAGCTTCTCCTGCAGCTCTCACTTGACCCAACACCAACGGAGGCACCGGTGAGGGAAGCCCTGCGAGTGCCCCGAGTGCGGGAAGAGCTTCGTGCGCTGCTCCAGCTCCATCCCCCACTGCAGGAGCCACGCTGGGCACAGCCCTGGTAACCCACATTCCCTGTGATCCATGCTGGGAACACACCTGGCTGCTTGTCCTTTTGGTTTGGCCTTGATTTTCTTCTGATTCATCTTTATCCCTTAAAAACAGCCCAAATTGTGTTAAATGAATGACATTGATCAGCGATCTCTAAAGTCTCACCATTTCATAGGTGTTTGAGGGGGCACCTGCCTTTGCCCTGTCTTTTGGGGGTAAGAAATGGATTCTGGAGCTTTCTGAAACCAAGACCCGTCTCGTTTGTTCCCGGCACCGGCAGCTGCAGCCTCCCTGGACACCATGAACTCTGGAGAATGGGGGCAGCCAGTGAGAACATGTCCTGGATTGCAAGCTAAGTGTGTGTTCTGTTTGCCATCTGTCAGAGGTGGAGCACTTATCTTCTGTTCATTGGGCAGTTTATCTCTTCCACAACCAATCCTTCATCCAGGAGATAGCTTCTGTCAATAATTATTAATTACCTTCTGTTAATGGGCCATTGAGTGCTACTGCATGGCTGATAAAATGACATCATGCCACTGGGAGATGCTCTGCCCAGCGGGAGGAGCCAAGCATTTCTTCCTGGATAGAATCTGAGTTTGGAACATTGCAGCAGCCTTTTCCCACTGGATTGCCAGAGGATCAACCTTTTCCCACTGGATTGCCAGAGGAAGACCAGGCCCATCTACACCACCACTGGACCTTCAGAGGAAAACTCCACCCTTCTCCAGGATCCCTGCTCCAACAGAGCCACACCTGTCACTGCAGGAGGGCTGCAGCCACCATTCAATGGGACTGCTGCCAGCACCCTGACCCACAGGGTGTCAGGTTGTATTCTGACTCTGTCAGTGGTTTTGGTTTTTTTTTTTGGTTTTTGCTATTGCCTTTGTATTTTTAATTTTTGCTAAAAAAGAATTCCTATTCCCATAGCTTTGCCTGAGAGCCCCTTAATTCAGAATTATAACAATTCAGAGGGAAGGAGTTTCCATTTTCCATTTCAGGGGAGGTTCCTGCCTTCCTTAGCAGACACCTGGCTTTCCAAACCAAGACAGGACAGCACGACCTGCACCCCGTAAGTCACCCCCTGATGGCCACACCTTGTGGGACCCCCATCTTGAAGAGGAAGACCCAAGAGCACCATGGCAAGAGGCTGGATTTGAAACAAAAACTTTAAGGAAGTTAGACATTTTAGAGGAGCTAAGATTTTAGTTAGAGATAAGCTTTATTGTAATTAATTAAAATAAATAGGTAGGCCTTGATGAAGGTAAGAGTTAGTAATTAACTAATAATGGATTGCTTGTCAACACAATGTTTGGTTAGCTGGGTTTCTAATGAAGACTATAGAAACTGACAGATAGCTTTTAGGAACATAAGACAATTGTGGGCCTCCTGTGTTCTGAAACCAATTGAAGCCAGGGAATGGGAATTCTACCAAGGGTTCATTTGTCATATTTGCATTGAAAAGGTAGAAAGGTCAGAATGAGGAAGACTTCATTTACTTCCTCATTTTGGGACCCTTCCCATGAAAGGGACCCCAACCCATTTCAAAGAACAAACTACGTATGCCTAATAGATTTTGAACTAATTAGCCTATGAAACGGGGAATGGGATGTACCGAAATTATGAATATGTATTTGTATTTTGGGTATTCAGTAGTTGTATGGATGACAGGACTCTGTAATCACCTGTAAATTGCAGTGTGTATTTGGGAGCAATCCCACACGCCGCCCGGCATCGCAATAAACATACACTTTCTAGCTTTAAACTGTTAGAGAGTTTTTGTCCGTCACAGTTGGATATCGGTGCTAGATCAATATCCATATTTTTTTAATAAATCACTTTGGTGACTGCAGCAGGACATCCTGCACTCTCTGGCCGTGGGGCCAGTGGGGGTCCGGGACCCCTCTGGGCACCCACCCAGGAATTCCTGGGAAGGAGGATCCTGTGATCCTGCTGCCTACGTGGGGAAAGACCAGGTCCTGCTGGAACCACGGACAAAAGGGATGTTTCTCTTTAGGGAAAGGTACCTTATTATATCAGCAGTTAATAGGACGCGGGATTCGTCCCGCCTCAGTGGTCTGGTAACCTGTGTCCCGCAGTGGGGACCAGGGCTCTGGTAGTCCGTGTCTCGTAGTGGAGACAATGGCTGTGGTGTTGTGAATTGGGATTGGAGCAGGGGTGGCTCTGGTTTCAATTTGTAGTTTAAAGGTGCACCTCAGTGACTCGTCATTTGGGTGGTTAGTCCGAATTTTTGGGCTGCGAAGGGTCCCATTGTGGGTGGCAGACAATCCTGGTTGTGCCCCCAGCGTTGTGTGTGTGTGTCTGTGTGTGTGTGTGTGTGTATTGTAATTGGATCTGTGTTTGTTTGGTGGTTTTGTGATTTTGTGTGTTTAGGTTGTAGATGCACCGTATTTGTTGTGGTTTGTGAGAGTTTGTGTTGTAAGCATTATCATTTGTGTGATTTGGCATGTGTTATTAACTTTTGTAAGTGTTTTTGGGAGTTTTGTAAGCTTAAAGTTGTAAAAGGTCTTTGAAATCCCTGCCTGATTGTGGAGGGACACTGACACTTTTGTTTGGGAGAGCGGACTGATTTCAAGTGTTTGTATTGTGCTTAGACTGTGTTAGAGGGGAATTAGGCTGTGTGTGAGCTTGGACAGCATGTGTTTTTGGATGTAAACTTTTATTTGATGTATGGTCAGGTGAAAAAGGCTTTGTGTGAGTTAAATTTGTTTCCTTAGTAGTTAAAAGAGTGAATGGAAAGCCCACAACTATTCCGGACTCCTGACACAGTCCTGGTGATCAGGCAGTCATTTGTTTCCTGGGTAACCAGAGGGGAGTCCAGACTTTGTAGCCTTGGGATACCTCTTTTTATCTCCCTGTAAAACGCAGAGAGTTTGGTGAGCGCGTGTTTTGATAATTTTATTGGTATGTGAGGTTTGCAGTTGCTAGAGTGTGTGGTAATATTTTAAAGTGCTGATGGTTTACCCCCACCCCCCCAATTCTTGTGGAGGGATTTGTGCTGTGCCCTGGCCAAAGTTTGTGTGATTTTCAGCAGGACCTTGTTAAAACTTTTGTTGTGTTTGGGGTCGTGAAAAACCCCTGTCTGTTTCTTTTTTGTGAGCCTAAACTATTAGTGTTAGGAGTCAGGTTGTCAGCAAGAAAAGGGAAATTCAGTTTAGCGGCTTTGGTTGTATGCAGAAAACAGAGAGCCCAGAAGTAGTGCTGGCAGAGGTAGCTGAGAGACTTCTTTGGTGTCCAGATACGCAGCTGAACTCTGTGTTCTGTAACATTTTCCACCAAAGGGTGAGAGAAATTTGGTTAGCAGTCCAAAAAGCTTCGGAATGGGTTATAGTCGTGACTCACACAGCTCTTGGTGCAGCGTGGAATCGTCAAATTTCTGCCAGAACTTGACTGATACTTTGCAAGGTTTCCATCTGTCCTTTGGTTACAGCATGACAAGAGATACGCTTTGCTTTCAGCTGCACACTGTCTACAGTGTATGAAAAGTTGCTTCCAATTTTTAAACATATTTTAATAGGAATAGACCTGGAGCAAAGCTTAACAGAGGACCTGATTTAATAAATTATTAGTAACCTGCAACTTGGGTGGAGTACCTAAAACTACATGGTGTGGTTTCATTAGATTGAATCAAAAGGAGTTTTCCCACCCATTTTTTGTAGAACTACAAGTTCTTTCCCTAACAGCTGCTGCTCTGAACCCTGCCTTTGAAGGCCTTCTAACCCTTTCTTTTTTTAGAGAAAAGGAGAAAATTAATTAACAAGCTGTTTTATCCCTTTTGTTTGCTAGCACAACTATATGAGCAGGAACAGGAGGCACAGGAATCGAGAACCTGGTTCAGGGGTATTCCCCTGCCCAAGGAAAGATTGCTGCTGTGATCTGTGGATCGTGTTTCGGTGTGCAGTCTGTCAGGACTCGTGGGTCTGGCAAGGGTACAGGTGGTTAATACCTAAGACTGGAACTTGTCTCTCTGTTATAAAAAGGAACAAAAGGCTGCCCAGATAACTATATGAATTTTGTTGGCAATTGGTCAAGAGTTACGGGATAGCAGTAAAATATTTGAGTTGTTGGAAAATGGGGTTTCAGGAACATTAAAGAAAGCAGTGGAAATTCTTAGAGTTGAGTGTTGCCAGTATATTTTTGTACCAAGGGAATACCAAGTGAAATTTAAGAACTGGGATAAGATCAAATGACATTGTGAAAAAGAGGATCCTAAACATGGGGGCAAATGAAAGCAAAGAGATTCCCAGAGGAAGCCCTTTAGGGTGTATGTTAACACACTGGAAAGAGCTGGTGGGCTATGGTGGCAGTGAAACTAAAAGGGAACTTGTCAAACTTTCCACGTAGTGGTGGCCACTCTATAGACTTGATGGAGGAGTGAAGTGGCCAGCAAATGGTACACTGGACTATGAGACTCTATTACAGTTCATGCTTTTCCTTAGGTGGGAATAGAAGTGGCAAGAGGTGACTTATGCTGCTATGTTTTTCAGCCTTTGAAATCACCCTGAGTGGCAAAGGGATTGTGGGATTAGGCCTCCATCTGATCCACTGGTATTGGCTCTTGAGAAGGATAATAAAGCTAACAGGGAAAAGCTGAAACAGGGTTGTAGCACGTGCTCCATGCAACAGAGATCTTAGAACAAGAGACAGTAGAGGCACTTTTAGCACCCCCTAGAAAGCAGGAAGGAGGCAGGGTAGAGGAACAAGTAAAATTGGAACCCTCACCAACTTTAGCCTCCCCTAACTTGTCTTCTGGTTCATCTGCCCTGGGAAAAACAGTAATTGAGGGAGGGGTTTCCCCACCAACTCCTGAATTAAGGGAACCATGGAGGCTTTACCCACCGTTGCCTAGTAGTGATAGTGAATGGGATGAATCTGAACCAAGTCCTGAGCCTTCCCTGCAAGGTCTGATAGCATCAAGGGCCAGAAGGCAAACCAGACTGAACCCACCCCCACAAACAACTAGAAAGCAAACTAAAGGACTCATACAAGCACCCTTAAGGCAGGCTATAACCTCTAATGGGGAACCAAGGATGATTAAGGTCCCCTTTTTCTCAGTGGATGTGGAGGCTTGGGAAAAGACTGCTAAGGGTTATGGGAATGACCCAATAGGGGTTGCTAAAAGGGTGAAGTTTATGGCTAAGCAGCATTTACCTGATTGGGCAGACATGCAGTTACTGCTTGATGCCTTAACAGAAACAGAGAAGCAGTTGGGTTTGAAGGTAGCCAAGGATTTAGCTGAAGACACTTGTGCAGCAGCACAAGAGGATATCAAAGATGTGTTTCCCCTTCAGGATACGATGTGGGATCCCAATGAACCCGATGAATGGGCACAGCTTAAGAGATACCAAGACTTTGTAGTAAAAGGACTAGAATGAGCAATTCCTAAAACCATAAATTGGTCAGCCTTATATGCTGTTAAACAAGGTCCTACTCAAACACCTTCTGAATTTTTGGATCACCTCTGGGACACGATGCGGCGATATACCACCCTGGACTCTGGATTGGATGAAGGAATACAACAACTAATAAATTTATTTTTCGGACAATCCACAGGAGATATCAGGTGGAAACTTCAGAAGATCCGGGGCCCAGATAGCTGAGGCTTGGAGACTCTATTGGATGAAGCATGGAGAGTGTTTAGTAATCGGGAGGGAGGATATAAACCAGGGATGAAGAAATTAGTAGCAGTAGTAAGGGCGGGAGAAAAGGAGAAACGTGAGCAAGACCTGCCAAGACAAGGACCACCCCGAGTGGGAAAAGATCCATGTGCATTTTGCAAGAAATTTGGACACTGGAAAAACCAGTGCCCAGAATGAAGAAGGGGTGATGAACAGAGAAAAAGCGATTGGGGGTCGGGGGAAAGGCTGGTTGCTCATGTGAAGGAGGACTGAGGAGGACAGGAGGGCCCTACCCTAGGGGACCCTCTGGTTGTAGTTAAACTGGGGAACAAGGAAAAGGAAGTGGAATTTGTAGTGGACACAGGGACAACATTGTCAGTGTTGAATAAGGTCCTGTACCTCTAACAAATGATTATGTTATGGTAAAGGGGGCTACTGGTCAATCTGAAAGAGCATATTTTTGCAAACCATTAAAGTATAAATTGGGAAAGCAATGGGAGATTCATCCATTTTTATATATGCCTAATGCTCCATCTGCACTTTTGGGCAGGGATCTGCTAGAGCAGCTGGATGCAAAAATAATATTGAAAAATGGAGAAATTAGTTTGGAGGTAAAGGACCAACAATATGTGGAGCTGTTAAGCCTAATGTTAATAATCAAAGAAATTGAAATTGTAAGTGAAGAAGAGAAAAACTTCAAGAAAATAATGGATCAAATATTCCCTGGTGTATGGGCTTCTAATATACCAGGGAGAGCAAAGAATGCATTGCCCATACAAATTAAGCTCAAGGAAGGGGAACAACAAGTAAGGGTTAAAAAATACCTCCTAAAGAAGGAAGACAGAGAAGGGACTAGCAAAATCATAGAAAACTTTTTGCTAATAGGACTGTTAAGAGAGTGTCAGTCTGATTTCAATACCCCCATTTTGCCAGTAAGAAAGCCTGATGGGTCATACAGGTTAGTACAAGACCTAAGGGCTGTTCTCAAAGTAACTGAAGACTTGTATCCAGTAGTTGCTAACCCTTATACTTTATTAACTCCTTTAACACCTGAACTAACCTGGTTTACCATTTTAGATTTGAAGGATGCCTTCTTATGCCTCCTTCTCTACGAGGCCAGCCAGAAAATTTTTGCATTCAAATGGGAGAACCCCAAAACTGCACGGAGGAAGCAGCTCACATGGTGTGTATTACCACAGGAGTACAAGAACTTCCCACTGTATCTGGGGAGCAACTTGCCAAGCATTTAGAGTCTTGGAAACCTCTACCAGGAGAAGGGCAGTTGCTGCAGTACGTGGATGACCTCCTAACAGCCACCCAGACCCAGGAGACACGCGTGCACTGGACGGTAAGCCTCCTAAACTGTTTGGGCCTGCAGGGGTATGGAATATCCCAGAAGAAAGCCCAGATGGTGAGGCAAGCAGTCATTTGCCTGGGTTATGAGGTGAGTGCTGGTCAAAGGACCTTGGGGCAGGATGGCAAAGAAGCAATATGCCAGACCCCGAGCCCTCAGACACTGAAGGAACTGAGAACCTTTTTAGGCATGACAGGGTGGTGCAGCCTGTGGATTTCTAACTATGGGTTACTTGTTAAACCTCTATATGCCCTGATCAGGGAAGGGAGCAGAGATCTTCAGTGGACAAAAGAAGCAACCCAAGCCTCCGACCAACTAAAGAAGGCCCTCATGTCAGCTCCGGCTCTAGGACTTCCAGACGTGAGTGAACCATTTTTCCTGTTTTCCCACGAAAAACAAGGGATTGCCCTGGGAATATTAGCAGAGAACTTAGGCCCGTACCAGAGAGCAGTGGCCTATCTCTCCAAACAGCTGGACACGGCAGCTAAAGGATGGCCAGGGTGTCTCAGAGCTGTTGCAGCAGTGGCAGTGAACATCCAGGAAGCACACAAATTCACCCTGGGCCAGAAAATGACTGTGCTGGTATCCCACACGGTGTCTGCAGTCCTTGAGGCAAAAGGGGGACATTGGCTCTCCCCACAGAGGTTTCTGAAGTACCAAGCTATAC
This sequence comes from Passer domesticus, assembly GCF_036417665.1. NCBI lineage: Eukaryota > Metazoa > Chordata > Aves > Passeriformes > Passeridae > Passer > Passer domesticus. The sequence goes on along the minus strand of NW_026990149.1, from coordinate 844,212 downwards.
TAGTAGAACAAGATGATGTTGAAATTGTGGTAACTCACATTGTAAATTCAGCTTCCTTCCTCAGTGGGAGTATGGGAGAAGCAGTGATCCATGACTGTCTGGAGACCACTGGAGCCACTTTCTCCAGCTGCCCGGATCTGAAGGACACCCCACTTGAAGATGCTGAGACCTGGTTCACTGATGGAAGCAGCTATGTCATCAGTGGAAAAAGGCACCCTGGATATGCGGTTACCACAAGCAGAGAGGTAATAGAGTCTGGACCTTCACCAGCAAACACCTCTGCACAGAAGGCTGAAATAATCACCTTAACTCGAGCCTTAGAGCTGGCAAAAGGAAAAGAGGTTAACATCTACATGGACTCAAGGTACACGTTTGGGGTGGTTCATGCACATGGAGCCATTTGGAGAGAGAGAGGACTGTTGAATTCACAAGGGAAGAATATTAAACATGCACAAGAGATACTGAGACTACTAGGTGCAGTACAACTACCTGAGAAGGCAGCCATCATGCACATTAAGGCACAGCAAAAAGTGAGCTCTGAATTGGAAGAAGGGAACATGCTGGTGGACAGAGAGGCAAAAGACGCAGCCAGAGGTGAGGTATTTGAGGAGACAGTGGAGGCAACATTGATCCCAGATGGAAACATTTCTATTGAAGGTAAGCCAGTGTACAATAAAAAGGATAAGAAACTTTTTAAGGCAAAAAAAGCAAATTATAATCAAGAAGGACAGGCTGTAACAGAGGAAGGGAAACTTGTAGCGCCTTCCTATTTGCTGTGGTCATCAGTGCAAAAAGAACATGAAAAAACACTCTGGGGAGTAGATGCCCTGTACAACCATTTGAAAGGAAAAATTATGGCCAGGAAACTCCAGGGCACAGTAATGCAGGTAACTCGTCAGTGTAGTCTTTGCCTCTGAACTAATCCTAAAAACATCCCAAAGCCTAAAGTTGGACAAATTGGGAAAGGCTGCGGACCTGGGCAACAGTGGCAAATCGATTTCACAGAATTACCCAGGAAGGGGGGATATCATTACCTCTTGGTATTGCCTGATACCTTTTCAGGTTGGCCAGAAGCTTTCCCTACTAGGACAGCTAAAGCACGAGAGGTAAGCAAAGCACTGTTGCAAGAAATAATCCCGAGGTTTGGGGTTCCAGCCACCATATCCTCAGACAGAGGGCCGCATTTTGTTTCCAAAATTGTGCAACAAATTAGCCACCAGCTGGGGATAGACTGGGAGCTGCATACCTCATATCATCCTCAATCGAGTGGCCAAGTGGAAAAGATGAATCATTTGATTAAGCAACAAATTGTGAGATTGGGAGAAGAGGCAAACCTACCTTGGCCCCAGGCTCTTCCATTAGCATTATTGCCAATTTGGACAAAACCAAGGACAAGGGAAAATTGAGCCCCTTTGAAATATTATATGGGAGACCATATGCAGTTCAAGAAGGAGCCACACCTACACAAATAGGGGAGGAAACCCTACCCGAGTATATGATAGCCCTGAATAAACAACTGAGAGGAACTGCAAAATATGTGGCTGGAGCTCAAAACAGAGATTTGGATGGACCAGTACATGATGTACAACCTGGGGATTATGGGTATGTTAAGTCTTTGGCAGAAAAGACCCTGGAACTGCAGTGGGAAGGACCATTCCAGGTGCTCCTCACTACCTTTACTGCATTCAAGATCAAAGAACAGCAGGCCTGGATCCATCACTCCCGAGTGAAGAAAGCCCCTGAGGAAGTCTGGAAACTGATGCCAGGTGACAAAGAACTGAAGCTGAAGCTCACCTGGAACCATGAATATATGGACTTAGAGAAACCATGGACATGATGGAGAAGGTGGTAACTATTATAGCCATTGCCATGGTTGTAACAGGAGCCAGTGCGATACCGCGCAGGTACAACGTAACTGGGATGTACCGGTGCCAAGGGAGGGCCTGTGATCCCCACTCTCGTAGGGCCCTAAATGAGATCCTGAAAGTCACAAATGCACGTTTGTGGGAAGGGAGAAATGTTTGGGGATGTAGCTATGCATTTGTGCAAGGTGGGTTGCATGAGGCTTACCATCCACCCATGAAACTCATTCAGATTAGCTCTGAATGCTGTGACAAATGTTTGAGTAAGTGCCCTAAAAATAGAAGGGTGTGCAATAAGAGAGTATGATCTTGACTTTAGCATCACTCAAGTGTGCACTGAATATCAGAAGAACAAGATCAGAACTACCCCACTAACACAAAAGAAAGCTGTTCCTACCCAAAGGCCAATTATTCCAGAAGCAGAAGTGCAGCCTATAGTTCCTGTGATTACTAGAATTGGGCCGTATGCTATGAAGAAAACAAGAACTCAGAGACTGCTGGTTAATCCAGAATGGTCTCTGAAGCGAGTAGAAATGGGAATACAGGTAAATGCTTTGGACATTCAACTAGAGTGTGCCCCATTTCTAAATACAGAAATATGCCTTTTTTCTAAATACAGAAAGTGGAGTTGTAGCAGGCCCAGGGCCTGCAATGCCTCCATGGCATTCAGCAGCCTAAGACAGGAAATGCCTGGTCATGATGACTGGACCTAAGAATCCCCTCTTCCACCCTCAGACCCTTGCTTATCTCTCTAAGCCCACAGCTCACTTTCGCCTCGACCCTCACTATTGGATTGTTTCTAAAACTCCTGTACCCTATATAAAGCCCTACTTCTGCCCTGTTCTGCAGAAGAGCTGTCCCTGAGACCTTCTCAGAAGACATCAATAAAGACATCTCTGTGGAACCTCACACAGCCTTCTCCTCTCTCTGCCAGCATCTGCCAAAGGCACTCAGCAAGCCAAGAGCTGAAATCACAAATGAGCTGAGAATCACTGAAGAGCTGAGCTTGCTAAGACTGCCTGCAGCTCTGGGGCCTGCCTGAGGGGCCCGGACAGGTCGTGCTGAATTGGACTTCTCTGTCTTGGGCTCCCACAGCAGCCGGGGCCGGGGAGACCCCGAAACGCCGGAGTCGCCTCAGGGACAAGGTGGGCATCGGGCACAGCTGGGACTCCATGGTCTCACACAGCTTTCCCAGCCTGAATGATTCCATGAGTCTGGGATTCTATGAAGGCATGATTCAAAACAGATTTGAACTCCAAATCTACCATATACAAATATTAAAAAGGTCAAAATTCACGTGAAAGAAATTAAAGATGATTCTTTAAGACTGAAAGAATCGTATGTCAATGTTGCATATAGGTAAACCCTATAAAAGAAGAGCCTTGTTACCCTTGTAAAATGATGGCTCAGGCCTGCTGCTTGGGCTAAGTACAGCTAACAGCTAGCCTGACAAGTTCCTGTGAGAAAGGAATTTGCACCTGTGAGAGGAAAGACTTCTACCCACATCTTCTATGCAGGAGACAAGAATGGAAACAGCGTTAGAGAGAGGAAAGGTTTTGACTGACACCTACATGAGCAACTACTAACCAATGAACTGAGTTGCACTAAGTTACTAAGCAATTAAAATGAAACACAATGCCTTCAGAAAACCATAGAAATATGAACTGTGAAGAATAAAGATGGGCTGTTGTGCATGAAGAAATAGGTGGCTTGCCTGTCTCTACAGCGACATGTAAAGACAGCATTGCATGAACTGCCCTTGGGTTTAACATCTTCAGTGAAAAGTTAAACTGGGCCTCTCTATTAAGAAAGGGTTAGTGGTTCAAATGTCCTTGTCCTTGAAGAGAATTCAAAAGCCTTCATAGATATGTTCCTGCTTCTGTAAATACAAACACCTTCATGTTAACATGTGGAATTATATTCTGATTATCATTATTGACAGGCCAATGGAAGAGAAAAAATAATCAGATTTTGTAGGCTGACTTCTTCCCTCTAATACCTGGCCTTTCTGGCTGAGATGCCAGACTCATGAGCACACTGCTTAATTCTTTTTCAGTTCAAGATGATGCAGAGTTGCGAGAAAAGCTGTGCCTCCAGTGAGGCCTGGCCTTGTACACATCTAGTAAAAATGGTATTTCTGAGTTTGAGGTACCTCAAAAGACAGATCTTGGCCTTGGAAATGCAACTCTCAGTCAGTGACTGTTGTCAGAATGTGCAATAAAATGCAGTTTGTGCCTCTTCTGTGTTTATCTTTTGTGTGCAGGTTGTAGAGTTTGTTGTGTGTTGCTGCTTTTCCCCTGCTCTTTTCCCCGCAGTGTTTTGGGGAGCAGAGGTGCAGCGGCCCCGGGAGGGCTGTGGCAGCCGAGCCGGGCCAGCCCCGGCGGGCTGGATTCACGGCCGCAGGGCCCTGCTGGGAGATGGAAAATGAGATGATTGGCTCTGGCAATTAAGGGATGAATACTGTGTGAATATTGAGAGAAGCTTTATTGGTGTACAGTTATGTCATTGCAGTTTAGATGGCCTCTGTTCTCCCCATAGTTTCCCTCTGGGCAGTGCCTTCCCTCTCCCCTGTGGGCGGCACAGGCCCCGCTCTGGCCCAGAGCTGTGTTTGTGTGCCTTGAAAACGTGGTGCTCTAGGGTTTTTAAAAGTTTATTTTAGTTTCTGACTAAATTCTGATTGTTTTATGTAGTTTTATAGTTACTGGAGAGATTGAAAAGCGGTAAATGCAGTGCCTTATTACCTATCAAATTTTAACATGGTCTGATCTCTTTAACAAGAATGCTAACACATTTGCCATATAAAATGATGCCAGATACTGTCACTAAAAGCTGTTGAGTTGTTCAGCAATATGCTAAATTGCACATTATTATATTTATTTCCCAGTAACCCTGCACTTTGAAAAGTCTTACTGAATTTCTGTTTCCATGGAATTTGCAGTTACCATGGGTTTTACTCATAACTGATTTACTTCTAATTCTAATATGCTTGTTACAACTTTAATCCCTCCAGCAGACCATCATGCTGTTATTTCACTTACAGCTTGTTCACCTTTAAGTTGTCTTTTTGTGTTAATAACCTTAGACTGAGTTACATCATGTCATATCTATAACTTTTAAGAATGTTCGTTTGAATTCTGTTAAATTAAGGCCAAATATTGTAACGCTCAGTTACCTTCTTGAATAAGGCTAAGTTTTATTAAGTAAATTTTGGTAGATTTTATAAATGTTAAGATTCAGTTTTACGTCATTTCAGCAATGATCCATTCCAGCTTTTTATGGATCCAGTTATGTTCGGTATTAATAGTAATTAACATTGAGTTCTCTTGAGTGTGCTTTTTGTTCTACTAAGGTGATAATGAAATTATGTTTATTAATTTGAAATCCTTTTAGGACTGGGTTTTATTGAGTTCATCTTGTTAAGCTCTATTGATGTCAAAAGGAATTTATATCAGGTTTGAGTGTTATTTAATCTGAGATATCATAAATTTTATGAGTGAGCTGTTCAGTGTTTCCTTTGTTGCATTTTTTCTGTCATAAATACATTCATGTTTCTATTCCTGTTTTTATAGCCAGCTTTTCATATGTTTTACCATCTTTTGGTGTAATTATCTACAAGACACGTGTCATTTCAGGATCCTTCTTTTGTTCTCTAGCTGCTCATGTATCTCTTAGACCAGACTACCCCTCTGGCTGGGCTCTGCACTGGGGCTCCATGGTTTGACCCAGTGCTGCCTCATGATTTTCAAGTATTTTTCAGACTTCCAGGAAATGATATCTCAGCTTTGTCAGAAGTCTTCTCTAAACTGATGGTATTGTGACATCTACTCTAAGCAATCAGATGCAGTCCCAATTGTTATTACAGAACCACTCCAACAGTTTGCTGTGTTTAAAGCATCTCCATGCTGAGGAGATTTTGGAGGAGGCGGCTATTGGATGATTCATCAGTCTTTCACCCCTAGACCTTTACTCCTAAGTGCTATTCTTAGGAGCCTTGTTTAAAATTACATTTAGGGAATTCTCTCCCACTTAGAGCTTGGGTGGTGGCCAGGCCTTAGCTCTACCTGGACAGGAATTTGCCAACAGACCCAGATGTTTTCTGCATCAAAACTAGATTGGAGTTGCTTTGACTTTGCAATTTCACCGTCTGTACATGACAGTTGAACTATTTTTAAAGGGAGCTTGGGAATTATGATCTGGAAATAATTATCCAAGTCCCCACTGAATCGAGGTTTGTCAGCTGTTTGCAGACTCTGGGATGATGGTACATTATTTCAGAGATTTCTGTTTATTTCATTCCACCTATGTTGTTAGTTTTGTCTGCTATTTGAAATATTCCCGATCGTTGTATCTAAATTATTCCTAATTGCTCTAAGTTTCTTGTCTACTACGTGTATTATTTTACTACGCTGTTTCTTCATACTCATAACAAAAGACATGCATCTCATTCTTAAAAAACAAAAAAGAAGAGGAATGAACGCCTTAAGAACATTCAAATAATGCAATATGTACATGAGAAATTTGGACGACTAACATTTTGAATCATGCAATATTTACATTAGAAACTTGGAAAAAAGGTCATCCCATCTAAATCCCAGTGGAGTGTCCCACAGGGAAGCCTAATTGATTCATTAACTTCAGGAGAAGAGATGCCTGTGTTTTATCACCAACAGCTCAAAGCAGTCACCTGTTCATTCCATCAGATACTGATCAGCTCTGAAGAAATGAGGCCCAGTGGAAAGAGAAATAACCTCATCCCCTTGCAGCCTTTGTGGCCAGAACAGGAACAGGAGTAGGACTGCCAAGACACAGCTGTGCCTGGAAACTGACAGAGGCAATTGGCCAACAAAAGCCTCATGGCATCATCATGGGACAGTGCTCCTCCCAACCTTCTTCAGTTCTTCCCTGTTCCAGCTGCCAGAAGGACATTCAGTGATGTCCAAGATCAACATTTCCAGCTAATGGACCTTCTCCTACTTCTCAGCTAATTGGAAACAATGGTCATTTCTTTCCATTTCCCTAAGAGACATTGGACATTATTCTTTTGTTTGCTCATGCTGCAAAACCCTGTGTCAATGACTTGACAGAATTGGGTAAGTTTTGTTGATTGGAACTGGTCTTTTATGTATCTTATCCCACATCTAACAGATAACCAGTGATAACCTTCATGAGATCATACCCTCCCAAGAGCGAGCTGTTTCAACATCAGAACATAGGAGCCTTTTTTAAATGAACAAAAAGGGGGAGATGTCAGAGACAGGTAGAATAATGATAAAAGAAAGGCCTTATGAAATCAGGCCTTGTTCTGCTATATTAACAGCTGGCCTGTCATCTCTTCTAAGTGCAGCTAAGCAGTCACAAGTTCCCATGTGAAGTTATTTTGAGAATGAGACTTGGTGAACAATCTGATCTGAGGGTGAAAAACAAATGCACCTGCAAGAACAAGGGATTTGTCCCATGAGAATCAGTGAAGAGAATAGGTAACAATACAAAGAATACAACAGAGAGATTTGATGCACAAGTAAAATATATTTTATTATCCAACAGAATAACTGGCATAACTAGTAATAAGAAATCGATTAACTACCTAAAGTTGCACATTAGGTTTGGCAAACTGTATAAAATAAGTTGTGTGAATAAAATAAAGAGTTCTTCTCCAGCTCAGCTGGGTTCTCTGGGATTTTGGTTCCTCCCTTCTTTCAGGCTTTGGCTTCCCCCTTCTTTGGGGCTTTGGGTTCCTTCTTTTTTGGTGCTTTGATTTCCTTCTCTGGGATTTTGATTTCCTTCCTCTCTGGGAATTTGGTTTCCTTCTTTTCTGGAGGTTTGCTTCTCTTCTCTGGAGATTTGGTTTCCTTCTTTAGAATTCTGATTTCCCTCTTTACTAGGGCTTTGCTTTCCTTTTTCTCTGGGCTTTTCATTTCCTTCTTCTCTGTGGCTTTGCTTTCCTTCTTTGGGCTTTTGATTTCCTTCGTCTCTGGGACTTTGGTTTCCTTCCTCTCTGGGAATTTGGTTTCCCTCTTTTCTGGAAGTTTGTATTTCTTTTCTGGGAGTTTGTTTTCCATCTTCTCTGGGGCTTTGTTTTCCTTCTTCTCTGGGAATTTGGTTTCCTTCCTCTCTAATGCTTTGGTGTCCTTCTTCACTGGGGCCTTGCTTTCCTTCCTCTCTGGGAATTTGGTTTCCTTCTTTTCTGGAGGTTTGTATTTCTTTTCTGGGAGTTTGCTTTCCATCCTCTCTGGGGCTTTGGTTTCCTTCTTCTCAGGGAATTTAGTTTCCTTCCTCTCTAATGCTTTTGTGTTCTTTTTCTCTGGGGCCTTGCTTTCCTTCTTCTCTGGGGCTTTGCTTTCCTTCCTCTCTGAGATTTTGGTTTCTTTCTTTTCTGGATGTTTGTTTTTCTTTTCTGGAAGTTTGTTTTCCATCTTCTCTGGTTCTTTGATTTCCTTCCTTGGTGGGATTTTGGTGTCCTTGTTCTCTGGGGCCTTGCTTTCCTTCTTCTCTGGGGGTTTGGTTTTCCCCTTCTCTGCTTTTGGAGGTTCCTTCCCCACAGAGACACCCTTCTTTTCTTTCTTCTGCTTCTCTTTCTCCTTCTGCCTCTCTTCCTCCGCCAAGGCTTTTGCCTCCTCCTCAAGCTTTGGAGACGGCCGCTTCAGCTCCCTTCTGCAGACAAAACAGAAAACATGGCTGAGAGTCACCACCAGAACCTTGGGCTGACTCGTCCTGGCTGGCCCTGCACTTCATTCCTTGACCCTGAGGCCAGGCAGCAGCGCCAGACCATTTCCGTGAATTCTCCTCAACCCACAGAGGTTGGGAACATCCCAAGGGAGGGCAGTGGTGGAAGGGCACCTCCAGGACCAGCCAAACCTGAGCCTTGCCATCAGAAGGGCTTGACTGTGCAAGCTCCCTCTCCAGGCACAGCCAGACACCTCCAGCCCACTGCCAAAGGCTGATCCACCAGCTCTCTGCGCTGTGCCTGAAAACGCCCTTTGTCTCTTGACTTCCCAGTTTCAAGCAGAGCACAGAGTGCCAACGTCTGCTGATCTCTCCTGCAATTCTTACTCAGCTCATTCAGCTCCCTTCTCCCTGGGCACAGCTGAAGCAAGAATTTAAAGAGTTCAGATTTCACCTGAGGCTTAGAAGCAATTCACATTGATCAGGATGTCAGTTAGACAGGTAGACCATAGGTTAATGATGATTAGATGCTTAAGCCAGAGCTGATTGTTATATTGTTTACCATGATGAGCTTCTTGATAGAAGGAAGTGGAGTAAGTGAACTGTTAGAAGAACATACTGAAACCCGTAGAACAATGGTTAGCACCTGGGCTTTATGTCAATCAGTCACTAAGCAGGGGACCTTGGATGGTGCCAGAGGGTCACAGAGACCTGATGAAGACATTCCTGACTTCATCCCTTAAGACCACTGGCCCAATAGGAGACCACCAACCCAATTCCAGAGAAGAATTGCACAGGTGTGAAGGACTAATGACCTCATTTTAATACAGAGCAGGGAGGGGAAGTGCTGGGGTTGTGCACATATGTTGTATGTAAGATCCTGGGAAATAAAGAGAGGGCAAAGAACCTTGTACAGCACGGTCACGCCTTGTAGGGACGACTCTGGTGCCACCCACCGGGGTTAATAAACATACCATTTTCTAACTTTAATGAGTTAGAGAGTCTCTGTCCGTGAGCCTCGGTATTAATGACTCATAGCCTGATCCTAAATGAGAATAATCCCATCAGTCAGAAAGCAAAGGCTGGAGGAACTGCTCTCCTGCAAGACAGGCTCTTGTCAGCCAGATTTCCTGCTGGAAGCCAGCTGTGACCAAGCCAGCTGGTGCTGTCTGCCATGGAAACCATCTGAAGCAGCCTCGTCCCTCTCCTCTCTCCTCCCCATGAAACCAACTTCAGCCTGGCCTGAAGGAAGTCCTGATGCACAGGCTTGCTTTAAGCAGCCCCCACTCCCAGCTGCACACTTTGCCTGTGTGTCCTGAGCTGGGCTGCCTTGCTGGAGCAGAGCTTCTCCTGTGCTTGCCCACTGCTGCAGCTGAAGGGGAGCCTCAAGGACAGGAGCTTTTATGGCTGCTGTCCCACCATCAGGAGAACCCTGGCAGATCAGCACTGCAAGGACTTCATCTGTGGCAGCACCAGCACCCAAACCAAGGTTTGGTCTGTGCCCCACGCCTGCCCACACCACAATCCCACTGTTTTGGTGAAGAAGGGAGATGATGAAGAAGATGTGACTCAACACCATGGAGCTAAAGACACCTCTAGAGGCAGTGCCAAGGCAGGGCCAGAGCCCAGCTCCCTGAAGGCAGCATCTGAGCCAGGAGGGCTCACCACTAAACTAGAGAAGAAGATGCTCTGTCCCAACAGAAGAAGGTGCTTCCTCTCTTGGGAGCCAGGGAGCTAAGAGTGGCCATCCCTGTGCTGCTTCTGGCCTTTGCTATGCAGCACCTCTGAGCTCAGAGTCCTTGGAGCAGGGAAGCCCTGCAGGGACAGTAACCCATGGAGAGCAGGAACCCATGGCAGGCTTACTCACCTCTCCCTGAGAGGTGCCCCAGAGCCACAGTTGATCTCCTGGGGGCTTGGGGAGCAGCTGACACGTGAGGCCTCCCCGGGCACCAGCACCTCGGAGCTGGGGCCTCCCTCCACGTGGCACAGCGCCGTGGCACTGGAGATGCTGTTGAGGTGGCCAGAGAAGGGCAAGGAGACCTGCTGGCTCTCTCCTGGCTGCAGCACACCTGACACTGGCAGGATACTGGAAGCCTGCATGGAAGACAGGAGAGATGGAGGTGTTGAGCGTGAAAATGGATGCAGAAGAGCATCTTGGAGCAAAGTGCAGCTGCAGCCAGAGGGGCCTATTCCCCAAACACTGCCAGAATCACCCTGATCTCATCCTGCATCCATGCCACTGACCAGTGCAGGGACCATGGGGAAAATCTTCTCCCATCCTCACGGGTCAATGCATTCATTAGTACATGACATGAAAGTGAACTGGGATGTCTCCTGGCACTAGAAATTCTCTCTGATGCACAACTTGCCTTGAAAAAGTTTCAAAACTTACTGCTTTTAGAAAAGGAGGAGACTCAGAGTGAGAGCTCTTGGAGCTGAGCAAAGGACTCCCAGCCCAGCTCATCTGACTCCTGAGGCTCTTCCCCTCTCTCTCTGATTTAAATGCTGCTTCCTCAAGGTGCTACAGCAAAAGCTCCTGCAAAACCTTCCTCTGGACCACCTGAGGAGTTGCAGGGGGAGCAGTGCCCTCCATAGGTGCTGCACAGCGTCCTTGGACAGCCCCACAACGTGTCCTGCACGGCCTCTCCAACACCCAGCTGCTCCAGCAGCACTTTGTGCTGGGCCTGCAGGGATGGGAGGCCCCTCTGTGGCCAATGCTCAGGGCCACCAGTGGCACTGGCAGCTCCAGCCCTGCTTGCCACACTGACAGTGTGCAAGGGAGACAGATTCCCTCTTCCCTTCTCCGCTTCCAGGGCAGTGTGCGGTGCGCCCACGCAGCACCTGAATCCCTCCAGGCCTGCTGGGAGGTGAGGGTTTGCAGGAGCTTGTGGTGGCACCTGAAAAACAAGCCATTCCCTACGCCTGCAGGAAGAGACAGCCACTTTGCCAAGTCTCAGTTTGTAAGACAGCTTCAGGGCCAGCAGTGCAAGAGCAGCTCTCGGGTGACAGCAGAGACCTGCAAACAGGGAGTCTGGCTGGGCTGGGAAGAGGGCACATGGAGATCAGGACTCATCCCAGCTTGCTGTGGCAAGGAAGCTGCAGCTCTTCCCATCATGATGCAGATAAAAGCCTCATCTTGCATTGGGAAGGCAACAAGGTAAAAAATGCCACACTCAACACAGGCCTGTAGGATCTGAGTGAGCTTCTCCAAGGAAAACTCTCCTATTTCTCCCTGCCACTGCCCCATGTCCAGCCACTGGCCCTGCTGCCCAGCCACTGTCAGGGCACAGGACAGCAGGGCAGCAAAAAGGGAGCTCAGCAGGAGCATGACTTGCTGGTGGCAGGCTAAGGAGGCAGCACAAGCAGTAGGTGTACAAGAAAATCTACCTCTGCTCCTGAAGACTGGGTCAAATCCTGCTCTTCAGTCAGGGCTGTGGCTGCCTCCTGCTTTCCAGCCTTGAAGTGCCTCCATCGAGACGCTGGGCAATCCAAACATGTTCTCATCTCCTTTGGTGGTTGGGGATTGAATTTAGGTGGGTGAAGCTCATCTCTGGAAAAGAAGATAACTGTGAACAGAGACCTGCAGTGGCAGGGAGGGAGGGACACCTGCACCAGCAGCTCCTGGTCAGGATGCAGCCCCTGGCTGGCTGCTGGCACCTTGAACTGAGAAATGCTTTGATCCAGCCCTTCCCAATCCAGGCTGGAGCAGGTCTGCTCTAAAGGCAGCCCAGGAATGACACTGAGCTGCTGCAGCAGCTGCAACTGCTTGCACTGAGGAACTGCAGAGGACAGGGATGAACACCTTGTGGGCATGCAAAAAGCACAGTGGGAGAGGAAAAGACAGAGAAGGCAAGCAAAAAGGGCAGATTTGAGACATCCAGGGGCAGACACAGCCAGCACAGCCAGCACAGCCCCCCCAGGGCCCAACGCCAGAAACTCTGCAGCTCCACCAGGTATTTATCAGGAATGTTTCCCTGACACTGCTGGGGGCTTGGCTGACATTTTCCAACACTCCCAGGGGACTCAGGTGGCATTCCCCATGCATACAGACATACATACATCGGCTGTAGTGCTGGGATCCTGCCAGACTCCATCAGCCTTGGGCTTGGGGAGGTTTCTGCCAGCCGTCCAGAGCTCCATAACTTTTTTCTCTGTCCCAGGAAGCAGGCAAGAAAGATTTTTAAAAAAAACCCAAACAAACCATAACAGGGAAAACTAAAATCCTTAAACAGCTCATCCCTGCTCAAGGTATTTCTTTAGGGACAGCTACCACTCTCCAGCTGAAATGCTGGGCTTTTGGGAAAAAAGAAAAAGATAATTACATGTTCACCTCCAAATTTAAAAGGATCAAGGTAAGAGAACCTTTCAAACTACAAAGGATTGGCCCAAAGGTAAAAGCTCTGCAAGAAATCTCTAGTTATGGCCAGGCTGACAGTTAAACAACTGGTTCCTCTGGTGGGGAGAAACCCTCCTCTTTAAGGTAAGCAGCCTCAGAGTTGAAAGAAACTGTTCTGTCAAACTTCATGCTCCCTGGCACAGCCTGCATTGCCTGTCCTTCCTGTTCACTGATTTACATGCAGTGCCATAATGGCCCAGGTTCAGATGTTTGGTGCCATTCAGGGAATTTGCCATTGTCATTTCCTTATGTTTTAATCTAAGTTTCAATCCTTGCAACCACTCTTGAAATGCCAGCCTTCCTTTTTTTTACAGAAAGCTCAAGGTTCCCAGAAGTCTTCTGACATCCTCTTTTGCGCTCAGAGAGATGCCATTTTCAAACAGATGTTTCCAAAGTTAACAGCATTTTCAAGAGTAATGCACTAAAGTGACCCTGGATTCCAGCTCAGACCAACGACGTTCTGTGCCAGACACTGAGATTACCACCCGTGAGGCACGAGCTGTTTGTGCCACCCATCCCTCCTGGCCTTCTCCACAGCAGCCTGTGCCTGTTTTCCCCGGAAGAATCCCTGTGCCCTTTGCAGCCTGCCAGGAGCAGCTGCACAGAGGCACACATCTCCCCTGCACTCACCAGTGGGTTTCTCTCATCCCCGAACACGCCGATGAGAACATTGGTGCGATGCGTGCCCAGCGCCTGCACTTCCACCAGCACTGGGATCTCTGCAGTGCTGTGAGGCTGGACAATCCCACAGGGCTTGGGGCTGGAGTAGAGCACAGCAGAGTCCTCCTTGCGTTTCTGCAAGAGACACAATGAAATGCAGCTTCAGAGGCACCTCTGAAGAAACTTTACACTCCCTAACATCCACCGCAACAGCAACTGACACACGTGTTTAAAAATGCCCAGGACAAAGGTAAAAGGCACAAACAAGATGCAAGAATTGTAGGCTTAGCATTCCCAGGGGATCCTGCCAGGAGACTGCCAGCACAGGCACTGCTGGCTGTGGATGCAGCAGCTTTCACAGCCCTCTAAGATCTCCCACAAGAAAACACCCTGAAGACTAGAACATCAACTGTTCCCTCAGCAGGTTAAACTGCATCCTCAAGTTTACATTCGGGTAGGATCCTGTTCTCAGCAGATCTTTAAGACTGAATAGAAACCAACAAGGTCACGTCCAAACCCTTTTTCCCCCAATAAGCTCCTCAATAATATTTGAGAGGGGGAGGTGGATGGGATGCCAAACCTGTTCAATAAGCCCGTAGCAGCCAGGCAGGTGGCTGGGATTCCTAATCAGGAACTTCTTCTCGTAGGGCACCTTCAGGAGGCACTCATCATATTGCAGCACGTGGGGGGACACTTGCAGCTTAGGAACAAGACATCTGGACAAAGAGATGAGCCCAGGGGAATCAGAGATACTGAGAGAATGGAGAACATTTACCCGCAAAGATTGTAAAACAGAGCATAACACATTGGTCGCTGTCAAATGGGCATTGAACAGCCCTGCAGTGATAAATTGCCTTCTACGTCTTCCCACTCCAACAGGTCTTGTCAAGGAGGGGCAAACCCTGAGAGGCAGCAGCCAGAGGCTGCCAAGTGCCCCAGGCAGAGCACTTTGTCCCACAGCTGCCTCAGCCCCTCCTTTCCCCAGGAAGGCTTGCAAGGACTCCTGTAACACTCCCAGTGACCCATGAGCTCTGGGGGAGCCTTCCCAACAAGGATCAGAGCTCACTAATGCCCAAGGAACACACAACTCCAGTGTCCCAGGAAAAATGACTCCCTTCTCTGCCATGGTGCTGTTGCCCTGCCTGAGAACTCAGCTGCTTGCCCCAGCCTTGGAGGGCACGAGACACCAGCTGCCCTCCAGAGTGGCTGATCAGCCCCTCCCAGGCCCCACAGCTCCCTGGCTCCTTCCCTCCACAACTCCAGGCACTGACTGTCCCCAGCCCACCTGCTTGACAAAATGGCAGCCCAGGCACTGCCTGGATGGCTCTGCCTGGGAGAAGGAACAGCCCCAGGGAACTGCATCCCTCCTGGCATTCCACTGACACCCACAGCAGCACAGCAGGATGGAATTCTGCTGCAGCAACAACCACTTTTGCTCTCAACACTGAGAACATTCAAGCTCAGAGTGGGAAGCAGAGGGAAGGAGAAAATCTAGAGCTGAGCTGCCACACCAAGGGCTGCTTTCCCCTCCTGAGACCTTGCCCTCAGCACTCTTGCTGGCAGCCACTTCCCCCCTGCCACGTGCCCTCATGAACAGAACCAGAGCCTGGCTCTCAGCAGGCTGCTTGCTGTGTCCCAAACCAGTGCACGGTGCTCGCACCCAGCACAACTCCACCTCTTGCAGCAAGAAGGAGAGGAGGCCCTGGGGAAATTTGTTCCACCTCAAGCACCAAAAGCCAGGCCAAGAAATGATCTCATTCCTGGTGCCTTCAGAAAAGGGCCCAGGACCCTGCTGGGCTGGGAGCAGGGCTGCTTTTCACCACAGGCTGCTGTCCAAGCTCTGCTCTTCTCATGCCCAGCTGGCACAACATGAGCTCGTTAACCAGCACTTCTCCTTGGCAGCTGCAGCCAGCAAAGCCTGGGCAAGGCAGGGGCTGGGGGAGGCCAGGCAAGGGCTGGTACCTGGCTGTGATGACCAATGATGCCACTCCCTTGCCAAAACCCTCCAGATCCACCAGCATTTTCCTGTAGAACTCCATCACCGAGTTGGAACACAGGGTCACCTGGTGGAAGAGAAGAACAGGAAATTCTTCCTTACAAAAGCTCATTATCCACGTGTGATATCCTCCAGC
The DNA here is from genome assembly GCF_036417665.1 of Passer domesticus. Taxonomy (NCBI): domain Eukaryota; kingdom Metazoa; phylum Chordata; class Aves; order Passeriformes; family Passeridae; genus Passer; species Passer domesticus. The sequence goes on along the minus strand of NW_026990149.1, from coordinate 828,499 downwards.
CCTTGAGGGAAGATTTTGTCTTAATTCTGCTGCTGCTCCATGTGTAGAGCACAGTCTCAAAGCAACAAAAGCCTTCTGGCAATAGCAGATGTGTTAAACACACCTTGCTATCAGGGCATAGCTCAGCTACATTAAAACATTAGACTAAAGCTCTATGAACCACTGTATTCAAATTAAGGCCCAATTTCTCATCTGACTACAATGACATAAAAGCAGAAGAAATCTGACTTGAACACAATGAGTTCAGCTTTACAGCAGGAAGCTGAGGGCAAAGTGTGGCCCAGCAGGTGCTGGGCAGTTCATGGCTGCAGAGTTTTTTGTCCCCACTGGAGATTCCTGCAGTGAACACAAATCCTTCTGCTCCCCAGGAGAGGGGAAATCAGACCAAGAAGAAAAGCTAACTGCTTTCTACAATGACATCTCTCTAACAGCCACCTTTTGCCCTCATCCTTGCTCTGCCCACTTGCAATCAAATAAATGGCTCTCAAGAACCCAAGAGTGACTTCTGGCCTTGACCATATGGTATGTGACCTCAGCAAATGATTTTGGAAAGAAAACAGTGCTCCTTGAGGAACATCCCGAGTAAGGCAGCTAGCAGAGGCCTCAGAGCAGTGCAGATCTCTCACTCACACCATGCTCAAAGCTGGCAGCAGAGCTAAAGCCCTCCCACGCTCCAGTGCAGCTGCAGCCCTGGTGCTGAAGCGTCTCTGGCTGCACTCTGCCCGTACCTGGATGTCCTGGTGTCCCTGGGGCAGGATGGTCCCTTGGCTGGGAGTGATGGTAAACTCCCGGGGCTCCACATACAAGTGAACGCCCTTCCTCCAGGCTGGGTCACTGTGGCAGCGGATCTGATCCACGCTGTCCACAGCCGGCTGCGTGCCATCGAACGACATGCGGAGCTGGAACGTCACGGGCACCGGGGAGCTGTTAGTGAGCCGGCAGCGCTGGGTGTAGGGAAAGCCTAGGAAAGGACACCAACATCCATTGAGGCTCCCATTGTGGCCTGACTCCTGCTGGGAATGGCCTGGCACAATGAAAGTGGCACTGGAGTTTAGCTCTGAACTTTATCTGAACTACAGCTCACCCAGAAGCTGCATGAGGAATGAATCGTCACTCAGTTCCCTTTGACACAGATTGCAGACTGCAGCCTTGAAAATGCCCACTCCTGGCCCTGCTGAACACTGCAAGCTTCTCTCTTGGCGATGGGGAGGAGCTGCCTCACCTGCCCCAAACCAGCACCAGTGATCTCCCAGTGATGAGTGTGCACCCAGACCGAGCATTTCCTCTGAGAATTCAAGCTGTCAAATTCCCTGTTCAGCCTGCCAACACTCCCACCCTTTTCAAGATAGATAAACAGTGAGTCAGCATTGAGAAGAAGCTACAGCAAAAGAGATGATGGAATCAGGAACTAGAACGTGAGGCAAAGCACCCCAATGCAGCTTCTCTCTGCAGGATCCTAAAGGCATCTCTTGGTTTGGGCCAAACAGACTGAGCACGAGACAGCTCAGAGCCCACTCAACTGGGGGCACACCCAAGCCTTGCTTGGAGATTGGCAATGAGGAACCAGGTCCCACCTCACCCAACAAACGGGGACATCACACCCATGCTGCTCACTGGGATTGCTGTCTGCAAGGCTTTACCCCACTGGAGCTCTGGGATTTGCTTTCCATGCTGGAAAGCCAGAGATGTAGCTACTCATGGTGGGGATGTCCTGCAGAGCCTGGAGAGCAGGCACAAGCTGCTCTGCAGTGGACATCTGGCTGGGCTGGCCAGCTCTTTGGGGAGGAGACTTCTCCCTGGGCCTGCTCACCAAGAGGCACTGGAACACAGATGGGGAGAAAAAACAACTGCAGCTGCAACCCAGAGTTTCTCTGTGCCCATCCCAGTGAGCACTGCCAGCTCCAGCAGTGACTCCAGCAGGGAGGCAAGAGAGGCACAACAAGGACAAACACAGATGGCAAAACCTCCAATGAGACTGAGCTCACCGCATGCAGACAACAGTCAACAGTTTCAAAGAAGCAAAGATACAACAGCTGCCTTCAGCTGAAGAGACCTTAGGAATGAAAGCAGATCCAGCAGGATCGATCTCCTGGTTCAGAACCATAGTTCCATCTCTTGCCTTACTTGTTTCATTTCTTCAAAAAGGCAACTTGACAAGTGCCTCCGTGGTGATGCAGGGTGGGACAGAAGCAGCTCAGGAAAGGCAAGTAGTTTCCTTAAAAAGTCCATGACCTTCCTTGTTCTGGGTTCAGGCTTGGTAGTGAATGCTCCCCTTGGTCTGGGAAGGGGGTTAGGGGTTTTGGGGGTTTTGGCCCTGGGGGTGGGCTTTTCCCTTGGGGGTTTTTGGCAGCTGTGGCGTGATGCCGTGGGCGCTGTGCAGTGGGAGCTGAGGCTGGGCAGGGAGCGGAGCTTCCCTTCCTCCCGCTCGGGGATGGAGCTCGGCCGCGTGCTGCTGCGGGAGGTTGTGTGCTTGGCCCCGGCACTGCCCTGGCTGCAGCTCAGCCTGGCACCCACCCTGCCTGCCTTCCCCGCTGCTGCCTGCTGCTCTGAGGCACTGCCCACATCCCCCTGCCCTCTGTCCCTTTGCAAAAGGAGCATTTCCCTCCTTCCCTCCTTCCCTGCCGCTGCCGGCTGGCAGGGGATCACTGCCCTGCCAGAGCCCACAGCTCCTCCTGCTGGGATCCTCACTGCACCAAAGGACAAAAACGGGACTTGGCAGCTGGCAAACGTCTGCTCTTGTTCTCTGGGCTCTCCTGATATAGTCTAGGAAAGAACTGTTATTCCTTTTCCCACAGTTTTGCCCGGGAGCCCTGTCATTTCAAAGTATCATCATTTGGAGGGAGGGGCTCATCTTTCCATTCCAGGAAGATTCCCACCTTCCTTGGCAGACATCTGTCTTTTCAAGCAGGACAGAGACACCAGAAAATCCTGACTTTCTATGCCTTGCTTCTGTTTGATCTGACAATGGCCAAATGCTCCCTGCGGCACCAGCAGCCCTGCAGTTCCCAGCCTGAAGAGGCTGCTGGGGCAGAGCAGGAGGGAGGGATGCTTTTCTCTCGGAAGGCACAGATCCCTCCCGCTGTGTCCCAGCCCAGGCAGCACTCACCAAAGGAGATGTCCCCGAAGTCGAGCTCAGGGAGGTCGAAGTGCAAACTCGGTCCAGTGACGCTGCCCCTGCATGGCGAGGACAGAGCAGGAAATGCCTTGGTTCAAGGAATTGCAAAGCTCCGGCTGGCGTGGCTCGGGGGCACCAACCTGGGGTCAGGGCACCGTGCCTTTCAAACCAGCACACACCATGTGCTCAGCACAGTGCCCCTGGGCACAGGAGGCAGCTAAAGCCAAGTGGCCAGCAGCCAACAGCAACTGATGGGCTCTGGGCACAGGGCAGGCAGGAAAAGCCCCCGGGATGCTGCTGGTCCCATGAAGGACCCTGAACACACAGCCAGACATGGCTCCGGGCCTCACTTTCCCCATCTGCAATGGGATGGACATCAAGGTGTCCCCACAAACTTCTGTAACCAGCCCTGCCAGACACAGGTTCCTGCTTTGCTACTTCTTAGCTGGAACTGCTGTTCCCACGGAGGAGCTTTCTCAGCAGAGTTTGACCCACACCATCATTACAGACACAGTTCTGACACATGAACCCAGGGCAGCCCCAAACATCCTCTGAAAAGAGCAGCAACACTTCTACACAGGGCACAGATGAATCCTAGAGGAAAGGACCAGCTTGTCAGCAGTGCACCAGCTGGCACAGCCAAGAGCAACAGCTTCAACAACCAAACAAGGGGGTCCTGAATCTAGCACAGCACCTCACCTGTCCTTGAACTCAGCAGACACACTGCAAAAGTCACCAACACCCACTGAAAGCAGCACTTGAAGCTGCACAACACTCCCCAGTTGATTTCATGGCTGATGCCAATCCATGCCCACTCTGCCTTGTGGTTAAAAATCCAGGCCCAGTGACCTGTGCCTTCTGTTGGATTCACAGCACTGCCCCTGGCTCTGCTCCACACATCTCAACAAGAGACACCTGCCCTCGCTCAAGGAGAAAGCTGCTGATGCACAAACATCCCATCACCAGTTTAGGGGAGGGACAGAGGAGAATCAATTATTGGATGGTGGAAGGTTCCCTCTTGATCTCCAAAATAAAAAAGCAGCACTTTTCCTCCAAGAACAAAGCCAGCATCATTCTTTCTCCACTGGGGGCAGACCTACTCACCACTTTGTTCTTGTGAAGTAATAACTTCCTTGTTCTTTTTCATCCATCTCCCTTATCTTACTGCTATAATCCAGTGCAGATTGCTTTCATTTCTTCACTGCCTTGTCCCAGTGCCTCCCAAGAGCAGCAGCCTAGTTCCAAAGCTGCAGAGCAGCCAGCATCAGCTCTCCTGCTCCCACTGCATTATCCTAGCAGCACAAGGCTCAGGCTGGCAGGGACAAGGCCTCGTGCTACTGTGGTGCTGAGCACTGAGCTCTGCCTCCCCTATCATCACCCCTTGTCCCTTGTGCTGGGCCAGGATGATCTCTTGCCATGGCACCAGCCCAGGGGATGATGCCCAAGTCCTTGGCACAGTTCCTGCTGCACAGTTCCCTGACTCCCACATCAGCCCTTGCCTGGCTGTGCACAGGAGGCACCAGAGCACTCTGGGCACAGCAGCTGGGAGCACGGCTTGTGCCCCACAGCATGGCCATGAGAGGTGAGGTGAGGCTGCTGCTGCCCATCTGGCATGGATTATTGACAGAAGTTTTTAAAAGCACTGCTGCTGCTGCAGAATGCCCCAGGCTGGCCCATCTCCAAAGCCCTGGGGGCCCTGCACCTTGTTCAGCTGGGACATCCCAGAGCAGCTGCTGCCCAAAGCTGATCCATCCCACTGCCTGCCATGGCCCAGGGCAGAGGGAGATCCCTGCAGGGAGGAGTCATTCCAGCTCCAGGTACCACACAGGGCAGGAGGCATCCTCCCACTAAAGCAATGCCAGCATCAGAGCAGAGATGAAGACCTCAGCAAACACCTTTTCTCTCTGCTCCACCCCAACAGGAGGCAGCTGGGGCATGTCCCAGAGACAGCTCCAGATGTGCCCACCAAGCTCCCAGGGTCCTTACTTGATGGTCAGGATGGCAGGCGTAGGAGATCCAGCCACACTGAACCGGAATTCTTCCTCAAACCTCCCCAACACGGTGGCACTGAAGGAGATCTGGAGAGTCTGGCTCCCACCTGCTGCAATGATGCCCTCCTGAGGTGCCAACTTGAAGCCCAAGCCCACCTTTGTGGCTGAAGGGATGCAGCTGAAGGGAGCATCAAGAGCTCCTTGGTTGATCAGGTTCACCTGCAGCAGCAAGAAAGCAAAGTGGAAATCCATGTGGAATCTTCCCTTCTTGGGAGCTATTGTCTAAGGATGCAATGAACAGCCAGGAAAGGCAGAAGATGCTTTGTGCTGCTGAATGGCAGAAGTCAAAAGATACAAGAGGACAAGTTCTGCCTTTGGGTTTTCATGCAAAGCAGTGGCAGCTGCACAGACCTGCAGTCACCCTGGGCTTATCCCATGGACACAGAGCAGTGCACCTCTGGGCAGCATCACCCTGCTCATGGAGACCTGGCCCTGAGAGCAACGTGGGGTGATTGCAGCTGCCTAGTGAATCAGCACTGAGCTGCTGCTGCCCCAGCCAGCACAGCTCCAACAGCACCATCCACTCATTCACCTTTTCCCACACCATGGAAAGAAGACATTGGTAATGAGGCATCAGCATCAAAATGTACAGACAGCACCATCTTTTGGTAGAGAAAACTCAAGGTGTCTTGCTCTTCCCCAGCCAAGCTTTTGAAAGTGTCTGCCCTGATGTAGTGCCTCATTTTCTACCTCTTTTCAGTTGCTCTCTTGTGGTTTTTTTGCAAGCTTAGCATTATTGTGGGGAAAGCAAAGAGGAAGAAAAATCCTTTTCTTTATTCCCAGGACCACTTTTCTCTTTCCAGAGCCAGAGATGCACCAAGGCTGAAGTGAGTGACTGCCAGCAAGGGACAGAACTCCCAAGGCTTTCCTGGGACTTCCAGGAATGAGCAGGAGACCCTTGACTGGAAGCTGTTGGCAGTGGACTGAAGCTCAAAGGCAGCCAGTTGGTTCCAGCTGCTTCTGCAGAGCCCAGTCCAAAGGTGCCTTGTGTCTGGCACTGCCACAAAAGCCTCTGGACATGCAGCTTTTGCACCCAGTGCTGGTTTCACCTGCCAAGGGCTTGTTTTGCAGGAAGCCTCCCAGCTGATCCCTAAGGAAGGCTGCCCAAAAGCAGGGGCTGGGCCTTCATGAACAACAGACACACCTTTCTGACCCCCCAGACTGGACCACCACATCAAATATTCCCTGCTCACAACTGCCCAGCTTGGCAGGAATTCCACAGCTCCACCAGGCTTGCTGCTGCCTCAGGAGCCATCAGCATCCATCCCCAGCCCTGCTGCTCACCTCACAGACATGGGGGGTGTTGACAAAAATGTCCCCAAGCTCCAGAGTGTCACAGCTGAGTTCAACCAAGGGTCCTTGGCCTTCCCCTCTGAGCTGCAGGGGCAGCCTGCTCTCACGGCCTGGGGAGAGATGTCCATTTCAGTACAAGCATTCCCTCTGTCACACTGTCTTTTCCAGGCTGCCTCAGCGCTAGTCCCTGACTCTGAGCTGGATGCTACCAGCTCCTGATGCTGCAGGAGAAGATATGGACCCTTCTCTTCCCTCAGCAGATATCCCTTGGGGCTGACTTTTAATTCCTAACCCATTCCTCAGGCTGGTTTCCAATGGGAGCCACCAGTTTGCTGAGTTTCAAACATCTCTGGGGTCCTGGAGTGGCAGGCCAAGGAGTCATGGGTAGAAATTGAAAGAAAGGAAATTTAGGTTAGATATTAGGGATGACATTTTTTCCTGTGAGGGTGGTGAGACACTGGAGCTGTTTCCACAGACTGAGAGCTGCAAGGTGACAGCTCCCACACAGGGAGAGAAGCAGCTGCTGGCCAAGGCTGCTCCTTCTACCAACAGCCTGGGCTCAGTGGGGCTCAGCCCCCTCTGCTCTGGTGCTGTCTGGGCAGTGGGAGCTGATCCAGGCTCAGGGAGCACATTTCTAACCCAGCTCCTGCCACCTGATGATGGATCCATGTCCAATGGAGCCATCCTGGAGGCCAGGGGCCTGCAGGGGCTTAGTGCTTGTTCACTAAAGCTGCTCTGCTCTGCAGCTCTCTGGCCTTTGAGGAAATGCTGGCAAAGGCATGGCATCAAAACCTCTCCCTGCACTGCCTGGGCTGTGCTGGGATCAGTAACCCAGACACAGCACTCTGAGCCCTGGCCTTGCACGGGACATTCCCTGGGAGCTGCAGGGCCACTGGGGATGTGCCAGCACTGCCCTGCTGGCCAGGGACTCTTCCCAGCACTGCCAGGGCAGCCCAGTGGGCTCAGGCTTGCACCATGGCTGCACTGAGGGGGAGAGAAGCAGGGCAAAGGAGCTGCACCTGAGATGCTGCAGTAAGCCACACTTCCATACTCCAGAGCTGCCAGGGGTTTGAAGGTCACCTGGATTTCGGCCGAACAATTCGGCCCGATTTCTCCCTCCTGCAACACAAAGAGACAGCAAAACATTTCTCTTTAACTTCACATTTCCTGTTTTCAACCACAGTCCTGTCAGCCTTTGTTTAGAGCATCAAATAGTGAACAACACAAGGAGCCCAAGGAAACCCTCCAAAGGCAGCTCAACACAGCGCTGGAAGCTCTCAATGCTCAGCTGATCAGCTCCCACTCTCCACAAGATTCCTACTGCTCTGACACAAGCTCTTGCTCACATCATGCTGCTGTCAGCTGCACTGGGATGCAACTGCCCCTGTGCACTGCTGCCTCTTGGCCTTAGATGGGCCATAGCAGTAACCAAGAAGAGAACATGAGCCCCTTCCTTGAAATACAAACATTAGTCAAGCTGTTTTGAAAGAAAGCAGAGGTTGGGATTATTCTGGGCTTTACTCCAAGGGGAGAAGGGATTTTGCATTGTGCAGACACCAGGCGTTCATCATCTCTCACAATGCCAGTGCTCAGAATCAGGGCTCTGGCTGATGGCAACACGTGGCAGTTTGCTTGCAGAAACAGAAAAGGAAAAGGTTTTCTGTCCCTGTGTGCAGGAGAACTCAAAAGGCCCAGTGAAACCTTCCAGCCTTGTGTCCAGGCTCACAGATGACACTGGAAGGCAGACTCAGAAATAGTGCAAGGCGTGGTTACAGGAGGCCATTGGCATTTCTGGGATTAACCTTGGGCTGAGTTTGGCCTCCTTTTCCCAGCCAACCATTGCCAGCTTCAGGTCAGTGTGTGAGCTGGCAGTGCTGCAACAGCCTCTGCTGAGCCCCACGTGTGGGGGCAGCCCCTCCCTACAAGAACTGCTCCCTGTGACACTGCAAGGACACGCACGGAGTGCCCTGAGCTCCAGCCCTGGCAGCAGAGCTGGGCTTTGTCAGGCTCCCAGCCCTGCCTTGACCCTCCAGGGCAGAAATGCTTTTAGCACTTCAGCGTTTTTAGGTGAGCTCTGCAGCTGCACCACAAACTCCATGTCCTCCCTCCCAGCATGTGGGGCCAGCTGAGGATCTGCCAAGTGACCACAGCCAGGGTTGGAGTGGGTGGGAGGAGAAAGAGGGAGAGGAGGAGGAGGAGGAAGAGGAGGAAAATGAGGTTCTCAGCTATCACTTACCATTGGCTCAATGAAAAAAAAGTCATCAGAGAACATGGGGTCTGGGTGCACCTTTGCCATCTCCCCTGGGGCTCTCAGGAGGGCAGCACGATCCTCACAAGAGCCCTTCTCCTTCCCTGTTTCTTTCTCCTCCATTAATTTTTCCAGGCACAGCTCTCTCTGTGACTGCCCAAAAAGACTCTGCCTGCAGCCAGAGGAGAGACAAAGCCAGCAGGTCGTTTAATGAGCCACAGATTTGCAGAGAGAAGTGGGAGTGCAGGAGAGCAAAGCACCTGGGGAGGAGCAGCAGTGTGACAGATGAGCAATGCCACGACTGACTCTCACCATTAACAGACCAATACCATGTTTATAGGTTAAGAAAAGGTTTTTTACCCCCTGAGTTGTTATCAAGGGACAGCCGGGGTTGGGGTATTTGGGAGGGTCGGCTTGTCACCATGGTGGCATCTGACCTCCAATCAAGATTGGAGGAAGTAAACTCCACCACAGGACAGCGAAGAAGGGGTCGATGGTCAGAATTTTGGGAGAGGCTAAAGGGTTAAAAGGCAAAACCTCCATTGTGTGGGCGAGCACAGGGTGGGGCAAATCCTTTGCTCCCAGAGCTGTAACATCTTCTCTATCCAGTCTCCGGTTGTATTTTTGATAAGGTTTAATCAACCTTTCTAAACTTAGGAAAAGTGAGTGGCTGTTTCTCACAAGCAGCCACTCCCCAGCAAGGGCTGACCCCAAGCCCTGGGGGTCCCAGAGGGATCACAGGATAACTTGCTGCTCACTGGCGCAGCAGGTAGTTTTACTCCACACCTGCAGGCTCAGGAGGGCTTTCCAAAGCCAGAATCCCTCAAGGGAACCTCCTGGCTCAAAGCCTCTGCCAAAACTGAGGGACAATCCACCAGCCACTTCAAGTGGCTTTTCCTCCCACTGAGCTGCTGGGGGAGGCAGATAAAGATTATGGAGCAGGACTTCCCTGGGGAGGGGAGACAGAGCTGGGTTGCAGCTCCATGTTACCAGCACTGTGAAAAATGCCTATTATATTATTGGCTTTTTGCAAATATTAAACTGATTACTATATGTGTGATGTTGGAAAGTGATGTTGTATGAATCCTTTTTTACAGTGCTGTACTAATCGTTTTAAGTAGTGTGGTGCATATAGTTTTAGGCTACAGAAACTATGTGGTGTAAGATCCTTTTTCTAACTAGTTCAAGGAGAGATAAGAGCAACAAGACACCCAAAATCCCAAGAGAAGAATTATTGCCTCCTCACTGGGGAGAACCAGACATCAAGGGACCAAGATGACTGATGTACAAGATGAGGGAAGAAGTTGACAATAAACAGAAAACACCCTTTGTTTGAAAAGAATGTTTGCATCATGTATGAGATAGATGAATATGCAACAAGCTATTGCTTTTAAGGGTTAATCCTTTGTTAGCAAAACTTGTTCTGCGGCAGAGCAGAGCACCCAGATGTCTGTAATTCTTTGCTTTTTTATTGTCCCTTTATTGTCCTAACTCTGACTGTCCAAATTGTTACTACTCTAATTTTTATTACTATCTTTATAACTATTTCATTACTATTAAACATTTAAAAAAATTAAGACAAGTGATTGCTGTTTTTCACAAACATCACTTTGTTTCGTTCGTTTTGGACCTGCCCTGTTCCCTACTCTGTCTTTCACAAGAGCATCCCAGAGCACTTCCAAAGGAAATTGATGAATTCAGGCACCAAATCCCTTCAGTGGCATTCAAGGTTCTATATGCATGAAAACAGAGGCTCTGAGAGGGGAAGGGACTTTGTTGTGGAGGAGGGAGACAGCAAACTCTTGGAGAGACCTTTTCATCATCCAGAGCTTTTTGGCTCCCATCCCAGTGCATGGTTCTAGAATGTCCTGAGAGGGAAAGGATCCTGCACGATCTCCTCTCCTCAAAAAGTCCTCTCTGCTCTGAGACCTCAAAAGCTGCTCTGACAGCAGGACAGTGGCCTTGGAGCTACAACCATGCCTAAGACTGGAAGGAAGGAAGAGCAAAATGTCCTGGTGGCAGTCTAGGACACAAACTGGCACAAAACCAGATGCAATTACAAAAGAAACCCCCCCAAAACCAAAACCAGGTTGAAGTTTATTTTGGGGAAACCTAGCTGCTTCTCAGGGGAAAGTGGATCCCCTGGGGTCCAGGCTGAGGCAGGAAAGTGGGAAAAAATGGAAATAAACAGCCCAGGGAAGTAGCCAGAGAAGGTCCTGGGATTTCTTTTGAACACCCAGAGCTTGTATGGAAGTCAGACACTGAGCAAGGAGATCGAGAACAGTGCAAAACCAAGAAGACCAGGACACTAAAGGACCCTCTCACCAGCCATTCAGGTGGGCAAGGGTTGATCTCCTGGGCCTTTGCAGGCAATTTAAAATGGCTCTGGGGAGTGTAAGTGATCTGGCCCACAGCAAACAGAGGCTTGCCATGGCACTTTTGGCCCAGCACTTTTGGCACAGCATTTTTCAGTTTTTGCGAGGCACTTGGCACAAACAGGCTGAGCAGAAAGGGTGCAGCCACCCATCCTCCTTGTGTAGTGGGTTGGGTCTTTTTGCTGGTTGTGAGGTGCTTGCCTTTTTTTTTTCTTCTTTCTTTCTTCCTTCTGCTTTCCCCCCACCTCCCCAGCTATGGTTTACAAATGATGAAAAGCCATTGCTGCTGCTGCTGCTGCCAGCAGGAGTGTAGGAACTCAAAGAGAACCCCCCAGGAAGGACGCAGCTGTCCAGGCCCCTGGCTGCAGGGAGGGTCTGAGCCTGGTGTTAATATCAGAGGACAGGGCAAAAGGAAGAAGTGGAAAGGCTGAGGAGCCTTAGGGAGAGTGAAACAGAAAGAAACTGTTGTGGAGTTACACCTGTCCAACCCTGAGAGAAGCTCAGCAGGAGTCACAGGAGCCCTGCCCTTCTTGGGATCAGGCAGAAGGAGGAGACCTAGGAGACACTGGGGAATGGAAGTGGGCCTCTACTGGGCAGGTAATAAATCCCATCCTGACCCCCATCACCTACCCAGGTGCCCTGACAGGACAGGTATGAGGCCCGGGCTCCAGAGGCTCAGGCAGATGACACTAAAGAAAAAAATTCAGTCTGGAGAGTCTCCCAGTTGCACTTGGTCTGTCAGACAGAGCACAGCCTCGAGTACTGAGAAGAAAAGAAGGGTAGTGGCAGTAGGTGACTCCCTTCTAAGGGGAGCTGAGGGCCCTGTCTATTGACTGGATCCATTCCACAGGGCAGTCTGCTGCCTCCCTGCCTCCAGGTACTGGATATCACCAGGAAATTCCCTAATGGCTAAATGAACTTCATCTGTTCACCTTCATCTCTCTGGGCTACAGTCACGGGGAAATAATAGAGGTCTCAATATTTGGTGAAACGAGGAGGGGCATCAACAAAACTTCCACTCTGGCCTTCTGGAGGGCAGATTCGGCCTGTTGAAGAGGCTGATTTGGAGAGTACCCTGGGAAACAGCCCTTAAAAACAAAGGGCTCCACGAAGGATGGACATGCTTCAAGAAAGAAGTCTGGAAGGCACAGGAACAGACTGCCCCTGTGTGCTGAAAGACAAGCTGACAGGGAAGACAACCAGCCTGGATGGGCAAGGAGCCTTTGAAGGAACTAAGGGAAAAAAAGAGGGTGTATCACCTTTGGAAAGAGGGTGAACTGTTTAAGGATGTGGCCAGGTCATGTAGGAAGAAGATGAGAGAGGCAAAAGGCCAATCAGAACCTGAGGAAATCCAGTCATCACAATCAACCTTTCCTTCCCAAAATGCCATCCATGCTTGGAGTATAAATGGAACTGGAATGCTGAGTCCTGAGCTCCCAAAGCCCAGGGACACACACCCTGGTGCCAGGGATGGTTTACTTGGCCTAAACCATTCAAAAGCACCAACACCCCCCTGAGGCCACATGTTCCTTTCAGTCTTGGGCCATGTATCTCACTGAAATGCATCTTTCAAACCAACCTCCTCTTCTCTTCATCCTCTTCTTCCTCACTAGGAAAAGCCTTCCACTGGAAGTGGGCTGTGATGTTACTCCTGTTTTCAATGAACACAGTTCTGTGGCTTGACTTGGTGATCATAGTCTTGTCCATCTCCACAGAACTTGTGCTCAACCCAATGTTGACATCCACAGCTTCTCCTTTGAGGTGTGTGTGGATTCTTTCTTCACCTGGAACAAAGCAAAGGGGAGTCTTTGCTCAGCTCACTGGCTGATGGAAGCACAAGGAACGCAGCAAACCACAGGTCACAGAGGAAAGTGTCCCAGTTTTTAGCTGAATGAGCAGTTCTGTGGATCAATCCATGGATCACATCCTGACAGCTCTGGGTGTAGAGCGTGGGGATGTCCTGGGCAGCTCCTTCAACACCTTATTTCTGAGTGTGTTTGTAGAGCTGTGGCCCCAGGGTGACAGTGTGTACAGTGGGGTTGGTCCATGTGGTCTGGTGACCCACTCAGATCACTGGGATTTCTGCACCAAAGTCCTTCAGGTGACGCTGAGGAGCCCTGCTCAGTCCTGCCTTGCCCAGGGCCTCCCCGGGCATCCCACCAGACTTCTGTCTCTCCTGATCCCTTGCATCCCTTGCTGCTGACCAGCAAATATGCCTGGGGGCAGGTGGGCAGCAAAAGGAGGCCCAGAGGAACAAGTGAAGTGACAGCCCACAGCAGGAGGGGACCCAGGTGAGGAAACACAACCTGCCTGGCTCTGCAATAGGACAAACCACTACAAAATGAACACCAGGAAAATCATCATCATCATCATCTCCCTGTCCAAACCCACAGCCACACCAGCCTTGCAATATTTTATATTGTTCTGATGTCAAAAACCAAGAGCAGCATTTCCAATTTAATAAAAAGGGAACAAAGGAAAGATTACTAAGTACAGAGCAGTTTCTGCAGGAAGACTCAATGGGGTTCCTCAGCCTAGAAATCAAATGGGAGATAGATGTGAGAGCTTTGCAACAGCATGAACAGCCTGGGAAATGGGGACAGGAAAAATTTGTTTTGATTTGTCACAAAAAAGGAACTTGAGGCCTTGAAAATGTTGTTAAACAGAAACTACATATATGTGTAAGGGCCACATAGAAAAGGGTCTGTGACAAGCCAGTGCAGAAGCAGCATATGGGACAGAGGTGTGCTAGAAATCCATTGCATTGCAGAGAATCTGATGGAGAGCTCACCTACAGCATTGCCCAGGAATAAAAGAAACCTTCACCCAGGCACAGCCACATGGCAGTGGAGAATCAGGGATCCTCCTTCCTCCACTCAGCAACTCCCAGCAAAACAGGAGTCCAAAATCTTAGCCTGTTAGAGGGGATGCACTTTCTCAAGCCCCCAAACAGCAAGGAGTTCTCCGTTTGCTTTGGGGTGAAGCTGAGCAGGGGAGGCACCTCTGGAGGGAATGGAGGGGATGGGACAGCAGGGAGCCGTGGTGCAGAGCTGTCCTGTGGCCGGGCAGGCCCAGCACTCACCTGTGCTGCAGCACACTGCCAGGCACCCGCAATGGTCACCGGCCGTCAGCGCGTGGAATCCCACTGTCACCTGCACGGTGTCACCAGCGCCCAGAGCTCCTGCGGCCGGAGCCACGGAGAAAGGACTGCAACACAAAGAGAGCCATCAGGGCTGGCCACAGCTGGCCAGCAGATTCCTTCTGCACTGCAGCTCACTGCAGCTCCCTTGGGCAAGCAGGGAGCAAACCAAGCACAGCCAGCAGAAGACAGCCAGGACAGACAGCATCAGAAACAGCCACGGAGCCACTGCTGAGCAGATCCAGCCCTCACAACATCCTGTGGGCAAAATGGCCTCAGCTCCCCACACTCTGCATCCAGCTCTCTGCAGTGACACTCAAGGCTCCCACTGCCAGCAATCCCATCAGAGAATGCTTTCTGAAGAGCACAGAGAGGCTTCAGAGCTATCTGCAGGCACAACTGGACACTGACTGCCTCAGGAATTTCTCTTTTCCTGCTGCCTATAAACCTCATCTCAGGAGATGCAAATGTTAGGGCACTCCCTGTCCTGGGAGATTACAGCCTAGGAATCACACAGGGAGAAGGAACTTTCCCCTGAAGACCAAGGAATAGTTGAATTTGCAGTGTGGTTCTTTGGCTTACTTTACCTTGAAAACATCCTGATTTAGCCTAGAAAGGGCACATTTGATCAGCATTTCAATGAAAGCTGCTCTAAGATAGAAGAGCTGTGAAGGAGACATCCCTGACACTCTAATAACCAAGTGAAAACCACTGCCAAGAGATGGGGCTGGCAGGCTACATTTTGGCCTTTTCTCTGTGAATTGTGAGCTGTTCCTTAAAACACTTCTCATCCTCTCAGATCTGTGCTTTCCATTAATCACTACTGCACCCAACAAGCAGAAAAGTTAAAGTATGGAGAGGGTTTGAATAGGTTGTTTCCTTCTGCTTTTTAACTAGGTCCATTTGTATGATCTTTTGGCAAACATTTAACGCAAACCAAGACAAAAAACCAGCAGAAACACAGGAACTTCAGAGTATTCAAAAAGAAATCTCACTGAAAGGGGGCACAACCTTACTCAAGAGATTTAAATCATCTGGTATGAAATTTTAAACTGGCTTTCAAAGGTTCATCATGGAACACAAGAGGTGACTGATGCCCTCAGCTGACAAGGGAAATCAGATCAGCTTCAGGAACAGGAACTGCACTGGCTGCCTGCAGCACAGCTCATGTTGGGCATCTGATGCAGGGACCCCTGCAAAGCCACGTGCCTGTGGCCTCCCAGAGAATGGCTCTGTTTGGCTGACAGTGCTGAGAAAGCATTTCAGGAGCTGCTTGTGCAAGCCAGCTGCCAAAATGTTCCAGCAGCCTCCAGGAAAGCTGGGACAGAGAAAGCTCAAAGGCTGCATCCTGCTAAGAACACTGAAGGCAAGAGCAGCTGCCATCCATCCTGCTCCCTTCCAGCCAGGGCTGCAGGGCAGCAGCTCTGATGCTCTGCTTCCTTTTGCTGCCATTTCCCAACTCTGCTATCACCCAGAGGTGATAGCCTTTGCACAAGAACAGATGGGCTGCCTCACCTCTGGGTGCTCAGCTGGAAACGAGCTTCCAGGTTCCCAGTGTTGCGGAGCAGCAGAGTCTTCTGGGTGCTGCTCTTGACTGGACACCTGGAGAAGTCCAGCTGCTCAGGGAAATCCAGGACAGCTCGGGCAGCAATGGCCCGAATTGGCACCACGATCCTTTCACTGGTAGTCATGCAGATGAGCTGGTGGGAATAATCCTGCAGGAAAAGAAACTGCCTCAGCACAGGGCATTTAGTGCCATCCCCACGGCAGGATGAAAAAAAATGGACTCCCTTCAAGGGCATCAATTTAGCTATTCCACCCCAAAATAAACACTAAGCTCTACTAATATGCCACATTTTAAAGTCACCGGGGCACTTTGCAAAACCTATCTCTGTGGCATTAAGATCTTGTGTCACTTGGGTCATACTAAGAACTGCCCTAGGCCACCATATGTTTTACTCTACATTTTAATGATGTTAAAGAATTCCTACGTTCCTTCTAAGGAACATGGAGCTAGCGAACACAGGACATTCCTCTTTAGGTTTCTATATTCCCACTGTCTGAGAATAGGACAAAGTGTTCAACTGACTCGAAGCAGCAAAAGGAAGATGAGAAAACAGCTGGACCCAAAGAGCTCCTGCACCTCTGGCCTGGTGCAGAAACATCAGGTGCCTCAGAACTCCCCTCCAACTTTGCCTCTCCAAGCAAGTCAGCAGAAGAACAGTGCTAAGAGGCAGCAGGATGCTGTTGGAAAGAGCCTCTCTTGGCTTCCCTGCAAGGCTTCCTCCCTTCCATGCCACGGCCTAAACCCTTCTGGATGAACAAGCCTGCAGATCCCAGCACTGAGATCAGACTTGCCAGGGCCTCAGCACTGCTGTTCAAACCTGCACACAAAAGCACCTTTGGCACGCAATGGGTGCCAGCTGACAGAGCAAGCACAGGCACAGGCATGAAGACAGAGGCACAGCAGTGTCACTGCCACGGGCTCTGGGCTCACAGCTCTGCCTGCAGCTTGCACCTGCCCTACACCAGCTCCTGCAGGCAGCTGTCCAAGTCCCTGCAGCTCAGCAACCTCCTGCTGGCCAAGGGCACCCAGAGCCCAGGGTGCCTGTGCCAGGCCGGGCTCACGGGCACAGCAGATCCTCTGCCCTGGCCCTGCAGCTGCACCATGCTCACTTGTGCTCTGGCACAGCACAGCTGCAAGGCTGCAGAACAGAGGCTGGGAAAAAGCACCCTCCTTGCTCCAGCCCAGGGGGAGGCAGGGAAGCTCTTGCCAGGCAGGAAGGAGGAAGCTCTCAGACCTCTTTGTTCCTCCAGTGTTTGCCATCATCATGAAACCTTCCACTGTACCTAGAGATGGCCCAACATCTATCAACAGCCCTCTGTCATTTTCATCCTGTTCCCTGGGCATCTTCCCTTGTCAATGCTCAGGGATGTGCAGGGAGGGGAAGCAGAGCCTGTCAGGCCTGGCTGCAGTGCCTGGCAGCCCGTGCCAAGCTGGGACTGGCTGCAGGCTGCCTGCCCACGGCCTGGAGCCAAGCTCCCAGCATGGAATGGGCTGCACCCAGAGTGCAGGGAAAACAATGGCTTTGCAGAGAATTCTGTGCTTGGGCTCCTCCAGGCTCACCTTGTTCTCCTCGGGGCTGAAGCGGATGCGCACAGTGGCAGAGGCGCCTGCTGGCACCATGTGGTACACACCCCTGGGGCTTGCCAGCTGGAAATAAGGGCAGCTCTCCATGCACACCTTCAGCAGCCGAGGAATCTGCAGCAAAGACATCAAATGATGATTTCGCCCCTTGTGCACACAGGACGACAGGAGACCTGTCCCTGCCCTGCTGACATCCCTCCTTGACCCCTTTTCCAAAGCATTTGCAGCTCTGCAGGTACAGGCACATCATTCACAAGGGTCAACTTGAATCCCTTCTCTCTGGCTCCAGCATTTTGGTCAGGGCCAGTGGGGCAGGGCCTGGTGGCAAGGAAGGGCCAAGCAGGTCAGCACCAGCAGGATGGAGACAGAGCACCTGACCGACCACATCAAGTCATCTGCACCATCAGTGCGTGTCCAAAATCAGGGCACAATTCCCAGCACAGGAAGATTTCCACCATCTTGCAGAGCAAGGTGCTGAGACATTTTCTTCTGCATGTGTTGCAGCAGATAACTTGCTTTGCTGGACACTCGGGCAATGACAGCACTCTCCTCTTCCAGCACAGGGTTAAAGCTCCAGGTGCCAGCACTCACCTTGTCCTTATTCGTCACAGACAGCACCATTTCAGAGACCTCCCGAGCCACGAAGTTCTCAAACACCATCTCTGGTGGGGAAACCTGAAACAAGCTCTGTTTCGGGGCAGCTGACGGCAGCTGGAGAGGCGAGAGAGAGCAGGGACAGCTTCAGCTGCTGGGAGGAAGGCTCATGAAGGACAATCTTACACTGATCCCCACTGAAGTGCAGACTCTGGGGGAGCACATCTGCCCAGGACACACTGGGCAAACAGTGGCTCACCCACCTCTGCTCGGAGCTGATCAAGAACTGCTTGATCAGCTTCCAGCAGACTCAAGCCAAGCTGCTCTTTTGATTTCTCCACCTTTCTTTCTCCACAAGGCCCCTCTCCAGGGCAATCCTGAACCACTTTGTTCCATGTCTCTTGCGGCCAATTTCCTGCTCAACAGCCCACCTGGCTCACCTGCCCCTTTGGACTGTGCTTTCTACTGAGCCAGTCCTGTCACAAAAGCAACTTGAAACACACCTCTAAGCAGGCACTGATCCACAGAAAGCACATCCATTCCCCTCTGCCCAGGGCCAGTCCCCTGCACATCTGGCAGCCTGCAAAATCTAACACCCCGTCAGGGTCCAACATATTGTTCCAACCCAAAGCAGGAATGCAATTGGTTTTGTTAAATCTGTAGGAATTCCTGCAGGTCCTCAGCCTTCCAAGGCCAACGCTGCCACTGTGGAGGGAATCCTGTGACCCCGAGCATTTGATGGTGACCACACCAAAGCAAGAGGTGGCTCCTTCAGCAGGGGAATGGCACATGGCAATGCTGTGCCTTTGTGTCCCCAGCCTTCCCCCATTGTTTTAGCAATGGCAGCCACACTCCAGCACAGCCCAGCAGCTGCAGCAGAGGTTATTTGTGTTGCCTCAGTGCACATCAGGACTCCCAGTCCACCACTGCCAGCAGCTTGCAATGACAACAGCACCTGGACACTGAGGTGTTTTGCTGGAGGCAAGTCTGTCACAAGCACACACCCTCTTCAAACTTGCCATCAAACAGAAAGGAAAAGAGCAGGAAAAGGCTACCTTTGGACTAGTCTTGCCCAGGTCTATCCATGGGCCAATTCTGGGCAGAATACTCCCCCCAGTGCTGGCCTCCTTCTGCGTGCTGACAAACTTCTCCTGCTGGAACTTAGAGGGAAGCAGCTGGAAGGCAAAACAAATCCAAAAAAAAAACCAAAAAAAACATATCAGCAAGAAGCTCAGAGATGTGCTTGTTCAGAAAGGCATTTCTTGAGCAAGTGGCACTGGCAAATAATTTGTGATCACAGCCACTAGGATAGTTCTGGAAGCCCTGGAAGTTACTTGCTGAAATGCATAGCAAGAATAAATTAATAATACAGGGTGCAATACACATACTCCAACCACATGGCTGTGGCCCATTAGTCTCTCTGTGATCTGATGTGACATGTTTGGGGATTTCTGCTCTTTGGCCATTTGTTTCCTCTTATGTTTCATAGGATTGAGGCAGTGACCTTTACAGAGAGTGGGAAGGAGCTCTCAGAACTGCCCCAACTCCATCCCTGCACAACACTCACAACTCACAGCAGGAGACAGCACTGCTGGCTGAGTCCAAGAGAAGCAAGAAAGAAAAGCTGTACCAAGAGGGAGGTGCACAGGAATGTGTCCAAGTTTTAGCTCTCTCTGTTAATGAGCATTTGTTTTCTCTGTCTGGGCTGACAGAGCCCTCCAGAGAAGAAAACACAGGGATCTCCTTGCCAGAGCCTCAGCACTGGGGCATCTTCAGCCAAGTGAGCTCCAGACAGCAAGGCACCTTGGTGGCCCTGACTGCAGTGCTGCCTGCAGGGCTGGAGCTGTGCCCACCCAGGAGCTGAGAGAGAGCAGCTGCTTTGGGAGCTCTTCTGGCTGGGACCAGCCGTGGCTCTCAAGGCTTTGGGCAGAGTTTGAGCTCTCCTCCCCACATGCCCAGGTGCCCAAGGGCAGGTTGGTCACAGCAGCACAGGGCAGTGCCCAGCCTGACAGAAGGAATTCCTGTGGCAAAGGGCAGGCACAGAAGCACATGCTGAGGGCTTCAGCTGCACATTGCTTTCACTTGGCTCCCGTGGCACAGCCAGGCAAGGCGCTGGGCTGTCCCTGAAACATCACACAGTGTTCCCTACTGCACCAGGACAGCCCCCACCAACAGCAGCACAGCACAAAGAGCTGGGCAGGGGCTCTGCAGCTTCCCAGCGCTGCTGGACAACAGGGGCAGGGACACCAGGGACACCAGGGCACTTGCCAGCCTGAGCACAGCCCCAGTGGCTACTCACAGTGTTAGGCTGCAGTCTTTCCCTCTGCAAAAGACGAGGTGTTGGTGTCTTTTTTGGGAATCCAGAAGCCATTCTGAAGAGAGGATGTCACAGAGGAACGACAAGGCCTCAGCAAAACTGGAAGGAGCAACAATGGAACTCTGAAAACCCAGAACCCAATTCATGGCAGACTCAACCCATATACTGCTGCTAAACATTTTATATCATTTGAAAGTAGCTAAGTGCTTGTTTGTCATAAGTAGCTAGTATTGTTAGGCCTCTAGTTGGACTTTATTTGAAATAGATGACCACCTTGTGCAATTCAAAGATGGATCATACTGAAACCTGGAGCTAAAAAGCTGAGCATGAATAATGCTTAGAACAGACAAAGCTGTAGCTTAAATATTACTTAAAAACAGCTTGAGTGGGCCTCCTCTTCTTTAGGCTAAACACCCCCTGCTCTCTCAGCTGCTCCTCACTGGACTTGGGAGAGACTGCAATGTTATGGTTCATGGCTTAAATATTGCTATAAAGGACATTTTGCCGACTGTGACAAAACTCTATAAAGAAGCTGAGAGCACCCAAGCCCACCCTTCCCTGAAAATGCCTCCTGACTGGAACTTGGGACTGGGAATTCAGCCCCACAAGGGAACTTGAGACAAGATAAAGGTGACACTATTGTCCCATTAGCTCAGGTCTGGGCAGAAGTGAACAAGGCCAAGGGAGAAAAATAGATCCACAACAAAGCCAAAGCCAGCAGCTGTCCTGAAAATCAGCTCTGTCTGCCTTCAGGCTGGGCAAGTCATAGCCACAGACTCCTCTGCTGAGGCCAGGTTTGCACACAAACCTCCCATCAAAGACCTCCACTGTGTCCCCAGACCCATTCCTGAGGCCTTGCACCAGATGATTGCAGGGCATGCAAAGTAACACAACAGATTTGAAAATCCACAACTCAAATCATGGCAGACTCAAACGATATACTGGTGCTAACGATTTTCTATTACTTGAAAACAGCAATAGACAGTCAAACTTGCCCCACCCCAGGGAGGTACCTGGGAGGTCCCACCTTGCCCAAATCTGCATTAATCCATTGGAATCTTACATTTTGCAATACCTCACCACAGAGAAGACCAGAAGAGGATTTTATGGTATGCCAATGGGATCCATGGAATGGTGATATTTTTTACTTCATCTGTCTCTGTCATTCTCTTTCTTCCCCCTCTTCCCAACCCCATCTCCACCCCCTTCACCCCACCCCCCCTTTTTCTATTCCTTTCTCTCTCTTCCTCACATTTACTGTTCCATAAAATCCAGACTACTGACTTTGGCAAATTGCCTCGTTTGCACCTCAATTCAGAGGCCTCTCCCTAATAATTTTAATAACCAGATGATAACAACCCACGGAAACTGGAACAGAACTCATTCACCTTGAAGCAGTTTAAGCAATCACTATAGGGAAAAAAAAGTATAGATGAGTACATTTAGAAAATGTTGCATTTCTTCAGTGCAAAAAAAAAAGCTCATCAGTAGATGAACTATTGTTCATCCACTCAGCTGTGCATGCCACTGAACTGCTGCACCAGAAGACTGGCATTATCCCATCCTGTATTTCCCTTTGGCCTTCTCTCTCAGAGTGCACATGAGACAAAACCAAACAGTTCAACTTTAGTCAATCTTTACCTTCAAAGGAAATTCACAATCTTTTCCAGAGGCCAATGCTCTGCACGTTGAGGAATCCTCTGCAGAGACCAATGCTCCGCGAACTGAGGACTCCTAGCAGAGGCCAATGCTCTGCACGTGCAGGATGTTGTTTGCAGAGGCCAATGCTCTGCACGTTCAGGAATTCTCAGCGGGGCACAATGCTCCGTGAATTCAAAGGACTCACTCGCAGAGACCAATGCTCCGCGAACAATTCACTCGGCGAATCGCCCAGTGTAGCTGCCTGTAGGAGCCCAGGCTGCGCACACCCAGCCAGGGCCGCGTTCTCGGGCAACTGAGGCCGCGCCGCTGTCACAGACGCTGCCGCCCGCGCGGTTACCAGGCAACCGCGGCGCCCGAACGTCGGGGCCGGGCCGGGTTCCGGCGGGGCTGGGCGGGTTCCGGCGGGGCCGGGCCGGGTTCGGGCCGGGGCCGGGCCGGGTTCCGGCGGGGCCGGGCCGGGTTCCGGCGGGCTCGGGCCGGGGCCGGGCCGCAGTGATTTTCAAAGGAGATTGTCACTTGAACTACTGCCGTAACTTTGTGAAGTCTTTCTGTAAGTATTAGCGAAAGCCTAAAATGTGGTGCTAGAGGCACCTCTGTCAGGTCTGTCCCTTGCTCTCTGTGTAGCACTGGTGTTCTGTCCCGACTGGAACAGCCGGAGGGGCTGAGCGAGCTGGGAAAGGGGCTTAGCCTGGAGAGGAGGAGGCTCGGGGGGACCTTGTGGCTCTGCACAGCTCCCTGGCAGGAGGGCGCTGCGGGTTCAGGAAGCGCCGGAGCGGCGTGGTTCCCTCTCTCCCGCTCAACCTCTTCCTCCCTCCCTCCTCCTCCTCCCCCATTTCCGAAGCCCTCGCAGCCCGCGGGAGGAGTGGAGATAGAGCCGGGACAGGGCGGAATGCAGAGAGGGGATGCCAGGAGTAGGAGTGACTGGGCTGTACAGGGACCATACTGGGATCATGCTGGGAGGGAGTAGGAGCAGCACGATGGCTGCAGCGCTGGGACTGGGGGCACTCCTTGGCGAGAGTGGGGGGGTGGGACCCCTGGCACGGGACCCCCTTGCTCTCTTTATCCTGCACAGGGACCCTCCTGAATCCCCCATTTCCAGACATCAGGACCCTCTGCTCCCCATTTTCCCGGCCATCCATGGCTCCCAGCCTGCAGACTTGCCGTGGGCTTGACGGCCTGGAACACCTTGGAACCCCATTCCTGCCTTTCCCAGCCCCTAGCCCCTCCTTTCTGCAAAAGCAGAGACCTCCTGAACTCCCCCTTTCCCAACATCCCAGGTGTCCCCACCCTGGACTCCCCTTTCCTGGGCTCAAGGACCCCCTGGAATTCCCTTCTACCTCTCCATGTCCCTGCCTTCCCCCATTTCCGTCACCCCACTGACACCCTCCTGCACCCCTATTCCTGATAAACGAGACACCCTTTTACCTCTTTGCCGGGCACTGAGAGCCCCCTGTCCCCCCCCAGTTCTCCTGCCCCTGTGTTCCCTGCCCGTGGTACTGTTGGAGCCCGGCCCAGGGTTCCCCCGGTTGGTGTCCATGGGGTCTCTGGATGGGATCCCCTTCCAGCACTGCCGCAGCCGCCGGGGGTGGCGGCTGGAGCCGAGCCGGGATCTCGGCACAGCCAGAGCCGGCACAATGAGCGGCACCGGCACGGGGCCACCGGGGAGCTGCAGGTGCTGCGGGAGCGGCACAGCCAGAGCGGGGCTGAGCGGGGGCAGCCGCGCCTGGGGCATCTCTGGGGCTGCCATGGCAACTGTGGGACTGCCATGGGGATCCGGGAGATGGAGCCCGAGGAATGAACAAATTCCCCAGGGCACAGCTGCGTGGAGTGGCTCCAGAAATATGTCAGATATGGGCGGGAGGAGCTGCAGTGTAAAGGTGGGAGGGCAGAGTTCCCATGGGAATGTGGGAATTGAGAATGTGGGATTTGGGAGGACAAAATCTGCCAACATGGGAATTATCAAGGGAATTCCATGGATAGATCTGTCATCCCATTCCCATGGGACTTCCATGGTTGAATCCCACTGTTGTCCCATTCCCATGGGAATTCTGTAGATGGATCTCACTGCCATGCCATTGCCATGGAATTCCATGGGGAGATCTCAGCCCTGTCCCACTGCCATGGAATTCCATGCATGCATCTCACCGTTACCCCATCCCAGAGCCCCCTGATGTCCGTGTGTCCCGAAAAGTGGAACACGGGATCCTGACACTGTCCTGCCATGCATACAGATTCTACCCCAGCAACATTGGGACCAGCTGGATGAAGGGGATGAAATCAGGGATCGTTCCACACCTGGGCAGGATCAAAGCGCTGCTGGAGGAGCAGGAGCAGCCCCTGCACCGGGCGGAGCATCCCGGAATGCCAGAGCCTGGGATCTGCTCCTGGGCTGAGGCTGGGAACATGGAATGTGGGAACTGGGAATTTGGGACTGTGGAGCAGTGGGATGGGGGTTCCCCTCCCCTCCTAACCATGCCATGCTTCCCAGAGCTGGAATCCAGCAGGAATCTCACCCTGGTGGTCGCTGTGTCTGTCAGTGCTGCCATCAGCATTGTTATCCTCATTGGATTTGGTGTCTGGAAGCTCCAATCTGGTTCTCCCCAAACCCAACCTGGGGGTCACCCTGTTCTTCTCCCCTTCCCAGACACTTGGAGATCCCCCCATGACCCATCCAGCCCCCCCAAACTCCTCCTTGGGTCACCCCTAAGTCCCCAGTGGGGATTTCTGTGAGTTCCCCTGTGTTCCCCCATTCCCAGGACTTTGGGGGTCCCCCCCGACCTGTCTGTGCCCCCCCTGATTTCTTCCACAGCCCCTCTGTGATGGTGGGGGCTGGGGTCCAAGTGCTGGTGCCTCCCTGCCTGCAGCAGATCCAGCACTGAGGGGAGTCCCTTAGCATTTGGGGTCCCCTGGGGTTAGGGGTCACCCCCCCGGGTCACCCAGGATCTCCCTGAACACGCTGGCACTGCCCATGCTCAGTGAGAAGGTTCATTCCCAGCACGAGGCCTCAGCTGTGTCACTGGCATCGCCCAGGTACCCAGAAAGCCTCCCAGGAACCCCAAACCTCCTGGAACAACCCAGCTTCCCTGGGACCCCAATATCATCCCTAGCCTCTCCAAAAGCTCCCCAAGACTGCAAAACCCCATACAGACCCCCCCAAACCTTCTCAGGACATCAAAATTCCCACAGGACGTCCCAACACCCCTCCAGACCCCCTTGAGAAGGTTCATACCTGGCATGGGATCCCCATCTCCGTCGCCAGCAGGTATCCCAAAACAGCCTTGCGTTCCCCTTGGGATCGCCTAATCCCCCCCTCTGGGACCCCTGAAAACTCCCTTTGGGAACCCCCAAAACTCCACCATGACCTCAAAAACCCCCAGTATACACAAACCCCCCTGGGAACCCCTCACAACAGTTTATGCCCAGCACAGAGTCCCCATCACCATCACCCAGGTACCCCCAAACCCTCCTGGGACCCCCAAACCCCCCTGGGACCCCCAACCTTCCCAGGATGTCCAACCCCTCCCCGGGCTCCGCTGTCGGAATCAACGGGAGTGGTGTTGCCCTTTTAAGGGGACTGATAGTAGGACCTGACCATAGCAGGAGCCCTTAAAGCAGCGATGGTAGAGAGAACCCCAAAAATCCACCCTGGGGGGCAAAACGTCCCCTACTGGAGCTTGGAATGGGGGGTGGGGTCCCATAAAAATGTCACTTAAAGCTGTCATGATCCCCCCCTTAAAAGGGGCTTGTGGGGCTGCGTCCTCTCAAACACCCTAAAATGGGGTGGAAAAAACACCCTAGTAGTGTTGAGATCCCCCCAGAAAAATCCTAAAAATGTCCCCTTCAAAGGGGTCTGAAGAGCCTTAAAGGGTCTCAAGGAGGGACAAGGTCCCCTCCTCTGCTGGGGCCTCTCCGAGTTGGGAACTCTCCCGTTTACTGCCCTCGGAGGAGCCCTGAAGGACGGCGGGTCCTGGGCTGAGCCCCCCCCTCATTTGGGACTGCGGAGGGAACTGGGGGGGCTGGGATGGGGCTTAGGGGTCCTGGGGTAACCTGGAGGACCCTCAGTGGGTCTCACCTCCCCCTGTGCCCCCTCTGCCACCCCTTTCCCATTGTTGCCCCCAAACCTCTACTCCCCCAGATTGGTTTGGGAGTGACCCAGCCCATTCCTGTTGGCCAGGGAGGAGGAAGAAGACGGTGGGATAGAGGAGGAGGAAGATAGAGGGAGAGAGGAGGAGGAGGAGGCAGAGGAGGAGCTGGAGCCAGCTGGAGGAAGCACCACGTGCTTTCAGCTCTCTCTGCACTCGCAGCAGCTTCGGCTCGGGACCATCGCCCCCCATCCCGCAGGTGCCCGGGGAGGGGGAGCTCGCCCCAAGTATCCCGGGGGTCCCTGGGTTTGGGATTTTTTTGGGGGGATGTTTGGAGCTTGCAGAGCTCCAAAGCCGAGCCGCAGATGGCCCTCAGGGGGACATCAGGGGGTCCCTGGTGATATGAATAAGAAGCTTGACTAGGCCAATACTCAAGCAGCAATCAATTTATTAATGAATATGGTAAAGTATGAGCAATACAGGGCTGGGTACAGTGGGGGGAATTTTCCCTCCAACTGCACACCGATAGTTGGGGCTTACAGATATTTATAGGGGTTTTCATAAGCTTTTTCAGCAGTTTCTATTCCAAATGTTTGCATCACAATTCTATACACTATTGTGATTTAGTTTTTCTCAGGATGTATCTCAGAAAGGAGTATCCCCAGATGGTGGGGTTCAGCTTCTGAAGGAAGAAAGAAGTCTCTCAGCTGGTGAGGTCCAGGGTCCATATGCGGGTTCACCTTTGAATTACAAGGACTATAAATCTCATACCAGTGATGTCCAGCTTCCCTTGGTCAAAACTATCAATCCTTGAGTTCTTCTTCCTTTCTCAAGCTGCTTTTGCATATTTTGTTAAGGTGTCGAGATAAGCATCTTTCCTTTTGATATATTCTAAAGCTATAGTTTCAAAGATCTTTACTACAAGCAATATTCTGAAATTATATTTCAAAAGGTTATTATTGCAAACTCTTTTTAGCTAGAAGCAGAAAGTTCCTGTCAAACAGCAACATCCTTAAAGCTTTAATTCGAATGCTCCTAAATCAACTTAAGACTTATAAAAGTTAATTGCAAACAAAGGATAGGTTCAAAGGCCTTCTTCCATGCTTTACTTCCTCAGTTATTTATTAAAATTGTCTTCATAACTGTCCCACGGTCAGTTTCCACACATATCACAATCACAGATATACACATTGCCTGTATGTACCTGACACAAAACACAGCTTTATATTTCACATCGGGAGGTGTTTTTAGGGAGTTGCGACCATCCCCTGGCAGGGCTCACCTGCAAACTGGGTGTAGGCTGTGTCTTGGAGGAAGGTGCCACGGCCAAAGTCAATCAGTTTCAGCTGCCCGCTGGCCAGGATGAGCAGGATGTTCTCGGGCTTGATGTCCCTGTGCAGGACCCCGCAGCTGGTGCAGTGCCGCACGGCCTCCAGCACCTGGTGGAACAGCCCCTGCGCCTCCTCCTCCGGCAGGAACCTCCGCTCCGCCAGGAAATCCGAGAGCTCCTGGCACCGCTCCGGACGCTCCAGCACCAGCAAGAAGCTGTCGGGGAGCTCAAGCCACTCCAGGAGCTGAATGACACCAGCACACCCACAGGACACCTTGGCCAGCAGCACGATCTCCAGGGGCGTGCTGGTGCCGTCGGGCTGCGGGAGGAGCACGATGCCGTCAGTGGGGCCGAGGCCGTGCCAGGGCTCTGGGACCCCTCAGCCAGCCCGGGATGCTCTGCACGCCCCACTCAGCCCACGCCTGCTCTCCCTGCAGGGCTCCCGGTAGCTCCACAGTGCTGGGCCCCGGCTCCTCCCCGCCCGGCACGGCCCGGCTTGTGCCGCTGGCCCTGCTCACTCACCAGCTCGCCCCAGTGCCGGATGCCATCCTACGGCATGCATTGATGGCCACCTGCAAGCAAGGGGCAGCAGTAGGCTGAGCTCGCTGCCCGCCCCACCGCACCCCGGCCTTTTCCTCCTCCTCCTCCTCTGCCCACCGTCGGCCCCTCCGCTCACCGGGGCGCCGCCCAAGACCTGTGTTCCCGAGCAGACGCTGCCGAAGCCGCTGGGTCCCAGCAGCAAACCCAGCCATTACTGCTCCTGCAGGGCCTCCTGCGCCTTCCCTGCGGGCGGGATGCGGCTGTCAGCACTCGGCCCAGGGCCAGCAACGGCCCCTGACCACCCCAGGCCGGCCGTCCCCACCCACCCCGGGGCCCCCGTAGCCGCGCTGCCGAACGGCGGAGCTCGGCCCGGGGAAGCTGCAGCAGAGGCGGCGGGAGCGGCCGCACCGCGTGTGTCCTCCGCGGGCCCCAGGAGGAGCTGGGGCCGGGAACAGGACTGGAGACCACATGGGGGCCGGGGCTGGGCTCGGGCCAGGCGCAGCCAAAGTGAGGCAATGCCGCCCCGGCCCCAGGCACTGATGCCCGCCCAGCAGCACCACAGCCAGGACGGCGAGAGCCGGGGGGAGGCAAGACCGCGGCGGGATGCCTGGGGCCGGGGATGGGCTGGGGACATGGCCCTGCCCGGCACGGGGAGAGGGACGGGCCGGGGCAGGCACACCGGGAGTGGCTGCGGGGCACCGAGACAGAGTGCGGGACACCGGCAGAGGGAGAGGAGGAACAAGAGAGACATGGCAAGGGCCGTAGACTCGCTGCTGCAAGACCTGTGGCCATTTGTCCATGTGTCCATTCCACGCTTGGCCCCACACCCCAGTGCAGCCCCTGAGTCTGTCCAAACACGGGAACTTCGCTGTGTTGAGCCCAGATCCAGAGTCCTGACTCCTGCACGGGGCACAGGGAAAACCCTCGGTCGCTGCTGTGCATTGTCCCTGCTGAGGCTCAACACTGGTAGGGCACATTCCCTGCCTGCAGGATTTGTTTCTGACCCAAGCACTGCACTTATGGCTCTGGCATAGCTTTCCAGCAAAACCAGGGCGAGGCAAACTGTGTGTAGCTTGTGGTATTTTAGAGTGTCTAAAACTCGCTAAGCCATCGATCGGAGAGGTGAGATGCATTTGGAATTCATGGCATGGAGAACTAGTGCAACATAGAAAAGGGGAGCATAGAAATAAATAGAGGAAAAGATCTCACATTGTGCCTTTCCATTTTCATTTCACTTCCGGAAAGCCGTTTCACTTTTCCATGAATCTTCTCCACAGTCCTGTCTGCTCTTTTCAAGAACCTTCTTTCCTGGAAAACAAGGTTGAGCTTCTGTCACAAGATGTGCCTCCAACTGCAGCTTCTCTTGGCTTTCCATACCGTGAGTGCAGCAAAGCAAGAGAAATGTTTGGATTACTTGACAACTCGTCCTTTCTTTTCCTTGTGGGCTGGGGAGTTGTGCCATTGGGGAGTTTTTCATGGTGCCTGTTCTAACCCAAGAAAACAGGAGGTTTTGTTGGGGACTTGCTGGGGAATGCAAGCCTGACTGAATGCAGAGAAAGAATCTCCAGGACACTCAGGGAACTCCCTGGGCTGGGCTCAGTTCCTGCTGGGACTCTGCAGAGGGCTGGCCTCCAACTGGGATCAGCAGCAGCTGGAAATACCTCTGGGCATCTCCATTTTCTGCTGCTCCAAGGAAGCAATGAAGCCAGTCAAGTTCTGTTTCTTCTTTCTCCTGGTCAATTTTTTCATTTGATTTGCCACTCCAGAGGCAATGTCTGTGATGGTCTCTGTAAGTTGATTCTATTTCAACAGCACCAGCAACAGGGCCGTGTTTGAGTGCTCGGTGAGGCTTTAATTCCCCTCGACTTAGTGCTTAAAGACTTGTGAGCATTTCAATCTCTGCTAATCATGATGCCTGTGACAAAACCATGGGGCTCACCATCACAAAAGCACAGTTGGTAGCAGTGATTGAAAGAGGCAAGTGCAGTTGTACTGATAAAATTCAGGTGGCAAACAGAAGAGGGTCAAGAGCAGCCATGATCTCCAATTCCCAGGGCAAAGGCACCAGCAGCCTCCTGCTGTCAGCTCAGGGTGAGTAAAACAGTGCTGAAAACAGCTCTGGAGCCCGATCTTTTCCTCCTCTGAGGGCTGGGTCAGGGCAGCACAGGCAGGCCCTGAGGAGTCAGGGCTGTGTGTGGGTGCTGGTTGCTCTACTCCAGGATTCAGCTGGAAAAGCCCTTGGGAGCCGAGGCAGGAGCAGGCGGGAAGGGGCCGGAGCTGCTGCTGCTCCTGCCCGGGAGCCCCGGCTGGGCCGGGCCGGCGCCCGCTGCGCTGCGGCTGCTGCTGCTGCCAGAGCCGGGCGGGACTCGGGGACAGCGACGGACACGGGGGGACAGCAAAGGCCTGGCGGCTGCAGGGATGTTGGTGCTCGGGCCAGCGCCAGCACACAGCTTCAGCCCACAATTAACCCTGAGGGAAACGCTGGGGAAAGGCTCCATTTCAGCCTTTCTTTACTGGTCGCTGGGAAGGGACTGAAATTAAAGAAGACAAGCAAGACGCGACCCCTTCTCCTTTGGGGGCACCCCCGTGCCTGGGGCTGTGAGGGGTTATGAGGGGCCATGAAGGGCTGTGAGGGACTGTGAGGGGTCATGAGAGGTTGTGAATCACAGAATCACAGAATCTCTAGGTTGGAAGAGACCTTTAAGATCATCGAGTCCAACCCATGTTCTAACACCTCAACTAGATCATGGCACCAAGTGCCACATCCAGTCTTTTTTAAAACACATCCAGGGATGGTGACTCCACCACCTCCCTGGGCAGATGATTCCAGTATTTGACCACTCTTTCTGTGAAAAACTTCCTCCTTAAGTCTAGCCTGTATCTCCCTTGGTGCAGCTTGAGACTGTGTCCTCTTGTTCTATCTGTTGTTGCCCGGAGAAAGAGACCAACCCCCAGCTCACCACAGCCACCCTTCAGGAAGTTGAAGAGAGTGATAAGGTCACCTCTGAGTCTCCTTTTCTCCAGGCTAAACAATCCCAGCTCCCTCAGTCGTTCCTCATATGGCTTGTGTTCCAAGCCCCTCACCAGCCTCGTGCTCCTCTTCTCTGAGGGGTCATGAGTGGCTGTGAGGGGCTGTGAGGGGTCATGAAGGGCTGTGAGGGGCTGTGAGGGGTCATGAAGGGCTGTGAGGGGCCATGAAGGGCCATGAGCGGCTGTGAGGGGCCATAAGGGACTTTGAGGGTCCATGAGGGGCCGTGAGCTGTGAGAAGCTGTGAGGGCTGTGAGGGGTCATGGGGAAATGTGAGGGGCTGTGAGAGACGAAGAAGGGCCATGAGGGGCCATGGAGAACTGTGAGGGAGCCATGAGGGGCTGTGAGGGGCCATGAGGGGCCATAAGGGTCTGTTGGGGTCGGCCGTTACTTGTCTGTGCCCCAGCACGGGAAAAGGTGGTTCTGGGCAGGCCGCGCTTTGAAGAAGGAGTCTGGACTCTTGCTTTTTCGGTCTTCGGTTGTGTTTATTGTTTCTTATCTACAAAGTTTTTCTGTCTGTCCAGCCGAGGTCTGATCAGCAAGACAGCCAAGGGCACTCTCTCCCGCCCACGGGGCGGTTGTCTCTTTTATAGTGAAAACTACATAGAAGATATTTACCTTCTATTTCCAGTACTTGTCATCCTTGTTAGCAAGTGCACCTTCACCATGAACCAATCCACACGTGCCAACATCATCCTGAACATGGATGCCAAGGAGAAGAAAGAAGAAGGACAGGGCACGCCCAAATCCCTCCATCTTAGAACCCCTGACCCCCATGTACAAGATTCAAAACCCCCCTGTACAGTGCTCTAAAATTTTTCCCTTCACCCTGTGATTGCTACTACTGTGCTACTTAAACTTTTGTGCCTGTAATTCTTCATATAAGGTTGGCAATTTGCTCCATGAATTAAGATGGAATTTCCAGGTGTCTTTGGCTTCCTGCCAGGGTGTCCGAGCCCCTGCCAGGGCTGTGAGACATCCAGGGCATCCAGAGAGATGCCCTGGGTTCCAACATGGAAGGAAGGATAAAAGGAAAGCAATGCTCTCTAAGACTGAGGCTGACTGAGCTCCATCCTCCCAGCCAGCTCCCCTACCCAACACTGGGTTTAGCAGTCACCCGGGCAGAAAGGGCTTATCAAGCCTTCTGAGAGGCCAGCAGAGTCCAGATAAATCCATCAGGGAGGCTTCTCCCTGCTCATCCCTCTGGTGTGTCCACAGCACTCGTCGAGGATGTCACATTAATCTTCGAGGAGTACCTGATCTGCAGCAGCACCGACCTCGAGCACAAGCTGCAGTCGGTGGAATGCGCCAGCCTGTTTGTCACAGATGAGAACAGATTCATCTTCAGCAAGGCTCAGGTTGGGCAAGAGGCTGAAGCTCATTTCAATATTTACAACGCAAGCTGTCTGCCATGCGATGTGGTGCTCTCCATCGAACCCCTGCCTGGAGAGGTAAGAACAGGAGGCCAAGGTGGTGGCTGCCCTCTAAGGGCCGTGTGAGAGCCTGTTTTGTTCTCCAGATGCATTGCTGCCTGTGGCCCAGATTAGGCTAGCTCAGTGCAGGTCAAACTGCAGGGGAGAGCAGCAGAGCCAGGGAGCAGTTGTGTTGAATTCTGCATGTCTGGGGCAAGGTTTTGGCTCAAACCGCTGGGTCTTTGATTGGAGAAGTGAATCCTTCTGAACCTCTCTTGGAAGCACACGCAGAGAGGGGCTGTTATGAACTGACATGCCAGGGCTCAAAGCAGAGCATTTCCTCAGGCTCCCTGGCTTTTCCTTCTCTTTGAAGGCCAGCTCTAGGTTATTTGCAGGGTTTTCTGTGCAGTGCCCACCTCCCATATAGGTGGGTGCAGCTGCCAGCCCTCAAAACATACACTGCTTTAGCACAAGGTCAGCATTCCCCGGGAGGGAGGGAGCCTGCCCAGGGAAGCAGGAAGGAGACACACTGTCTGGGACTGCTCTCAGTAATGCATTTATGAATAAAACCACGTCATGTTGAAAGGTGTTTCCTCCTAACACTGCTCTCTGGGTTCCCCCAAGGCAAAAAGCCCTATCAACAACATTTTCAAGTTACATCCAGTCAAGATGTCTGTTCCTGGCTCATCCTGTGCCATTGCTACGGTGACCTTCACCCCACCAGAGGAGCAGAACTACAACTGCACTTTCAAGGCTTCCCTTGTCATCCCAAAAGGTAAGTGAGCCTGTGAAATACTCTCTGGTAGCTGCCTCTCCACTGGGAAGGCACAGACCTCTTGTTAGCTCTAATGCTTTCAGTAGCCTTAGGCAGAGTACTTGGCATGAGATGATCTGGGAGGCTCTAAGAACTCTTAGAGCAGAAGCATGAGGCTGATGGTTTAGCCTGTGTGAGGAACTGTGAAGAGAGGGAAATACTAGGTAGCCAGCTGTAAGTTACTGAGATGTGCTTCAGCTGAGCTGGGGGTTTCCAACGGCAAAGGCTTAGATGAAGCAGTTTCTGTGCCAGCAGTCAGCAGTCACATTTTCCTCTTTTGTTTCTGTAAAATTAGGTGATCCTCTGTGACTCGCTGGCATTCATTAAGCTCTTTTATGGGAGTGATTGGAGCTGGTATAAAAGAGGAGCCCAGTTCCTCTGCCCTGGGACCTGTGGACTGGGGCTTTGAGCTTCCCTTCCTCAACCATTTAGTGGCTGAACCAAGAGAAGACTAACTGCTAATAAGCGATTGTAATTTTACTGTTTTTGGAAAAGACCTTTCTTGAGAACAACAATTTCTTTTTGCCTTCTTGCTTTTGGACTGATTTCATGCTGTGCATTTTCTTGTTGTATAAGTCTCATCTCACTGCAGCATGGGGATTTGCCATATCTCATCAGGTGCCTTGTTATTTCCCTGCTGTACTGCATGACTCAATTAAGTGAAGTTATTTGTAACTGTTATTGTGGAAGGCTTTGGCTTTTTGGAGCAGATTTGTCTTGTGAATGGCCCTGAGTGGATTGGGAAGAGGCTGGTGGGGGGCTGTGTTGTGGGGTACAGGAACAGCAGGCAGGGAAAAGACTGTGGGTGGCCCTTGCAGCTTTGCTTGCCCACTGAGAAATGGGTTAGTGCCAGCTGAAATTGTTTCCGTGCCTCTCCTGCAGCTCTGTGGGAATTAAACCCCAAAGCCTGACCTTCACCATCAGCGGGAAGGGGCATGAGCCACGGGTGACAGTCGTGTGCCCAAGCGCTCGCAGCAAGAGGGGAAACGCCGTGCTGTGCTGCAAGAGGCGCCGGCTGGGGGATTCAGAGATGCTGCCCCTGGTCATCCGTAACGATGGCATCATACCTGTCAAGGTGAGGAGGACCTGCTCAAGGGATGGTCTGGTTTGGGAGCAAGTGCTTGTGGCAGAAGGGAAGGGTCCCAAAAAACATGGCAAACCTGTGAGGAGGTGTCAGAAATTCTTTTGAAACAAGTGACTGATGTCTGTTCTGTAAGAAAGGAGTTCTTGGAAATTTTCTGTCCAGTCTTTCTTCTTTAAGTTGAACACCAGAAAGGTGGTGGATTATTTTCCCTCCTGTCTCTCAGGTCACCTTTTGTTCTCATGGACATGTGTGATTTCCCAGTTCCATTAGATTGTATTTCAGCCCACTTTAGTACATTTTAAGTAAAGTTAATTGTGGTTGCATTACGCCCTGCCAAATACGTTTTGTCCCATTTGGTTCTGTGTCAGTTCTATCCCAATGCCTCTGAACACCCTTTTTTTCCCCGCTGGTTTGACTTAACTTTTGGGCTAAGTGCTGTTTCTAGTGGGAGAGGTGCTGGGCTCCCATGTGGGACCAGCAGCACTGCAGTGTCAGGCCTCGTGCCATCCTGTATTCACACCAGTACCATTGTGCTCTGTGTTCCCTTTTCTCAGTTTATGTTACACCTGGAGGATGAGCACAGAATGTTCTCCTTGAAAGGCAGGGCCTCTGCTGTCAAGGTGTTCCACAATGGAGATGTGGAAGAGGATTCAGCTGGAAACGGTAAATTCATTACCCATGAAGTGCAATCATGCACAGAGGGAAAACGTGTGCCCTGCTCTTGGCTTCTCTGAGCAGCAGCCACATGTTAGGCACAGTTTTATCCCTTGGGCCCTCTGTCTCCCAGCCTTTTCTCGGGGGCTTTTTGCAGGGTTTCCTCCTAGGAAGTTGCAGGAAGTTCTTCTTTTCTGCTAGACGTGGTGGGTTGAGTTGTGGGGGACTGTCACTACCTCAGTGGACCCTCTGAGGTATTTGCTGCACATGGCATGGTACCAGCCTGAGCAGACACAGCCCTTGAGCACTCAGATAGCCAGCAGAAGCTGAAAGCACTCTTTGGCTCAGCTTTCCATATGGCTGGAGCTGGTGGGAAGCAGATGGAATGAGGGCTGGGCATCAGCCTGAGGTTAAGCTGCTTAAGTGGTGCTGTGTCTGGGAGTGGCAGGCTTGTGAACATAGGAAGAGGGTCTGCAACAACTGAGGGTAGAACCAGTGCTTAGAAGGCAGCTGGTTTCAACCTCTTATTCCTCATATATCCTATGGAAATATTTCCTCAGTACAGCTGCAGCACTTAACTCTGATTTCCATTGCTGTGCAGAGAGCAAGTCCACAAAGCCTTTCTTCCTTCTGAATCGTGGGCAATCGGCAGAGTTTGATGCCATTTTCAAACCCACCCTGGCTCAACGTGTGGAAAGGCAGATTGGTGTGTTAGTGGGGGACACCTACTCTAACAAGACCATAATTGAACTGGTGGGTGAAGGCCACGGGGCGAATTCACCCTTGATGCATTAGAGGAAGGCACTGAGGAGAGGAATGCTGATGGCAGCCTGAAGGACAACATCATTGATGGTAAGAGGAGAGACTGCCAAGGTGGAGCAAGGAAGAGGAAAATATCTGATCATATATGTCTTCCCTCTAGCCAGGCCTGGGCTGTCACCCATGGGACTTGGTGGCCATTTGGGGGTAGCAGCCATGCATGCAGAGCAGTGTGTGCTGTGCTGCACATCACTGGCTTAGGGATGTGTCAGGGTGTTTCCCTGGAAGTGGTGGAGCTGCCTGGGGAACTCCCTGGCAGAGGGGGAAAGGCTTGGAGCCAGGAAGCATTGAACATGCAGGTGTCTATGCACGTGACGGGGGCAGGTGGAGCTCCCTGCATGCTGAGATCCCTTGCTCTCCTCCTTAACAGCTGTCAGAGTGAATCACATTCAGTTTGGGGACTGTCACGTTTGGGAGCCCTACTGCAGGACCTTCACCATCACCAGCCACGCCGAGATGGTCATGCGCTTTGAGTGGGAGGCAGAGGCCCCATTCCGGTTCTCCCCCAAGGTGAGCATGGACTGCCTCTGCCTTTCCCCATCACTCAAGCCCTGCCCTGGTGTGCCCAGGAGCTGGCAGGGAGCCCTCACATGCCACTGATAGCCCATTCCAGTGCCACGTAGGAGATGCAGTCCCTGGCTTGGCTGGGCCAAGGCTGCTAGCCTTGCAGAAAAGGCTTCATGTCATGGGAGGTGGCACCTTCTGTTCATACTTTTGTCTATCCAGCTTCATGTAAATCCACTCTGAGGTGCAGATTCCTGGCACAGGTGTTCACCCCATCGGTCCCTTTTGCTGTCAGTCCTGCCCTTGGCAGTACTTCCAGTTTGGTCTTGACTCCCTGATTCTCCCTAGGTGGGACACCTCCATCATGGCTATGCCAAGGACATCACAGTGACCTTGATGTCAGATGTCCCAGTCACCTTCAGGAGGCACCTTGTGAAATGTAAGGTGGCCAAGATCGACTTTGAGCTGCCAAAAAAGAAGGTTCAGGACTGGGATGACCAAATGACCATTGTCATGTGGAAGAATACCACCAGGAAAGACGCGGCAGCCAGGTGGCCTAAAATAGAGAAGGTAAGAAGCAAAACAGCAAAAAAACCCCAACCCAGCTTTTACAAAAAGAACCACCATAGCACCATCACTGCTGGCTGAGCAGCTCCTGCGTCCTCTGGACATTGGACAGACGTGAGGTTCACCAGCTGTGCATTCCAGAAAAGAGGTGGAAGCACAGTGACCAGATACACTCACACAAGATGGGGAAGCCTTCTGACAAGAGACCTTTAGCCACACACAACTATCAGTCTGCACCACAAGCACAAGTGTTGCAGCCCGTATTGAATGGAAGGCAATGCTTTATGATTTTATCCCATTTTATGCTGTTAGAAATCTCTTCATCTGATTTGGTACCCTTTCACCAACAAGGAATTAAGTCTGCTGCACTCTGTCTCTTCTTTTGAAGTGGAGAGAAATCCACTTCTCCTGCATATGCTGGTGAACTCCAAGTTTTGTCTGCATGAGAATTTGGTTGTGGTCTTTGTATTGTGTGGGATATCTCATCATGGAGTAACCCAGGCACTGTATGACTCTATGGAGGAGTGCAGAGAAGGATCATCTCCAGAGACTCTTGCTTTTATTGTCATTATTGCCAAACACACTCCTCTTGGTTGAAAGTTCTTTCCCAGTTTCTGGACCGTTTTTAGGCCTCTAAAGCATCCTCTTTTCTATCAGAACATCTGCAACTGGAGACTTTCCCAGTGAGATCTTTCACATTCAAAAATGCACATCCCCAGCTCCCAGCAGTGTGGCTGTTGCTCCAGACATGACATCTGGAGAGCACTTGCTCCTAAGACAAGAACAAAAAGATGCTTTCTAGAACTCTTCAGTCTCGGGGTCCTCCATCCACAGAGCTCTGGCAGGGAAGCCCTAATTTTGAGACCTGCTGGATTTATAGGGGACCAGAAAAAAAGCCAGTCACTGTGCAAGGTTGAAGTAAAGGGACTGGAATGCAGCTACAGTCTCCATGGGGATATTAACAGCTGTGGTAGTGACTGCTTGGATCAGTGGCTAGAAACAACTACTGCAGCAGAACAGTCCCAATTTTGTCATCTTTCCAGGGAAGTAAAAACGAATGGTCCTTTCTAATCTCTCTATGAGGCTGATCTTGGAGGCCAGAAGACTGCCCTTCTCAGCCTGACTTTCTGGGCTCTGCTCAGTGATTCCTCCCTCCTGTGTTTGCAGGTGGTCAAGACAGCCCCAGAACCAGCTCACACTGTGGTGGAGAAGAGCAGGCAGGAGGTCGAGGTGTACCTCAGTGCCATTGTTGCCTACGCCCAGTTCCACCTGGACACGATCATGGTTCAGTTCAACAACACCTTGCCCTTTGAGACAAGGACAGCCACGTGAGTGCTGGAGGCCAGGCACAGCTCCTCCTGTGAGCAGGAGCTGCCTTTGCCCAGGGCTGCTGCAGTGCCTGCTTCCCAGAACTCCACCCCAGCCAAAACTATCGGCTGCCGGGGGCTGTGTACAAATCAGGGAGGGACGGGACTGCTGGGGAATATGTCTTTAGCCGTTTTATTTTCCAGCATCAGCCTCATTACACGGTTATGACAAAGGGAAGATGCCAGCAACTCCCATCCCCAGCAGCAGATAAAGAACTTAATGTTACAACTTACTTTAAAAGTTTTTTGACCAATCACACAAAGCAAAAGCATATTGACAGTAGTTCCATCCAACTGCTGTAAGCACATGTACCTTCAGTTAAAACAATGCTTGCTTATTTTGAATACAATACTGTCAATACAAAACATTGTGGTGAATGTTTTAAGTGTGGGGACAGGAGGCTTGACTCCATTTTTCTTAGAAGGTTGATTTATTATGTTATAGATTATATTAAAATACTACATTAAAACTATGCTAAAAGAATAGAGAGAAAAAATAATCAGAAGGCTACAAAGAGCAAGACTAGAATTGAATACATAACAAAAATCCTGTGACTGCTCACAGCCTTGGCACAGATGGCTGTGATTGGTCATCAATTGAAAACAATCCACATAGACCAATAAAAGATGCACCTGTTGCATTCCACAGCAACAGATAGTTATTGTTTACATTTCTTTCCTGAGGCTCTCAGCTCCTCAGGATGGGAAAAATCCTAGCAAAGGATTTTTCATAAAATATCATAACTACACGATACCTGCTTGTAAGCCTTAAAACACAATGCACAGAGCTCCATTATTAAGCTTAGAACTTCCAATAACTCGCTAGATATACTTTTCAGCAGCTTAGGGAGTTATTCTAGACAAGCATTAAGACACAGACCATTGTTCTATTTATCTTTACTTACTTTCTACTTCTTACATCATTTTTCTGCTGACAAATCTTATGGCTACTGCTTAGCTCTAATCATGGTTCTGCTGTCTCTGAGGCTTGCCTTTTGTAGCTTTCCCAAAACCCTCTGATTTTAAGGAGTCCCACAAAAACCAGCACCGGCCCCTTTACGTGCATGCGAAGCCAAGCAGGAGATGGTTGTCAGGAGAGGCTCAATGCTGCCATAGGTTTCTGCTGAGAACGGCCATGGCTTTGCTTTCCCTGCAGATCACCTGTCCTCCTCTGCTCAAGAATAAGTTTGCAGTCAATCCGAGACCTAAAGCCCAGAGTAAGCCCCTTAGCTTCAATGTGCTGAGCACCATGTTGGCCCTTTCCTCTAAACTTCCAGACTTTGAAATACTTTCTTGGGCCACCCAGGACAGCAGTCTGAGCATGGCAGGGTTGCCTGGAGAAGATGCTTCTCAGGAGAAAGTGGTACCAGGAGTCCATCAGACAATATTACTGTACTATTTGCTTTATACTTAATGGGCTTTCTGTTTTTTCTAATTCCTCCTACTTGCTTTTCAGTTTCACGATGCACAACACAGGGGAGGTAGCCCTGAAATACTCCTGGGAGAAAGCTGCAGAGACTGAACCAGTGAAGGAGCCATATTCAACCACTCTGATGCGTAAGGGCATTTCACTTGCTGAGGGCCTGGGGAGATGACACGATCCGTCCTAAGGACGTGATTCGTGAAGGTTCTTTTTCACTGATCTCAGGGTGCAAAAACTGACACGACAAGGGGATTTGTAGTAAAATCAAAACAGAGATACTTTTATTGTGTAGCCATAGCAAAGATGCGTTAGAGAGAAGGGGAATGAAGAAAGGGGAAAGAATAAGGAAAAGAAAAAAGAAGAGAGGGAGGGCAAGGAGGTATATAGCTACCAGACGTGCGGATGACAAAGTCCCTCGAAGTCCGGTCGATGAAGAGGCCTGTCGTCTTCACGTCAGGGGAGATCTCCAGGGTATCAGTCAGCTCTAACCCTTTTTATAGTCCTTTTGAAATGGGGGAAGGGGACACATTTCAAAATAGTCTATTGATAAAGGGTACAAGGAGTCCATCAGTAGTCCATCAGGAGCAGGTGTCGTCAGCAGCAGATGTCGTAGGCAGGAACCATTGTGTTCTCGGTCCAGTGGTCACTTGCAAAACTTGCTTTGGTCCCCACGCACGCCTTCCTTCATCCTACGGTAGGGATTTCAGTCTCAGTCCTTTTGGAAAGAAGAGGGGAGCTCTTCCATGTAGGGGTCACATGTCTCAGTCCTTGAGGGAGAACCCTTTCCCATCTCAGTCCATCTGTCACAGTGGTTGATGTACGGTGAGTGGAGGGTCTTTTAGTGGTGACCACCGAGAAGGTCCTTCCAGAGAGAAAGTCCAGCCAAGTCAGAAAGGTGGAGAAATTCCAACACTAGCGTTGTTAGGTGATGCAGGGGAAGGAGAGCACACTGCCCCTTCTCAGGTGCAGTGTTCCATGAGTTGAGCAAACACACCCGTAGGCAATAATCTGGCTTGGTGGACCAGACAGACCCGGATTTTCAGAACAGGATCTTTTCCTTTCCCCGGTGGTCTTGGCTTTCATGACGATCGAGAGGCAAAAAATGAGGGAAGTTTCAGACAGACACTCACAGGAGAAGACCCTGCCACTTCACTCCAAAACATGAATTGCTTTTGCATCCTTGTCCATCCATCCACTTTCATCAGCATCTTCCCAGCTGCAGCTGGAGAGTTTTCTCCTTGTCCCCCTCTGCCTTTCAGCCCCTTCTGTTCTTCTCTGCCACTCCTGCTCTGCAAAGGAGCTGAGCCAGGCTCTGGGGACAGCCACGTGCTGGGTCAGGACTGGGAAGGGGGATGTCAGGTCATCTCTTTGAGG
This sequence comes from Passer domesticus, assembly GCF_036417665.1. Classification (NCBI taxonomy): domain Eukaryota; kingdom Metazoa; phylum Chordata; class Aves; order Passeriformes; family Passeridae; genus Passer; species Passer domesticus. The sequence continues at coordinate 787,559 of NW_026990149.1, read as the reverse complement.
AGTCTGAGACTGGGAAAAAGAGTGGTGTAACGAGCGAGCTGCCCTGCAGCCACTGTCTGTGTGCAGTTCCCCACGGCAGGGCAAATGCAAAGTCACTGTCTAAAGCCAGCTCTCCTGCTTGGCACAGGAGTGTGTGCTGCAGGCAGAGACCCTGCTCCCAGAGGCTCTGTTTCCTGCCAGAAGAAAGTACTTAGCCAGAGATGCTCCAAGTGCATCCCAGCTCTCTTCCATCCACCTGCAGCAGGAGGCAGAGCTGCTGGGAAGACAGGATTTTGTCTTGGAAAGGTGTCCTCTTCCTCCCTGCAGGTCGGTTCCTCTCCTACGATACCATGAAGCATCGCAGAAAGCTGCTGAGTCTTTTCTGGTGGGAGCAGGACCATCCTCCTGAGACGCCTCCTAAAGTGCGGCGGCTGCGGCGGCCTGCCAAGCAGCAGCAGCAGGATTCCAAGCAGGAGCAGGATCCCGAGCACCAGGAGGAGCAGCCAGAGCAGCAGCAGCAGGAGCAGCACGAGCAGCAGGAGCACTCCAAGAAGCTGCGCCACTCAAAAGAAAAGAACCTGTCTCCAAAGCGTGCCAGCTCCTCCCTGGATGTCTTCACCGATGCTAAGCATGACCTGTTCTCCATCAGCCCCTACAATGGCACCATCCCTCCTGGCCAGAAGCAGACCTTTCACCTGCAGTTCAAGCCAAAGTGCACCAGGAATTTTAAGACCACCCTGCTGTGCAGGTGGGAAACGTCTACACGCTTGCCAACTCATGCTACTGCTGGGTGTCACTGAATCACAGGGTGGGACGGTGGAAGGGACCACAGTAGGTCATCTGGTCCCACTTCCCTGCTCAAGTGGGGTCATCCCAGAGCACATGGCACAGGGCTGTGTCTGGAGGGCTCTGGAATAATTCCAGTGAGGGACACTCCACACCATCTCTGGGCAACTCGCTACCTGCACAGGAAAAAAGTTCTTCCTCAGGTTCAGGTGCAATTTCCAGTTCAGGTTCTGCCCATTGCCTCTGCTCCTAGTGCTGGGCATCACCAAGCACAGCCTGGTTCATCCCCTAACACCCTCCCTTCAGTCCCTCTGACTGGGATGGGGAGGTGGGAGACAGGCAGCCCCAGAGAGGCGGCAGAAGCACCCACACGAGCACAGAAAGATCATCATCTGGCCTTGGTAGGGAGGCACTGGGAAAATAGACACTGTATGAAACAGTAAGCTCCTGGAGGCTTGCAAATCTGGAACAAGAGATCCAGGGACCAGACAGTCCCAAGCTCTGCTTCCTTTTGGGACAAGCAAGGCCTGCTTCTCTACATGGGACCCTGTGTGCTGTAGTTGGTGCCCAGGCATTTAACTGGTCATGTTCCTGCCCTTGCAGCTCTGCAGCCTCCATGCAGCGAGTGCAGTTGTTTCATTTGCTGCTCGCTGCTTGCACAGAGAGAAGATGCAGCACTGTGTGCTCTGCAAGGCGACGGAAAAGCGGCTGGCTGGGAATGTTCATCTGGCTAATACCAGTCCCTTTCTTCCTAGGATTCCTAACCTGGAGCCAACTCACAAGATGGGGCAGGTGACTGTGAAAGGCAGAGTCCAGGAATGGAAGAATCTCGAGGAACCATTAGTGCAGATGGAGGAAGGCCAGGGACCCAAGGAGGAGGTGCTCTGGAGACCACCACCCAAGGGACAGCATTTGTGTGAGCTGGAGCATCCAGCAGGAGCCGGCAACATCGTGCCTTCTGAGGATGATGATGATCTCCCACTCTTCACCAGAGATGTCTGGAGCTGCCCTCCCAAGCTCCAAGAACATCTTTATCTTACCTTTTAGTTAGCTAAGTTACCTAACTAATTGTTTGTTAGATTGACAAGTAGTTGATAATTGTCAGTTCATTGTTAATAAACAATTGTTAATAAATTGTTAATTGTCATCTTGTCTTGGTTTTAAAGACAGGTGTCTGCGGGACCTCTCTGGAATGGAGAATGTGACCCCCTTCTCTCCATATTATTATAATTTTGAAATTAAGGGGCTTTCAGGAAGAGATATGGGAAAAGGAGTAACAGTTCTTTGCCAGTATGTACAACAAGGCAAACAAACAACAACACCAGCAGCAACAACAAACAGAACCAGGTGCCCAACCACAGCCTTCCCTTGGCTGTAGGCACTTTCCCTTTGGTGTAGTTCCTGTCACAGCCAGGCAGGGAAGGGAGGCAAATAATGAATAAAGCCATTGCTAGAGAAACTTTAATTATTATTGAGGGGCCCAGAAAGGGACCCAGCACCCGAGGTGTGGCCTCACCAGTGCCCAGCACAGCCGGACAATCACTGCCCTTGTTGGGAAGGGTGAAAGTTTGACAAGGATGTCTCACAGAAATGTATGCTTGGCAGAAAGATTTTTGAGTGTAGAATCTGAAGAAGGAATAGAAGTGAAAGCAAGTTTTGATGTAGAAGAAAAGAATTGCTGAGCCAGTCTTACTGGATAGCTAAGAAGGTAAAGGATATGTTAGTTTGTTGTAGTGTGTTTTTATACCTTGTAATGGTTTTGGTTTTGTATCCCCTTATTTTTCCCAAATGGTTTCCTCCTGATCGTACCCCTTCCCTTTACCTGTGGAATCCCTCTCCTTTGTTGAGATTATCCCCAAATCCCCGTCAATCTGTCAATCAGGCTCTCTGTCAATCACTCTGTCAGCATCCCATCCTTTCTATCTAGAACTTTCAGTTCAGGTCATCGAGTGATTAGTCAGAGGCCAGGGGTCAGCCCCCCAAGTGCTACCCCCATACGCTATCCCAAATGTCCATTCCCCAAGTTTTCACCCCTGAAAGTTCTTTATTGGTCAGAAAACTTATCTATTTTTTGGTTCACACCTCCCTTTAAAATGTAATCTTGGCACCTCTCCCAGGTACTCTGGGCAGGGGCCCCCTGAGGTGGGGAGCTCCCAGGAGCTCCGAACAAAACCTTGGATTAACCCCTGCTAAGAGTCGGTCCTTTCATGCTCCACCCATGTCTCCAGCGTCTCTTCTGCTGCAAAGGTGACTAGCCTAGCTGCCCTCGGTACCCTCGGGGCACAGGAGAGTGTCCCCCTGCTCTCAGCCTTGTCGGGGCTGCCCGGCGCTGTCTGCCGACCCGGGGCTGGCCGGGGTTCCTGGGGGGCTCCCAGAGAGATGGAGACATTAGTTAGAGCGTGTTTTTATGGCTTAGAGCAAAGGATAAACCCACCTCAGACAAGAAGATGTTTTTACCAAGCAAAAAGATTCCACAGGCAAACACAACTGCTGATGTTGCAAGTAGAAAAAAGGTCTCAGAATTTTCTACTGCAAGGAAACTGAAAAACAATTTCGTGCTTCAATTGTAATGTACTAACTTTTAGTGATTGAAGTATTGTTACATGAATATGATAATTATAGTAGTTATGATAAGCTATAGGTAAAAATTAAGGTATAGATTGGTTCTTCTGTGTGAGGATACTCAGCAAAGAAAATTTTATTATGCATTGTAACCAAAATTCAAGGGACTCCAGGTTTGGAGCTGGAGCTGACAGCTGTAGGCGCAGGCTCTGTCACCCACAACCCTGGACTGCTGAAACATCTTGGATACAATAAACTGCATTTTGAAGAGCCGCCTGGAGTCCTGCATCTCTCATTCAGGCTCTTGCTGCCCTGGTCCTCAGGGCTACACTATTGCTGATACAGGCCCAAAGCTATTGGCCTTCTTGCCCACCTGGGCACCCACCTGGGCACCCACCTGGGCACCCACCTGGGCTCAGGTTCTGTTGTCATTCAGCTTCCCAACCACTTTCCACAGCTGGGAGCTGCAGAGGGTTAGTGTGGCCAAAGTGTACGACCTGGCCCTTGGTCCTGTTTAACCTCATGCCAGTGGTCTCAGCCCATGGATCCAGCCTGTCCAGGGCCCTCTGCAGCCTTCCTGTCCTCCAGCAGATCCGCTGAAAAATATTATTGTAAGCACTGATTGGCGAGGGGCAGCATGGCCATGGCCAGCAGTCCCAATGCCCAGGGGGTGGGGGGAGATGGGATCTTTGTTTTCCAGCCAGGCTCCCAGCCAAGAGCAGCCAAAGCCGAGGTAGAAGACAGATGTTGTGCGGCAGCCAGGAATTCAGGTCAAAGCTTCATTTTCTCCAGAAAAACAAAACAAAACAAAACAAAACAAAACAAAACAAAACAAAACCAAAAAAAAAAGCCTTTAAAGTGTAAGGGGAAATTCTTGTTCCAGCCCCATCCTTGGCCAGAGAATGTATGTGCAATATTGTCCAGGAATTGAATGTATTGAATGTAAGGAATCCAGATATGACATGTTATCCAAGAATCGCATGTAGTGACTTGTTATCTAGGAATCACATGCTGGGAAGCCAGACACAGCCTGTTAGACAGTGATTGTATGCAAGGAACCTAGATGTGGCACATCAGATGGGGTTGGATGCAAGGAATCCAGATGTGCTGCGTTGTCCCAGAGCAGCAGGAGGGGTGAGAAACAGACAAACACACAGAGGCTGCACCTTCTTGGGGAGTGCTTGACCTCTGACCCAGCTTGGCATCATCCAAAGAAGGACACTGAGGTGCTGGAGCAAGTCCAGAGAAGAGAAAGGAAGTTGATTAAAGGTCTAGAGAATAAGTCTGATGAGAAATGGCTGAGAGAAGCAGGGCAGCTGGGGAGGGCTCAGTCTTGAGCAAAGGAGGCCCAGGGAGAACGTTGTCACTCTCTGCACCACCCTGACAGGAGGCTGTAGTGAGATGGGGATTGGGCTCTCCGCACAGACAACCAGTGACAGGACAAGAGGACACAGGCTTAAGCTGCACCAGGGAGGTTAAGTTGGACATCAGGAGGAATTTCTTCACAGAAAGGATTCTTAAACATTGGAAGGCACTGCCCAGGGAGGTGGTGGAGCCGCCATCTGGGATGGTGGTCAAGGACCAGCTGGACATGACACTTGGTGCTCTGCTCTGGTTGACAAGGTGGTGTTTGGGCCAAAGCTTGATGGAATGATCTCAGAGATCTCTTACAACCCAGCTGGTTCTGTGATTCTCTGACATTAACACCTGATAAAGACAGGGAATCCTTTCAAATTAAGTATGATAAACGATAACATTTTGTAAAAGGGTTTCACAGGAGCTCACATATTGCCCTGATCAATCTACATGATAGACATAATTCCCTAGAATTGTTAACTGTTCTCTGGTCTTTTTATCCACAAAGCACACCGTATTCAAGAGTCTTAGAGCTCTAATGAATCTCTAAATCATATTGGGGGTGGAATCAAATAACAATTTAATTGCTGATAACAAGAATCCTGTTAAATTATTTGAGCAGGAAGAGCAACTCCACCTGCCTTTGAAAATTTGTAATAAAGTTAATGGTACAAATTCTTCAGCAGCAATTGTTTGGATCATCTCTGGATATAACATATAGGTGATTTCACCATGATTTTCTTGAATGGTTCCTAAATTGCACTGTGTTTTCTTAATCATCATGCATGTTTTCTTTCATTTTCTAGCCTGTGTAAGCAAGGACAAAATACATAAGATACAAATTCATGAAGAAGTCAGGAGTTTCTGGATTGGTTCATGCATAATCTGTGACCAAAGCCTCATGTCAGTCATACAGTGCAGTGTCCAGCTCAGCAAAAAGATTTTCAGCTTAGAAAAGCACAGTTTTTTAAATCAAATATGTTACCTTTATGTATTTAGTGTCTATTTCTATGATGCCTGCCTTTGACTTGCTCTTGCATGGCTTACATGCAAGACACTCAAAAGACACTCCAGAAGAACTCGGTCAGCTGACTCCAGCCTGAAGCAGGTTCAAACCAGTGCTCTGGCCAGAATCTGCTTTTTGGTTTGGTTTGCATGGTGACATTCTGACATGTTAAAGTTGAAAGTGAAGTCTTGACTTGAATTAGTCTAATAAAACATTGTCTATCTGGAATAGAAAAGACCATAATGCCAATCTTTATCAAAGCCTTAGAAATTGACTTGGGAAGAAGAAATTAAAAATCCTTCTATGTATGTAATTGGAAGAGAATTTTGTGTTCTAGCAGCTTCTCATGATTGATCCTAATGGTGACAAATTTATTGAGATGAGAAGAGAGGAGCAAGGAATGTGCCTGCCTGTATGTTTCCTCTTGCTGTCTAACAGAAGCTGCATCACTGGAAAATGTGATCTAATGAGAATGTTCATTTTTTCAAGAGGAGACTAAACTGCTTTATAGAGTTCTGGATTGAGACAAATGACTTTTAAAGCCCAGAAATTAAATTTTGAAATGTGTCAACTTAGATCCTAGCTTTGTTTTCAGCTGCTGCTGAAGCAGATTTTCTCTTTTGGTGTCTAACTGACATACTGTATGAACACTTAATAAATAAGTTTTACGTAAGACGGTGGAAAAAGATGATCTATTGCCACACTTTCTTTGCCTGCATCACAGCCTGTGTATTATTACCTCTAAGAATCTGTGGGGAATCAAGTTATCCTGATAGGTGTATTTTTAATAAGCTTTTACTCTAGAGAGTTGCCAGAATGTGGTTTGTATCTGTTATTGATGAATAGCTGAATTAGGAAGATGGAACTAAGCTGTTCTTGAGAATCAGCTCCTGGGATTCTATCAAGCTGCTATGGAAAAATAGCATGTGAAGTTATATATTAGCAGCTTAGTATTTATAGAAAAATAAGAAGTGGTGAAAAAGAAAGCCAGTATCTGGCAATTGAAAGAATTCTTGAAGTGGCAGAATTGCTGCAGAAGATCTTTACTATTAGGATACACAAGACAGATGATGGACTTTGGCCCATTTTTAGCATAAGAGATTTGATAACAGGACACCTTGGCAAGAACAAACAGCTTTGAAGATTGCAAGAAGATTAAAACAGATGGGTGTCACAGACATATGTTCTGGAAAAATCCCTTTGCCCAGGATTCTTCCCCTGGGAAGCTGAGAAGCCTCAGAGGAAAACAGTATTATCTCATTTGCTTCTCCTCTGTTTTGCTGCTTTGGAATGTGGTTGGAGATTGTTTATCCAACAGGTGATTGTTTCATTGGTTTCATGTGAATGGTTTTGACTCAATAGCCAGTCAGGGTCAAGCTGTGTCCAGGCTCTGGAGAGAGTAATGACTTTTCATTATTCTCTTTTAGCCTTCTGTCTGCATCCTTTCTGTATTCTTTGGTATAGTTTAGTATAGCATTCTTTAATATAATGCAGTATCATAAAATAATAAATTAGCCTTCTGAGTACATGGAGTCAGAATCATCATTCCTTTCTTTGTCTGAGAACCCTGCAAATACAACAGATGGGTTTACCAGAAAAGAGAAAATTGCATCAGACTCCTGCAAGCAAGAGATATTTAAAATATATAAATTTATGTGATGATTAGCCAAATCATTGCAGTAAAACATTACTAGTCTTCCTAGAATAAGCATATAAGTGTCCTAGGGTGATGTTATGATGCTTTTATCCCCAGTTGTGTGTTCTGTTGATGCTGGATATTATATTCTGTGCCTGCAAGCCTGACTCTGAGAGCAAAGGCAGGGAGAAGAAGCAGCATGGAGTTTGTTATCAGCCTGCTCTCACTCCTGCACTGTGGTGTCTGGGCACGGACGGGACAGAACATGGTGCTCTGTTGTTTTTTAGTTAGTTTTGCTAGCTGAGGCAGAGAAGTTTTCCCTGCACTGGTTTTCGTTCCCTTTTTTTGGAACTGTTCAAACCTGCTCCAGACTGGGACCCGGGGGAACAGCGAGAGCTCGCACTTTGTAGCCTGCCAGGGCCTACTCTGGGCAGCAGCCTTTCCCAGTGCCAGAGGGACTGATAACAGAGCGACCAGCCACCAGAGAGACTTTCTGAATTTGTCATCTCTTCAGAGCGACAAATGAGTTTTGTCCTGTGGTATTGTTCGTTTTTTGTGCTGGGGAGCCCTTTGCCTGTTAAATAAACAGGTTTTTCCACTTCTCTCCGAGGAAATTCTTCCCAAAAGAGTTGGGGAGAGGGGCCATGTGAGTTTTCTTTCTGGGGGGGCCCTTTTGGAGGATTTCTTCCAAATTTGCCCTAAACCAGGACAGAGTCTTACCAGTTCCTCATCCTTCAAAGGACACAAACCTGATGAGTTGTGGTTCCCACTCCAGTGGCTGCTCTTGGACCTCCCTCCATAGCCAGAGCACAGCTTCCTTTTCCCAGAAAGTCCCTGGCACTGGAGGGATGAAGGAAACAGGACAGGCTGCGGGGATCAGGGGCAGGGCAGAGCCAGGGAGAAGAATGACTTTTGCATTGGATGGAGCTGTGATTTCCCTTGGCTTTGTTGGCTGACAAGAAATGAACATCCCTCTGTGTCTCGGGCAGCTCCTTCTCCAAGGAAAGCAGGTGGGAGTTGGAGCCAAAGAGCTGAAACCTGCAGGTGCAGCCTGGGCTGGAGGGAGCTCAGATTTGCACGAGGCTGCTCTGAGTGCCAGGGCTTGGATGGGGGAAATGGTGGGGTGGGGGTAGGGACAGAGTCTGATTGATTGTCAGCCATGAAGGGTCTTGATTTTCAAATCTATTCAAACTGCATGAGGAGGTACTCGGATTCAGTGTCAATTGGAAATTGCACATATCCATGTGTTAACAGGAAGAAAAACCAATACAGGACCTAAAAATCTTTTCTCATGGTGTTTTTAAATATGATATATTCAGTTTGAATACACTTCAAGTCTCTGGAGCAGTAAAATTCAGCAGGAGCCTCTGCAAGTTGCTGAGGATGTCAGCAGCCCCCACTGAGGCCATCCCTGCCCAGAGAGCGTGGGGGAATGGGCAGACAAGGAGAGCGTCCCTGGGGCTGGGTCAGCAGAACTCAGAGGCACCAGCGGCTCCAGCTGGGGAATGGAGTGTGGAATGTGGCTGGGAAAGCCCTGCCTGGGCTGTGCCAAGCAGGACAGACAAGCCCAGACACTCATCCCTCCAAAAATCAATTAAATGTCTCAATAAGACATTTAAAAGTAATTAGAATTGTTTCTGTACTTTGAGTTGGATGCACAGGAGAAATACCAACAAAAGATATTCAATTCACAAAAAACACTTCTCAGTGCATTAACTTGGCCCATTGATTCCATGAGGCCCTACAGTGTCAGAATGGCCCCTTGGTCTCACAGGGCCCCACAGTGTCACCATGGTCCCTTGGTCTCACAGGGTCCCACAGTGTCACCATGGTCCCTTGGTCTCACAGGGCCCCACAGTGTCACCATGGCCCCTTGGTCTCACAGGACCCACAGTGTCACCATGGTCCCTTGGTCTCACAGGGCCCCACAGTGTCACCATGGTCCCTTGGTCTCACAGGGCCCCACAGTGTCACCATGGTCCCTTGGTCTCACAGGGCCCCACAGTGTCACCATGGTCCCTTGGTCTCACAGGGCCCCACAGTGTCACCATGGTCCCTTGCTTCCATGGGCCCTGTGCTGCTGCATTCCCCCCTCCCCTTCTCAGGCCGCCCTGCCAGCTCAGAAATGCTCCTTGGGCCTCGGCCTTGGCCAACAGCCCCTGGGCTCAGCTCCTCTGCAGCTCAGCACAAACACTGTCTGCTCCAGGCACTGCTGTGCCCAAACAGCTCCTGGTTTCTGGAGGAGCAGCCCTGGGAACTGCTTTTGTTCCCTCAGTGGCACAACATCCCTGTTCTCACAGTGCCAAAGAAAGCTGTTGATGCCAAGTGTGGCCAGGATGAACCATTGCTGTGACTGCAGCCCCTCTCTTGGGGCCCTACAAACAGCGCTGCAAAAGGAGCCCCTTGGAGCTCTCCTGGGCCAGCGACTCCCTCTCAGTGGGGCCTCTCCCAGCCGGGAACTCTCCCGTTTGCTGCACTCGGGGATCCTGAACAACGAGGGAGCCTGGGCCGATCCCCCCACTCCTCCAGGCTCAACCCTTCACCCGCTGGGGAGATGCCAAAGCATCCACAGGGAGCATTTCCTGCCCTCAGGGGAATTTCTCACAGGTGCCTTGCACTGCCTCTTTGTGTCTGTGTGCACACAGGAGTGCCTGTGCTGGGGAGATGTGGCAGAAATGCTGCTCTCTGAGGGGTTGGAGTGCCATGGATAGCTGAGTCAGTCAGGTCTGTAAGTGAGGTTAAGTCATGAGGAATAACCCAAGTTAAATGCTGCTAGGAGTTGTTCTTATGCTAAGTTCTTATGCTTAATATAAGTAATAAACTGAGTTAAATACTGTTGAGTGTTATTCTTCTGTTAAATTGCTAAGTCAAGGGTTACAAGTTAGGTTAAATACTATTAAGCTCTGTTCTTTTCCTATATTGTAAAGTTGAAGGGATCAGTAGGTTAAGATATAAGTTAAGTCTTTTTAAGTTTGAGCTCTGTAAGCTTTTGGGTCATATTCCTTTTATCCTTGCCCTCACAAGGCAAGGATATCCTTGTCCTTGTATCACATACAGGAACAGTTCTCAGTTCACTTCTGGTTTGATTGCCTGGATTTTGTTTGGTTTTTTAGTTGCTTTGTTTCCTTGTTGTGCCTGAAGTGTCCAGTCAGGAGCAGAATGACTCTTGCCAAGGAACTTTGTGGTGATGTTGCTTAATATTAAATCTGGCTTTTGCTGATCCCTTGCTGGGGATTTTCTCAGCGCTCTCAAGCCCTCATTCAGAACAGAGTGAAGGACCCCTGGCCCAGGCTCTGGCCCTGGGGGACACAGGGATACTGTTGGGGGTCCCTGTCCCCCTGTCCCACCCCCACAGCCCCAGCCCCCCGTCCCCGTGTCAGGCTCTGGGGTCGATCTCGTGGAACATCCTCTGGGGGAGGCTGCGGCGCTGGGGGCGGGGGGACCCGGGGGGACAGGGGACCCCTCTGTGCACGAGCAGTGTTGGACTGCTCTGGGGGAACTGTGAGGGGGGCTGCGGCAGAGTGACCTCCCCAGTGACCTCACACAGCCCCTGTGATGTCACACAGCCCATTTGTGATGTCCCAGCCCACGTTATGATGTCACGTTTAATGTTATGATATTACACAACCTACCCTGGCATGTCACACAGCCATTCTGTGATGTCACATCCCCTCTGTGATGTCACACAGTTACCCTGTGATGGCCGATTCCATTTTATGATGTTCAGTCTATGATGTCACAGAGCCTACTCTATGATGTCACAGGCAACTCAGTGATGACACACACAACTGCTCTGTGATGTCACAAAGCCCTTTCATGATATCACAGGGCCAGTGCTGGGATATAAGTTTCTGATATCATAAAGCTGCTCTGTGATGTCACAGAAGATTTGGTGATGTCACAAAGTTACCCTGTGATGTCACAGTCTGTTCTGTGATGTCACACCTGGCTCTATGATGTTGCGCCATCACCCGGTGCTGTCACAACCCACTCTCTGATGTCAGAGGGCCACCCTCCATGATGGCAGACTCTGCTCCATGGCCTCACATCCCACTCTGTGACATAACAGACAGTTCTGTGATGTCACAACACCGTCAGTGATGTCACAACACCCTCAGTGATGTCACAAAACCCTCTCTGTGATGTCATGCTGCCACTCTGTAATGTCACAGCACATACTTTGACCTCACAATCTGCTCTATGATGTCATACTGCCATGCCATGATGTCACATCCTGCTCTGTGATGCCACACAATCCCCTCTATGATGCTGGAGCTGCCCAGTGACCTCACACAACAAACTCTGTGATGTCATAGCCCAACCTGTGACCTCACACAGCCCACTCTGTGCTGTCACACAGCCCCTTGCTGACATCACAGCTGCTCTGTGCCTCTAGGACACAGCCACAGAGGTGCCGCTGTGACACAGCCCCCTCTGGGACATCCCCCAGCCCCTGCCAGTGCTGAGCCCCTGTCAGCTCTGCCTGTGCCCTGCTGGTGTCCCTGAGCTGCCCTGGCAGTGCCCCAGCCCTGCTGGGCTGTGCCCAGGAGCTGCTCCTGGCCAGAGCTGTCTCTCTGCAGCGCTGCCCTTGCCAGGAGCTGCCTCTGGGCCAGGAGCCCGGCCCAGCTCAGCAGCACAGACACAGCACCAGGACTTTAATGACCCTCTGGGGCTTTGCTGCTCTTTGTATCAGACTCAGTCCCTCGGAGTGTGCTCAAAAAACTTCTCAGAGACTCAAAAGGGAGTGAAACACTGAAGTTTCTCATACTTAAAATAAATCCTTTTGAGGAACAGGACCAAAAAAGTATCCCCATTTTCCAGGTACAGCAGAACACTGGAGGCAGTGATGACAGCTGGGGACAAGCAAGGAAAAGGTGTTTCTGATGCTGAGCAAACCTGTGCCTCTGTCCCTGCAGGCTGTCGTCATCCCCCGGCTGCCCCACCTGGCTGGCCCCTTCCTTTGCTGACAGCTCTGCCTCCTGCCTGCCTCTGCCTGGCCACACAAAGCCTTGGGCTGCTCCAGGCTTCTTCTGGGGGATGTGTTGCACCACAGCCCTGCCCTGGCAGGGAAATTCCTTTCTCCTCATGTCCAGTCTGGGCCTCCCCAGCTGCCCCTGTGTTGTGTTCCACCACAGTGAGGGGCGCAACAATTCCCTCAGGGCCCAGAGTCTCAGACCTCAGGCAGGCACCGATGACCAACAGGGAAAGGAAGGCAACAGGATGGATCTTGTTTAGCAAAACCCAGGATCCTTTATTGTGCCAGGGAACCAAGAGAAGAAATGAATGGGGTGGGGTCATGGGTTTAGAGGTGAAGTTTAGGGTCAGGGTCTAATAGCAGAAGGAGCAGGGGACTGGAAATGGGTGAATCAAGGAGGACAACAAAAAAAAAAATCTAAGCTGGAGACATTGCAGTAGAATTTAAACCAATGAGGGTACAGAAAAGGAAGAACATTCTGGGGCCATTCCTTATCTGACCAGATGGGGTGGAGTGTCTTTTCCCGGGATTGCAGAGGCACACCCCACAGGGTGGAGGGGTGGAATCTGCTTTCAATTACACCCCTCGCCCAATGGTGTCTGTCTGGGTAGAATCCCTACTTCATGGGGCAGGGGCACTCCACACCCTTGGTGCCATTATTTCTTTCTCTAGCTGCTTTTTACAAGAAAAACTCCTCTCTGATACCATCCTTCACTCCCTCCCGGACTACTCCTGTTCTGTCCTCAGTCTCAACACCACTGAGCCCAGAGCCATCAGCCTCTCCCTGCTGGTTATGTGATGAGGCCTCCAAACCCCATCTTGGGAGATTTTTCAGTCTTCTCCAAGGTCTGTGAAAATGGAAAAATAGTGGTCAAAGTTATTTTCTCCCAAATCTTGCAGTGACAGGATGAGGGCCAACATCTTTCAACTGAATGAGGGTGGATTTACATTTGTTAAAAGGAGGAAATATTTTACAATGATGAGAGTGGCCCAAAACTGCAACTGTTTTTCCAGAGAATTGTCCAAGAGCAGGAGTTTTGTGCAGCCTGACATAGCGAAACCCTTTCCCCTCCCCAAGAACAGAATTCCTGTTGTGTGGGTTCTCTGATGTGCTGGGTGCCCTCACAACGCTTCTGGCCAGAATGTCTGCTGAGGGCAGCCAGGCTGCTGCAGGGCAGTGACCTCACAGCCATCACCATGGCAGCCCTGTCCCCTGGGCCTGGCTCTGCCCTTTCCTCTGCCCCTGCCTTGTCTCTGCTGGCATGAAGAGTTTTGTCATAAATATCTTGTCCCCAAGGTGCTGGGGCCAATGGCTTCCCAGGCAGGCTCCTGGAGCAGAAGTGGCTTTTCAGAGCCCAGGCAGAAATGAGCCCTGAGGCAGCAGCTCTGCAGTGCTGGCCACCAGGCCGGGCTGCCAAGGGAGGCTTCTGGCCATGCCCTGCAAGCAGCTGCTGCTGCCAAGGTGCCTTTGGTGCCTCAGGCTCTGCCTGGCACAGCTCCCAGCACGGCACTCTGCCCTTGTGCCCGAGCCCTTCCCTGTGCTGGGGCTGGCCTGGGGCTTTTCCTGCAGCGGGACCTGCCCTGCTCCTGGCACAGGAAAGGCAGTTCCTGCTGGAGCAGGAGGAACTGCCAGGGGCTCCAACAACTCCAGCAAGACTCTGTTGACATCAAAATTGCTTCCTAGATCACTATATTCTAATAATTGTTATATCTCCTGTACTGTGGAGTAAATAACTATCTTTTTAAAAATTTAATCTGTGGTGTAAACAAACCATTCTGTCAAATCATGATCAGAATCAATCAGAGCTGTATTTATATAAATTTATCTAGAATTCCATCGATAATCCTGTGGGACAAATTGCATTAAGGTTCAATTCTACCTGTCCAATCTTTTACACCTTTGACAAAGTCTGGGGCTGGGATTGGATCCAGCCACTCCCACTCTCCTGTACTAAAATAAATTTTGGAAGTCTAGGGGCCCTGCAGGGGTTTGAGGATCCATGGTGGCTGTTGGGTGTCATTTCTCCATCTCATGAATCTGCAGGAGTTTCTCCAATAAAGCTTTTGCCTGAAGCTGCCACTGTGCCCATGACAGGAACCCCTGGGAGTGTCTGGGACATCCCGGCTCTTTGGCAGCCTGGGGACTCCTGGGATGTCACCGTGGAGCCCCCGTCAGTGCCTGTGACAGATCGGTGCCTTTGCAGCCCCAGGTGCCATGGGATGTCACCATGGAATGGCTGTGACTGGCTCTGATCACACGGCCCTTTACCATCCCCAGAAACCCCTGGGAGGTGTCCATGGAGCCCCTGTCTCTGCCTGTGACATTCCAGCTCTTGAACAGCCTGGAGACTCTTGGAAAGTCCCCATGGAATCCTTCTGAGTGCCTGTGACAAATGTGATCCTTGGCAGGCAACCATCCTCAGCCCCCTGTTGCTGTGCTCAGTTTCCATAGCAACCATCCCCAGCCCCCTGTTGCTATGGTCAGTTTCCATGGCAACCATCCCCAGCCCCCTGTTGCTGTGCTCAGTTTCCATGGCAACCATCCCCAGCCCCCTGCTGCTATGGTCAGTTTCCATGGCAACCATCCCCAGCCCATGTTGCCATGCTCAGTCCCTCGGCAGCTCCATGCAGACCCCATGCCAGGGGTGGGTGCCATGGACACCAGCTCAGGCCTGCAGCCAGAGCCCGTTGCCATGGCAACCATTGGCAGCCCCATCCCCAGGGTCACGGGATCCCAGATCCACAGAACTGGCTGAGCTGGGAGGGACCCATCAGGATCCTGGAGTCCAACTGCTGGCCCTGCACAGGACACCCCAACAATGCCAGCCTGGGCCTGGCAGCGCTGTCCAAACGCTGCTGGAGCTCAGAGAGCCCTGGAGCTGGGAGCCTTCCCTGGGGAGCCTGGGCAGTGCCCCAGCAGCCTCTGGGGAAAAACCTTTTCCTGAGATCCAACCTGAGCCTGCCCCGACTCAGCTGCAGCCGTTCCCTCCAGTCCTGTCCCTGGGCACCAGAGGGAAGAGGTTCCCACAGCCCCAGCCAGGGACCCGCTCCCAAGGCTGTTGCCATGGCCAGCAGGGCTGGGACCAGCTGGGATGCTCGGTTTCCACGGGCCGGGGTTCAGGAATGGGATTCCCCAATTTCCTGCTCCCTCTAAAACCGCGCTGCTGCTCGCTGCCCTCCCGCCTCCCATGGAAAGAAAAAAAGGCAAAGATCCCAGGCTGGGATAAGAACAATTTACTGGGAACAGCAATGAGATAAGGAACAAACAGGAAAAAAAGCAATATTGATAACAGAAGGGATAAGAAAAACTATTTACAGGGAAAACTACAACATCACCACTGAGTGGCTCTTCCTGGCCACGTATTTCCTCCTGCCTGGAAAAAGGACACCTTTCTCCTCAGGGAGAGAGAGAGAGTCCCTTTCCTCCCCCTGGCAATGACCTGAGGTGGGAGTGAGTGTAATGACACGGCTCTGGCCAGACCCTCTTGTTCTTCAATCCCACATCAGGTCATTAGCAGGGGCAGGAAAAGTGACAAGTGTCTTCCCACCATGGATCACAGGGAACATGGATCAGCAAGTCTCTTCCCAATGCGGGTTCTCCAATGGGGGATGAAGCTGGAGCAGCACACGAGGCTCTTCCCACACTCAGGGCACTTGCAGGACTTCCCTTACTGGTGACTCTGTTGGTGTTTGGTCAAGTTAGAGCTGTGGGTAAAGCTCTTCCCACACTGGGGACACTCGTAGGGCCTCTCCCCGCTGTGGATGCACCGGTGCCTGGCGAAGTTTGAGTTGCAGTTGAAGCCCTTCCTGCAGTCCGGGCAGCGGAAGGGCCACTCCTCTGTGTGAATCCATTGATGCTGGAGGAGACTGGAGCTGGTCTGAAACCTCTTCTGACACTCGGGACAGTCATAGGGCCTCTCCCCGGTATGGATGTGTTAGTGAGTGATGAGCTCAGAGCTGCACCTGAAGCCTTTCCCACACTCCCCACACTCGTAGGGCCGTTCCCCAGTGTGGCTCCTCTGGTGCACGATCAGGCTGGTGATCCACCAGAAGCTCTTCCCACACTCCAAGCACCTGTGAGGCTTCTCCCCATCAGGAACCTCCTCATGGACCACCAGCTCCAAGCTCTGGCTGAAGCTCTGTCCACCTTCCTGGCACAGGGTGGATCTTTACTCCTCAGAGCAACCTGGGCTGCGTTTGCAGCCCCTCCTCGTGCGGCATCTCCGGGGCTTTTCCTCCCCGTTGGGTTCCTGCGCCGTGGAGCCGCTCAAAACGGCCTCTGCCACGAGGTTCTGCCACGGGGATTTGTCCTCCCTGCTCTCCATGCTCAGTTCCTGCTCTGGGGGAGGAAGGACAAGGACAGGATGGCATTTGCCTCCGGGCCACAGGCAAGGGCAAGGAGATGCCCCCAGGCTGTCCTGCAGCCGGGGCTGTGCTGGGCTGGGAGATGGAGCAGGAGAGAGGGGAAAGGGGCACTGACTTCCTCCTCACCTGCTTGCATGTTCTGGGGCATTTTCCTCACAGCCTCAATGGGGGTTGGCAATGGAAATCCTGGTTTGAGGAAAACAAAGGATGAGCACATTGAGTTTGAAGGTCCCTCTGCCCAAGTCACTCTCAACAAGTCACCAGCGACCTAGGCTCCAGAAAAACCTCCCAAACACCACGAGTCAGCCCGGAAAAACCCTCCCCAGGAGTTCCCTGTCCCTGCTCCCTCCCCTCTGGTGTTCCGGGACTCCCCTGTCCCAGCTGCTGGGGTCACGCTTGCATTGGGGGTCCCCCTTCTCCTCGGTGCCCGCCCTCCCCAGCCTGCTGGCAGTCCCAGCAATCCCAAAACCTGCCCCCTCTTCGCTCTGCCCATTCAGGGATGACGGGCCTTTTTGGGCTCCCTTTTGGGCTCCCTTCTCCCCTCATGCTCTGCTCTGGGCTGCAGGGGCTCCAAGGAGTCCCCCCTGCCCCTCTCCAGCCTCTGCAGGCTCCCGCCAATGGCGGCGCTCCCCCCTCTCTGGGCTCCCCACTTTGGGCTCCTGGGGGACACAGGGCTCTGCTCCTCCAGGCTGCCTCTGCCGCCAGCCGCCACCGCCACCCCCCGATGTCCCCCCGAGGGGCATTTCCGCTCAGCCTTGCACTTCTTCATTCTCCAAACATCCCCCCAAAAAACCCAACTGGGAGGAACTGGGAGTGACTGGGAACATGCTGGTGGTCACTGGAACAAACTGGGCTTATACTGGGATCAACTGGGATCACGCTGGAGGTGACTGGGATCATCCTGGCAGTGAGTGCCACTGCACTGAGGCTGACTGGAAGTGCTTGGCAGCAAATGGGATCATACTGGAAGGAACTGGGAGTGACTGGAACAAAAGGGAGGATGAAAGAGAGCAACTGGAACCATGTGGAGCACAACTGGTTCATACTGGCAGGGACTGGGAGCACACTGGGCTCATCTCTGGATCATACTGGGAGGGACTGGACTGATACTGGGAGAATCTGAGAGCGACTGGGAACACACCCTGCACATCATCCCCCATACTGGGCCTGACTGGGAGCAACTGGGATTATACTGGGAGCACACTGGGAGGGCTGGCATGTGACTGGGATCCAGCTGGAGCTTACTGGGATCATATTGGGGTTGAAAGGGAGTGACTGGGATCACACTTTGGCCTACTGGGAGCACCTGAGAGAAACTGGGATCATGCTGCAAGCAAACTGGAGGAACTGGGCAGGACTGGATGCATGCTGGAGGCAGCTGGGATATTCTGGGCATGACTGGGGGATCACACTGGGAGAACTGACACCTTCCTGGGGCCACTGGCGGCGCATGGAAATGACTGCAGACATGCTGGGACAAGTTTGGAAATGTTGGGGGGTTTTGTGGATTTTGGGGGTGTTTGGATTTTGGGGGTTTTATTGGTGCTTTTGGAGAGGTGTTTTTTTGAGGGGATTGGGGATTTATTGAAAATTTTGGGGTTTTTTTGTATTTTGGAAGGTTTTACTGGTATTTTGTTGGCAGTTTTTGCGATTTTCATAAATTCTGGGGGTTTTATTGGGATTTTTAGGAGATTTTGAGGTGTTTATTGGAATTGTGGAGGCATTTAGTGGGATTTATTTGGGATTTGGGTTTTTTGGCAGTTTGGGGTTTTTTGGATGTTTTGGTGGGATTTAGGGGAGTTTTGTGAGGTTTTTTGGGTGTTGCTCTGATTTCTTTGGGTCTTTGGGGAGATTTTGCAAGATTTTTTAGGGGACATTTTTGGGGGGATTTGTGGGGTTTCATCAGGATTTTGGGGGTTCTTGGGATTTCAAAAGATTTTGTGGGCTTTTATTGGGATTCTAGGGTGTTCTAATGGGATTTTGTGAGATTTATTTCGGATTCCATGAGTTTTATTGGGACTTTTGGAGCTTTAAAGGAGATTAAGGAGATTTTGATGCCTCTCAGCCCTTCCGCAAACCCTGGGACAACCCCAAAGACCCCAGACGCCCAAATGCCCCAGAAATTCCACTAAAAATCCCAAAATTTCCAAGAAATTACAACAGGATCCTCCAAAACCCCAGAGAATCCCACAAAATCCCAGTGAAATCCACCAAAACTCAAAAACCTCCCCAAAATTTCACTAAACCCCCTCAAAAATCAACCCCCTCAACCCCAATAAAATCACCCAAAATCCAAAACTCCCCAAATCTACAAAACCCCCAAAATCCCATAACCCCCCCTGAAACACAATAATTCTCTCCAAAACCTCTATAATTCCCCCTGAACTTCCATCAAATACCCAATAAAGCCCTAAAAAGCCCCAAGATAATCCCCAAAACACTCCCAAAATTGCATTAAAATTGCCCCAAAATGCCCCAAATCCCAAAATTCCCCCCAAAATCCCCCCAGAACTCCCCAGACTCTCTGGGGCCGTCCTGGATCAGGGGCACCGGCCGGTGGAACAGGAGCCACCTCAGGGGCCCTCGGAGCTCTGTGGGGAGGGGGCACCATGGGAGACCCCCAGAAACGGGAGGGGGGGCCTGGGAACCCCCAGGATCCCCAAATCTCCTCCGGGAACCCCAAATCCTCCTGAAAAGCCCCCAAGGTTGGCCCAGGACCACCCTGGAACCCCAAAGTCCCCCCAGCACCCCCAGGACCCCCCTCGAGTCCCCTCTCAGGACCCCTCCCCACCCCCAGATCCCCCCACAGTGCCCCAGGACCCCTCCCCAGACCCTCCCTGACACCTCACGATCCCCCAGCCAAGACCCCTCCCCAGACCCCGCCCCACACCCCGGAACCCTCCCCAAAGCCCCCCCGGACCTTCCCACGCCCCCCCGATCCCCTCTCAGCCGCTCCCGGCCCTGTCCCGGCCGCCTCAGCAGCTCCCGGAGCGCTCCGGCCGCTCCCAGCGCCGCCCCCGCTCTCTGCAGCGCCCGGCACCGCCACCGCCGCTGCGCCTCGCCTCTGATTGGCTGCAGCGGCGCGGGGAGGCGGGCGCTGCTGAGGGGAGCCGCGCCCTCATTGGCTGGTTCGGGGCGGGGCGCGCCGCTATTGGCTGGGGAGCCCGTGCAGGCGGCGGAGGCGGGAGATTCAGAGGTGCGCGCGGCTGAGGAGGGCGCTGAGGGGAAACTGGGGGGGTTTGGGGCAGTCTGAGGAGAAATTGGGGATTTTGGGGAGATTGACGGGAAATAGGGGGTGTGCGGTGTGTTTGGGGATAATGAGGGGTTCTGAGGGGGCTTTGGTGGGTCTGAGGGGGCTTTAGGGATCTTTGGGGGCAGCTTGAGAGGGTCTGGAGTGTTCTCAGGTGGGTTTAGGGGGATCTGAGGGGAACTGGGAGGGTCTGAGGGGATTTTGGGGGATTGTGGGAGGAGCTGTGGAGCTCTGGGGGCTTCTGAGGTGCATCTGGGGGGCTTTAGCGGAATGTGAGGGGATTTCCCAGGGTTTGGGGGGGATTGAGGGGGATTTGGGGCAGTCTGATGGATTTGAGGGGGCCTCAGGTGGGTCTGGGGTCAATTTTGTGGGGAACTGGGGGGTCTGAGGGTCCCAGGAAGCTTTTGGGGGTCCAGGGTGATCCTGGGCCAACCTTGGGGGGGTTTGGGGCTCCCCGAGGGGTCCCGGGGGAGATTTGGGGGTCCCGGGGGGTCCCAGGCCCCCCCTGAACCGGGGTCTGGGGGTTTTGGGGCGAGGGGGCACAACAGGGGTTCCACCCCCCCCCCCCCTCCCGTTTCTGGGGGTCTCCCATGGTGCCCCCTCCCCACAGAGCTCCGAGGGCCCCTGAGGTGGCTCCTGTTCCACTGGCCGGTGCCCCTGATCCAGGACGGCCCCAGAGAGTCTGGGGGGTTCTGGGGGGCATTTTTGGGATTTTGGGGCAATTTTGATGCAATTTTAGCAGGGTTTTGGGGATTATCTTGGGGCTTCTTTAGGGCTTTACTGGGTATTTGATGGAAGTTCAGGGGGAATTATAGAGGTTTTGGAGAGAAACCAAACAAAAACCAAAACCTCGTGTTTTGGGGGGTTATGGGATTTGGGGGATTTTGTGGATTTGGGTAGTTTTGGATGTTGGGGGATTTTATTGGGATTGGGGAGGTTGGTTTTTCAGGGGGTTTAGTGAAATTTTGGGGAGTTTTTTTTTTAGTTTTGCTGGGTTTCACTGGGATTTTGTGGGATCCTCTGGGGTTTTGGAGGATCCTATTGTAATTTCTTGAGGAATTTGGGATGTTTAGCGGAATTTGTGGGGGATTTGGGAGTCTGGGGCCTTTGGGGTTGTGCCAGGGTTTGCAGAAGGGCTGAGAGGCATCAAAATCTCCTTAAAAGCCCCAAAGGTCCCAATAAAACTCATGAAATCTGAAATAAATCTCACAAAATCCCATTAGAACACCCTAGAATCCCAATAAAAGCCTACAAAGGCTTTTGAAATCCCAATAATGCCCAAAATCCTGATGAAACCCTGCTAATCCCCCAAAAAATGTCCCAAAACCCATAAAAATCCCACAAAATCTCACCTGAAGACCCAAAGAAATCATGACAACAACGAAAAAACCCCACAAAACCCCAAAAAGCCTACCAAAACTCTCAAAAAAACCTCAAATCCCCAATGAATCCCACGAAAGGCCCTCACAATTCCAGTGAAATGCCTCAAAATCTCCTAGAAATCCCAATAAAACCCCCAGAATTTATGAGAAGCCAAAAAAATCCCCAACAAAATCTCAGTAAAACCTCCCAAATTACAAAAAAACTAAAAAAAAATTCAATAAGCCCCCAAACACCCCCAGAACAACACACCCTCCCAAAGCACCAATAAAACCCCCAAAATCCAAACACCCCCAAAATCCACAAAACCCCCCAACATTTCCAAACTTGTCCCAGCATGTCTGCAGTCATTTCCATGCGCCGCCAGTGGCCCCAGGAAGGTGTCAGTTCTCCCAGTGTGATCCCCCAGTCATGCCCAGAATATCCCAGCTGCCTCCAGCATGCATCCAGTCCTGCCCAGTTCCTCCAGTTTGCTTGCAGCATGATCCCAGTTTCTCTCAGGTGCTCCCAGTAGGCCAAAGTGTGATCCCAGTCACTCCCTTTCAACCCCAATATGATCCCAGTAAGCTCCAGCTGGATCCCAGTCACATGCCAGCCCTCCCAGTGTGCTCCCAGTATAATCCCAGTTGCTCCCAGTCAGGCCCAGTATGGGGGATGATGTGCAGGGTGTGTTCCCAGTCGCTCTCAGATTCTCCCAGTATCAGTCCAGTCCCTCCCAGTATGATCCAGAGATGAGCCCAGTGTGCTCCCAGTCCCTGCCAGTATGAACCAGTTGTGCTCCACATGGTTCCAGTTGCTCTCTTTCACCCTCCCTTTTGTTCCAGTCACTCCCAGTATCTCCCAGTGTATCCCAGGTCCCTCCAGCAGGTTCCCAGTCCCTCCCATTATTCCCCAGTATGATCCCATTTGCTGCCAAGCACTCCCAGTCAGCCTGAGTGCAGTGGCACTCACTGCCAGGATGATCCCAGTCACCTCCAGCATGACCCCATTTGATCTCAGTAGAAGCCCAGTTGTTTCCAATCCCTCCCAGCACACAGCCAGCCACTCCCAGTTGCTCCTGTCATGATCCCAGTTGCTCCCAGTTGCTCCCAGTCACCCCCAGCATAATGCCAGTCACTCCCAGTAGATCCCATTTGCCCCTACCATGGTCTCAATTGCCTCTGCAGGCTCCTGCTCACTCCCAGTATGATCCCAGAATGATATCAGTACAAAGCCAGTACAGTCCGAGTATGATTCCAGTATGATCCCAGAACAAACCCAGTAGAGTCCCAGTCACTCCCAGTATGATGCCAGCAGAGCCCAGTCCCTGGCAGTGCTGCCAGCGCTGGGATCCCGCAGCCCTCTGTGCGTTCCCCCCTCCCGGCTGTGCCGAGAGGAGCCCCAAGGGCTGGCAGTGCCCAGGCAGGCTCCCCATCAGGGCCCAGTTTGGATGGGGGGCCCCCAGTTGTCGCAGTTTGCCTCTCCTTTTGCCCGGGCCGGCTTCCCCCCTTCTCCGCAGCGGCCGGGAGCAGCCGAGAGCCCCGCGCTGCCCGTGCCGAGCTGTGCCGGCTCCAGCCCCGCTCCTGCCGCGGGCTGCGAGGGCTCCGGGAACGGGGCAGCGAGGGGGTCGCTGCTGCTGGGGGAGGAGGAGGAGGGAGGGAAGGGGAGGGATGAAGGAGGAGGAGGCGGGAGGGTGGGGGGGGGAGATGGAAGAGGAGGGGGAAGGTGGAGAGAGAGCAGCCACAGAAGGAGAAGGAGGTGTGGTTAGGGAGGTGAAGGATTAGGAGGAGGCGGGGGATGGAATAGGAGAGGGGCAGGAAGAGGAAGAGGAGGGACAGAGGCAGATCAAGGCTGAGCAGCAGGAAGCACGCGGTCGAGCCCTCCGTGCATTCGCAGCCCCCACCTGTGGGATCATCGCCCCCATGGCGCAGGTGAGCGGGGAGGGGGAGCTCGGCCCAGATATCCCGGGGGGTGCCTGGGTTGGGATTTTTTTGGGGGGATGTTTGGAGAATGAAGAAGTGCAAGGCTGAGCAGAAAAGGCCCCTTGGGGGGACATCGGGGGGTGGCGGTGGCGGCTGGCGGCAGAGGCAGCCTGGAGGAGCAGAGCCCTGTGTCCCCCAGGAGCCCAAAGTGGGGAGCCCAGAGAGGGGGGAGCGCCGCCATTGGCGGGAGCCTGCAGAGGCTGGAGAGGGGCAGGGGGGACTCCTTGGAGCCCCTGCAGCCCAGAGCAGAGAATGAGGGGAGAAGGGAGCCCAAAAGGCAGCCCGAGAAGGCCCGGCATCCCTGAATGGGCAGAGCAAAGAGGGGGCAGGTTTTGGGATTGCTGGGACTGCCAGCAGGCTGGGGAGGGCAGGCACCGAGGAGAAGGGGGGCCCCAATGCAAGCATGACCCCAGCAGCTGGAACAGAGGGAACTCCCAAAGAGCAGAGGGGAGGGAGCAGGGGTGGGGAACTCCTGGGGAGGGTTTTTCAGCCCTGAATCTTGGTGTTTGGGAGGTTTTCTGCAGCCTAGGTCGCTGGTGACTTGTAGAGATGGACTTGGGCAGAAAGACCTTTAAACTGAAGGTGCCCATCCCTTGTTTTCCCCACATCAGGATTTCCCATTCTCACTTCTTGTGAGGCAGTGAGAGAGAGGAAGATGTCCCTGGACATGGAGTCAGGTGAGGAGGAAGTCAGTGCCCCTTTGCCTCTCTCTCCTGCTCCACCTCCCAGCCCAGCACAGCAGAACCTCGTGGCAGAGGCCATTTTGAGCGGCTCCAAGGCGCAGGAACCCAACGGGGAGGAAAAGCCCTGGAGATGCCACACGAGGAGGGGCTGCAAACGCAGATGGCGGGGATCTGAGGGGGAAAGAGCCAGCCTGGGCCGGGAAGGCGGCCGGAGATGGAGCCAGAGGTCGGAGCTGGTGGTCCATGAGGAGGTTCCTGATGGGGAGAAGGCCCACAAGTGCGAGGAGTGTGGGAAGAGCTTCAGGTGGAACTCCGAACTGATTGTGCACCAGAGGACCCACACTGGGGAACGGCCCTACGAGTGTGATCAGTGCAGGAAGAGGTTTCAGGGCAGCTCCCATCTCCTCGTGCACCAGCGCACGCACACAGAGGAGAGGCCCTTCCGCTGCCCCGACTGCGGGCAGGGCTTCAGGCGAAACCCCCATCTTGTCAGACACCAGCTCATCCACACTGGGGAGAGGCCCCATGAGTGTGAGGAATGTGGGAAGAGCTTCAGGCAGAGCTCCACCCTGGTCCAGCACCAGAGGACCCACACTGGGGAACGGCCCTACGTGTGTGGGGAGTGTGGAAAAAGCTTCAGCCGGCAATCCCACCTGATTGTCCACCAAAAGATCCACTCTGTGGGGAGGCCCTACAAGTGTTCCAAGTGTGGGAAGGGGTTTCAGACCCGCTCCCATCTCCTCCAGCACTATCGGATTCACACAGAGGAGAGGCCCTTCTGCTGCCCCGACTGCAGGAAGGGATTCAGGCACAACTCCACCCTCGTCACCCACCGGCGCATCCACACTGGGGAGAGGCCCTACGAGTGTCCCCAGTGTGGGAAGAGCTTCTCCAGCAGCTCTACATTGACCCGACACCAACGGAGGCACCGGTGAGGGAAGCCCTGCGAGTGCCCCGAGTGCGGGAAGAGCTTTGTGCGCTGCTCCTGCTCCATCCCCCACTGCAGGAGCCACGCTGGGCACAGCCCTGGTGACCCACATTCCCTGTGATCCATGATGGGAACACACCTCCCTGATTCTCCTTCTTCCTTTGGCTTTAATTTTTTTCTGTTCTTCCTCTCTTTGCCCTCCAGAAGGCATGAGGGATGGATCTGTCACCTCAAAACCACTCAAATCCCACTGAAAATAACTGAATTTTAACCCATAAAGGCTCAATCCCTCCTCAAATTGCTTGTTCCCTCCTCAAAAAACTCAGTCCTGGGCCGAACTCACTCAATTCCACAGGCAGCAGGGTGAGATGGGGTTGGAAGGGGATTGGGAACAGTGGGATCCCAATTGGGAGTGGTGGGATGGGGATTGTGTGGGGCTGGCTGGGTGGGATGTATTTGACAGCAAATAAAACTTTCAGAGTTACTGATTTCTGTCCCATTCATTTTCAGTCAGTTCTGTTTGCAGAGTGCCTCCTTCTCAGCTGATTAATTTGCTATAAAAATCCCATTTTTCAAATCATCTAACCCAAACAATCCAAAAACCAATATCCAAATAAAAGCAGTACAATTAAATTTTAAAAAATAATTTGAGAGTACTTAAGGGTGTTATTAAAGTTTAATTGTTTGGTTAAAATGTAGGAGAAATTCTAGTGGTGCTTGGTTTTGTATTTAGTATGTTTGTAATATGAATTGTTTTTCTAAGGTGTGTTAGATTGTATGTTAGTTTTATCTAAAGTATATTAGTTATTGAGTTAAAACTTTCAACAGGTATTTCCTGGTATACAATTTGTTTATTTTTATTTCTGGATAATGGTATACTAATAGTTGTTGTTTTAGGTTGACTCATTATTGGATTATTGTAAGTAGAAGTCAAAGTTATTATATTTCATTTTTATTGTAATTTATTTCATTTTAATGATATGTTGTTGATTTAGAATTTTAATGTAATTTATTGATAGGATTGGAAGGAAATTCAAGGACAGGAACAGTTTTTCTCAGCTGGGAATTGGAATTCCAGACCCTGGGATTGTGTGCAGGACCACACAGACTGCGATCAAACATGGACTGGGGCCATGTGGAATGGGACCATACAGATCAGGATGATACAGACTGGGATAAACTGGGTTGAGATTACATGGACTGGGGTTGCACAGGCTGGCGTTGCACAGCTGGGGTTGCACAGGCTGGGGTTGCACACACCGGGGTTGCACAGGCCGGGGTTGCACACACCGGGGTTGCACACACCGGGGTTGCACACGCTGGGTTTGCACACACCGGGGTTGCACACACCGGGGTTGCACACACCGGGGTTGCACACACCGGGGTTGCACACACCGGGGTTGCACACACTGGGATCAGACGGGCTGGAAAAGCATTGGCTGCCTTTGGCTGCCTTTGGCTCCATCCACGTCTAAAGGCGGCCACATCAAGTTGGCTTCATCCTTCTTGGGGCTCCCCTCCCCCTCTTTCCCCCGCGCTCCCGCCCCTTCCCCATCGTTCCCCCATCCCCAATCCCCTCCCCCGTGTTTGGGTTTGGGGGTTCCAGGCCCTTCCTGCTCCGTTTGGGGGTCCCGACCCCCCTTTGGTTTAATTTGGGGCCCCGTCCCCCTTCTCCCCGCGCCCCCCGCTCCCCCCGCGGCCGGGGGCGCTGCCAGCACCACCAGTGCCACCAGTGCGGCCCCGGCTGCCCCCGCACGCCCCATCCCCATGCCCAGGGTCACCTCCCCCCTCCCCAAATTCCGCTGCCTGGGAGCGCTGGGCGCTGCGGCTCTGCCCGGCAACCGATGAGTCACAGCCGCGCCGGGCGCTGATTGGCTGCACATCGCCGGGCGGGGCCCAAGCGCCGAGCTCCCGCCCGGCAACTGGATCGGCACCAGCGCCGCGCGCTCTGATTGGCCAGCATCTCTTTTGGGCTGGGGGCGGCAGGAGCTGGGCACCCCCAGGAGCCCCTCGGCTTTGGGGCTCTCGATCCCCGCTCGGCCCTCGGGCCGGCCCTGGGGCCACCCCAACACCCCCGCCATGGGCAGGGTCCCGCAGCCCTTCGGAACCGCCAGCAATGGGCTGCGAGCGGCAGCAGCCGCCCCGAAAAGGGATTGAAGGGGCCGGGCCGGCGATGGGGGAGGCTCTGGCCATGGCTCCGCTCCGGCCTGCGCCGGGCTGCCATTGAGGGAGGCTCCGTTCAGCGCCTGCCGAGGGGCTGGCACTGCGGCAGGGGCTGGCACTGCGGAGGGGCCGCGGTTGTGGCCATGGGGCCGGGCCGGGACTGCGGCGGGGTCTCTCCCTGACACTGGGCTCCGCCACTGCCTCAGGGTCTCTCCCCTTCCCGGTCCCGATCCCATTCCTGTTCCCCATCCCGATCCCGCCGCTGTTTCCAGGGAATGGCTACAATCTCAACCCCGACCCCAGCGCCGGGGATTCAAACATTGGGGTCAAACACCCCAAATCCTGGGGTCAACTCCCCACAATCCCAAATCCTGGGGGTTCAAACACTGGGGGGTCAAAAACCCCCAAACCCATACTCGGGGATCTCAACCTGCCCCCATGCCCGAACCCCAAATTTTAGGATCAAACTCCCCAAATCCCAGATCCAGGTGTGTCAAAAACCCCCAACCCGCAAAGTGTGGGGTTAAAACCACCAATCCCCAAACTTTGGGGTCAAAGCCCCCCCGATCCCAAACACTGCAGTGTCAAATCCCCCTGATCCCTGATTCAACTTTGGAGTTAAATCCCCCATAATCATGGGGTAAATCCGCCCAGTTCCCAAAAGCTGGGGTTAAATGCCCCTGACCCCAGATCCTGGGGTTTGAATTGGGTGAGGAAAAGGACATTTGGGGTAGGATTGTGGTGAAGAAAGAGGATTTAGGATGGAAAAAAGAATTTGGGACAAACAAAGAAGGATTTGGAATGGAAAATGGGATTTGGGGTGGGGAACTGTGGTGGGAAAGGGAAATTTTGGGATTGGAAAAGGGACTTGAGAACACAGAAAGTATTTGAGGTTGAAAAAAGAGGATTTGGGGTCAAAAAAAGAGATTTGGGATGAAAAGAGCTTTTGTGGTTGAAAAAAAGGAAGACTTGGGCCAAAAAAGGGATGACTTGGGATAAAAGAAGGAGGATTAAGGATAAAAGAGGAGGATTTGGGGTGAGCTGACTTCCCTGGGGGAGCAGGGTGGGGGGTTTGGGGAAGCTCAGGACCGTTTTTGGGGCAGTTTTATTTTGGGGTATTTCTATGGCATTTGGGAGCAGTTTTATAGCGTTTAGGGTGTTTTGGGGTTTCTATAGGATTTTTGGGTGTTTCAATGGGATCCAGGGGTGTTTAGGTGGGGTTTGGGGTGCTGTGGGTCACCTTTTGGCGCAGGAGATCTTCCTGGCGCTGCTCTGGGTGATGCTGCAGCCCTGCAGGGCCTCGCGGGCGGCGCCCGCCTGCACCTCGGTGTCCAACTGCAGCCAGGCGATGTCGCGGCGCCCGGGCACCAGCGCAGCTCCTGGAACCGGGACCCTGGGATGGGCACGGGGCCAGGAGAGCCCCAGACACCGGGAACGTTCCTGAGAAACCCGGGAACGTTCCCTGAGAAACCCAGGAATGTTCCCTGAGAAACCCTGGAATGTTCCCCAGAAACCTGGGAATGTTCCCCAGAAACCCGGGAATGTTCCCTGAGAAACCCGGGAATGATCCCCAAAAAATCCGTGAGTGTTCCCCCCCAAATGGAGAAATGTTCCCCAAAAAATCCAGAATTTCCTTCCCCTGCCAAATCCTGCTATTTTCCCCCAAAACCCCAGAAATTCAACCCCAAAATCCCATAAATTCCCCCCAAAACCCCAGACATTCCCCCCCGGAATCCCGATCCTTTTCCAAAACAATCCAGCCCCAAGCCCCCCTCACCCCTCTCACCCCCAAGCCCCAAAATCCCCCAACGCCCAGAGCCCACCCGGGATCCCCGGAATCCCCGGGATGCCGGGATTGCCCCGGGTCTCACTGGGTGCAGAGCATGGAGAGCATCAGCTCCTTGGGCTCGTCAGGGAGCTGGGGCAGGAACAGGATGTGCTTCGGGGCTTTTCCCACAGCTGGGGAAACGGGATAAAACCCCAAAATCGGCAACAAATCTGCCCCAAACCTGCCCCAGTCAGGCCCAAAATCTGCCGAAAGTCACTCTGGATACACACCAAAAATTCTGCCCAAAATCCCGAGAAAAACCACAAAAAATCCCACCAAAAAAAACCCCGAAAAGAAAAGAAAAGAAAAGAAAAGAAAAGAAAAGAAAAGAAAAGAAAAGAAAAGAAAAGAAAAGAAAAGACAAACAAACAAAAAAAAACCAAAAAAAAAACCAAACAAAAAAACCCACAAAAATCTCACCAAAATCCTAAAAATCACAAAATTCCCCCCAAAATCCCAGCAAAATCCTTAGAAAAACAACAAAAATCCCACCAAAATGCAAAAAAAAAAAAAAAAAGAAAAATCTGTGCAAAATCTGCCCAAAATCCCACAACAATCTCCTTTAAAAAATCCCCCTAAAATTCCACAAATTCCCCCCAAATCCCCACAAAAATTCCACAAAGAATCCTAAAAAGCCCACAAAATCCATCCCAAAGCCCAGCTAAATCCCCACAAAAATTCCACAAAAATTGTCCCAAAATCCATCGTAGAATCCTTGCAAAATCCCACAGAATTCACCCAAAAAATCCATCCCAAAGTCCCCACAAAAATCCCTCAAAATCCCACCAAAAATCCCTCCCAATACCCCAAAAAATTCATGCAAAAATCTTCACAAAATTCACCCCAAATCCCACAGAAATCCCTGAAAATCCCAACAAAAATCACCCTGAAATGATCACCCCAAAATCCCACAGAAAAATCCCTCAAAAAGTCCCACTAAATCCCCATGAAATCTCACAGAATCCACACTTAAAAATCTGCACAAAAATGCCCCCCAAAATCCCCAAATCCACACAAAAAATCCTTCATAATCACCAAAAATATCCCACCAAAATTTCCCCAAACCCACAAAATTTCCCCAAATCCACTCAAGAAATCCACACCAAGATCCCACCAAACCCCTCTCAAATCCCCCCAAAAATGCCCCCAAATCCCTTCAAATCCCACCAAAAGTCTGAGGAAATCCACCCAAAAATCCCCGCAGGAACTTCCCTCAGAATCCCCGCAGAGCCCAACAGAATCTCCCCCAGCCCCCCCAGCAATCCCCCGGGACCCCTCAAAGTGCCCCAGCCCCAGCAGAGCCTCCCTGCCCTGCGCTGCCCCTGCGCTCCGGCCCCGCTCCCTTTGGGGCCGGGGCCTCTCCCCCCTTGGCTCCGCGCTTGTCCCGCTCCCGCTCCCGCTCCACCAACGTTCCCTTCCCCTCGGCCGCGCTGGCCGAGCCCGGCCGGGCGTGCTGGATCCGCTGGGACGGCACATTCCCGCCCGGGGCATCGGGGCCATGCCGGGCCCTTGGGGCATCTCCAGCAGGGACTGCGGGCACTGCCCAGAGGCATTTGGGGCTTTGCCAGGGCTCTGCGGGGCTGCCCGGGGACCTGGGGAGGCTCCAGAGGGATCTGGGGAGGCTCCAGGGGACTGGGGGGTGGGTCCAGGGGATTTGGGGATGGTTCAGGGGGTTTTGGGGGTGTTCCCCATGATTTGGGGGGATCTGGGAGAGGTTCCAGAGGGGATTTGGGGCTTTCTGAGGGGTTTGGGGGAATTCAGAGGGGATCTGGGCAGGATTTGGGGCTTTCTGAGGGATTTGGGGAGGTTCCAGACAGGATTTGAGGCAGTCCCAAGAGCAATCAGGGACGTTTTGGAGGGATTTTGGCAAGTCCTAGAAGGAATTTGAGGAATTTCAGAAGGATTTTGGGGGAATTCAGAGGAACTTAGATGGTTCCAACAGGGATTTGGGGTCATTCCCAGGGGATTGGGGGTGGATTTCTGGAAGAAATTTCCACTTCTTCCCCAGATTTCAGGCTTTTGCCCAAAATTTCATGTTTCCCCAGAATCTGTGGATTTTTCCCTGGGTTTGGGTCTCACTGTAGAGTAGAAGGGGAAGGTTTGGGAGATTCAGGGTGAATTCTGGGGGGTTCCTGGCTGGATTTGGGTGTTTTCCAAGGATTGTAGGGATTTTTTCCCCCAGAATTTCAGGACGTCTTCTTGGTCTGTCTGACTATGGGCTTGTTGTAGAAGGGGAAGTTTTGGTGGATTTGGGGTGAATTCAGGTGGTTTCTGGTTCGATATGGGGACATTTGAAGCTGCATTTTGCAGGGGTTTTTTTTTTCCCAGGAATTCAGTTTTTCCCCCCGAAAATTTGGGGATTTTTCCCATAATTTCAGTTTTTTGCCCCAGAACTTCTGTCTCATATGGGGCTTTTCATAAAAGGGGAAGCTTTGGGGGGTTCCTGGCTGGATTTTCAGGGTGTTCCCAACTAGATTTCAGGGATTCCTGAGGGGATTTTGGGGGAATTCTAGGTTGGTTTTTTTTCCCCTCAGGATTTTGGTTTTTTTCCCCAGAATTCCAGGATTCCCCTCTGAATTTCTGTCTCACCATGGGCTTGTTGTAGCAGGGGAAGCTTTGGGGTGTTCAGGGTGAGTTTGGAGGGATTTCAAGTTGGGTTTTGGGGATATCTGAGGGCAGATTTGGGCGGTTTTCCCCCAGAATTCCCGTTCTTTCCCAAGATGCCAGAACTGCCCCAGTCTCTGTCTCCCGTGGGTTGCCGTGGAAGGGGAAGCCCTGCAGGGAGCGCGGGGCGTTGGTGCCGCTGCTCATCTCCTCGGAGGGGACGAAGGCCTGGCCCCGCAGGTGGAGACTGCGCCGCACCAAAATGTCCAAAATCTGCCCAAAGGGCCAGAAAATGGCGCCCAGGGACTGCTCCAGCTCTGGGGACAGAGGAAACACAGTGACACTGGGGACAGCCACACCAAAATGTCCAAACTCCACCCAGACTGGGAGAACACGGCCCAGAGGGACTGCTCCAGCTCTGGGGACACCGTGAGAATGGGGACAGCGACAGGGACAGCGGGGACAGGAACTGCTTCAGCTCTGGCAGCAACGGGGACAGGTGACAACGGGCACAGGGACAGCTCCAGCTCTGGGGACACACAGGGACAGAGCGAGGGGACAGACACTGCTCCAGCCCTGGGGACACAGGGACAGGTGACAACACAGACAGACACTGCTGCAGGTCTGGGGACAGGGACAGGTGACAACACAGACAGACACTGCTCCAGCTCTGGAGACAGGGACAGGTGACAACACAGACAGACACTGCTCCAGCTCTGGGGACAGGGACAGGTGACAACACAGACAGACACTGCTCAGCTCTGGGGACACAGGGACAGCTGGCACAGGGACAGGTGACAATGGGGACAGAGAGCGCTGCAGCTCTGGGGATACACAGGGCACAGCCTGAGCCCCTGGGGACACCCAGGGACACTCTCAGCCCCCCCAGCGTCCTTCTGGCTCTTCTCCTCCAGGCTGTTGGTGCAGATGCTGTGGTCGGGCCGGGGGTCCTGCCCCGCCATGGCCGGGACCCCTCTGTGGGGACAGGGGGGCTTCAGGGGGCGCCGGGGGGGCTGCGACCCCTTCACCCCCTGGCACCCCCCTTCAGGTGCCGCCAGAGCCCAAATCACCCCAGACCCACCTAAACCCCCCCAATTACCCTCAGACCCCCCAGTTCCCCACAAAATTGACCCCAGACTCACCTGAAACCCCCCAAATCCGATCAGACTGCCCCAAATCCCCCTCAGACCCCTCAATCCCCCCCAGAACCTGGGAAATCCCCTCAGACTCCCCCAAATTCTCTCCAGATCCCCTCAGAACCCCCCAGTTCCTCTCACAATCCCCAGAATCCCCTCAGACCCCTGCAATTCCCCTCAGATCCCCCTAAACCCACCTGAGAACGCTCCAGACCCTCTCAAGCCCCCCCAAAGCTCCCTAAAGCCCCCTCAGACCCACCAAAGCCCCCTCAGACCCCCTCACGCCCCCCAAACCCACCGCACACCCCCTATTTCCCGTCAATCTCCCCAAAATCCCCAATTTCTCCTCAGACCGCCCCAAACCCCCCCAGTTTCCCCCGGCCCCCCCTCAGCTCCCTCCTGCCCCGCCCTCCCCTCACCATCTCCCGCCTCCGCCGCGCGCGCCGGCTCCCCAGCCAATAGCGGCGCGCCCCGCCCCGAACCAGCCAATGAGGGCGCGGCTCCCCTCAGCGCCGCCCGCCTCCCCGCGCCGCGGCAGCCAATGAGCAGCGAGCCCCTCCGGGCCGGGGCCGGGCCGGGGCCGGGCGGGTCCCGCGGGCGGCGCGGGGAGCGCGGGGGATCCGCGGCACGAACAAACTCCGCGCTTCGGGAAAGCTGCACCGCCGCTGGGTTTGTGACAGCGCCGCCGGGAGCCGCTCCCTGGGAGTGACACGCGTGCCTCCGGCAACCCCAGAGCCCTTTCTGTCTCCCTCTCGAATGCACGTGTGTGCAATGGCACCGCGGGTTCGTACATATTCATTCCACGGATTTCGCCTGACGTTTGCTGCTCGTGTTTTTTATTAGCAGGGGTTCCTGGGTTGTTCTGCTCTGTTTTCCCGCAGCAGCCTCTCCGCTGTTGCAGAGTTCAGCCCCGTATCTCTGTCCCTGGCTGCAGCAGTTTCTCCGAGCAAAGGCTCGGTACGAGAGCGGCGCTCGGAGCACACAGCTGTGTGTGCGGGCTGCAGCCTGCACCCCGAGATGTGCATTGCCCCTGCACCGAAATGGATTCCTGCTCTGCAACATCTACACTCTGTCCCACCGCCCCAACTCCTTCCCTGCCCACCCAAATCCCCTTTTCCCACCCAGAATCTTTCCCTATCCTGAATCCCCCAATTCCCACCCCAGCCCCCCTTTTCTTCCCAGCATTGTACCCAGGGTCTCTCTGCAGACATTGCATCTGGAGCTGCCCCAAATAAACCCCAAATAACCCCAAACAAACCCCACTGTGCCTCGGGACTGGAGTGGGTTTGGGGGAGGTAGGAGTTGGGGGCGTCATAACTCCAAACGATGGGCACTGGGGCAGGTTTGATCCTAAAATTTGGAGTTTGGGACGGTTTGACACTCCAGGGTTTGGGATTTGGGGGGACTGACCCAGGATTCAGGATCAGGGTGTCTGACCCCCAGACTTTGGGATCAGGGCAGTTGGACACAAAGGATATTTCAAACCCCAGGATTTGGGGTCAGGGGGATTTAACCCCAGCGTTTGGGAACTGGGGAGTGTTTGACAGCCCAGGATCTGGGAACGATGGGGAAGGGGCGGGAGCGCGGGGGAAAGAGGGGGAGGGGAGCCCCAAACAGGATGAAGCCAACTTGATGTGGCCGCCTTTAGACGTGGATGGAGCCAAAGGCAGCCAAAGGCAGCCAATGCTTTTCCAGCCCGTCTGATCCCAGTGTGTGCAACCCCGGTGTGTGCAACCCCGGTGTGTGCAACCCCAGTCTGTGCAACCCCAGCCTGTGCAACCCCGGCGTGTGCAACCCCGGTGTGTGCAACCCCAGCCTGTGCAACCCCGGTGTGTGCAACCCCAGCCTGTGCAACCCCAGCGTGTGCAACCCCAGTCTGTGCCATCCCAGTCCATGTAATCTCAACCCAGTTTATCCCAGTCTGTATCATCCTGATCTGTATGGTCCCATTCCATACGGTCCCAGCCCATGTTTGATCCCAGTCCATGTTTGATCCCACTCTGTCTAGTCCTGCACACATTCCCAGG
This sequence comes from Passer domesticus, assembly GCF_036417665.1. Classification (NCBI taxonomy): domain Eukaryota; kingdom Metazoa; phylum Chordata; class Aves; order Passeriformes; family Passeridae; genus Passer; species Passer domesticus. Next base: position 752,934 of record NW_026990149.1, on the reverse strand, counting down.
GTCTGGAATTCCATTTCCCAGTCAGGAAAAGATTTTCTTATCCTCGAACTTCTTTCCTAACCTCTCAGCAAACTAAAATAAAATTATAAATCAAGAAATCATAATAAAAATGAAATATAATATTTTTGACTCTTACTTAAAATACTCCAAGAATGAGTTAACCTAAAACTAAACAGCAATTAGTATACCCGAAATATAAATAAACAAATTATACACCAGGAAATACCTGTTGAAAGTTTTAACTCAATAACTAATATACTCGAGATAAAACTAATATACAATCTAACACATCTTAGTAAAACAATTCATATTACAAACATACTAAACACAAAACCAAGCACCACTAGAATTTCTCACACATTTTAACCAAACAATTAAACTTTAATAACACCCTAAAGTACTCTAAAACAATTCCAATTACTTTTTAAAATTTAATTGTGGGTGAGTGGTTTTATTTGGACATTGGGTTTTGGATTCTTTGGGTTACATGATTTAAAAAATTGGATTTTTATAGCAAATTTAATCAGCTGAGAAGGCAGCACTCTGCAAACAGAACTGACTGAAAATGAATGGGACAGAAATCAGTAACTCTGAAAGTTTTATTTGCTGTCAAACACATCCCACCTAGCCAGCCCCACACAATCCCCATCCCACCGCTCCCAACTGGGATCCCACTGCTCCCAATCCCCTTCCAACCCCATCTCACCCTGCTGGCTGTGGAATGGAGTGAGTTTGGCCTGGGACTGAGTTTTTTTGAAGAGGGAACAAGCAATTTGAGGAGGGATTGAGCCTTTATGCGTTAAAATTCAGTTGTTTTCAGTGGGATTTGAGTGGTTTTGAGGCGACAGATCCATCCCTCTTGGCTTTTGGAGGGCAAAGAGAGGAAGAACAGAAAAAAATTAAGGCCAAACCAAAAGGAGAAGCAGGCAGGTGTGTTCCCAGCATGGATCACAGGGAATGTGGGTCACCAGGGCTGTGCCCAGCGTGGCTCCTGCAGTGGGGGATGGAGCTGGAGCAGCGCACAAAGCTCTTCCCGCACTCGGGGCACTCGCAGGGCTTCCCTCACCGGTGCCTCCGTTGGTGTTTGGTCAAGGTAGAGCGCTGAGAGAAGCTCTTCCCACACTGGGGACACTCGTAGGGCCTCTCCCCAGTGTGGATGCGCCGGTGGGTGACGAGGGTGAAGTTGTGCCTGAATCCCTTCCCGCAGTCGGGGCAGCAGAAGGGCCTCTCCTCTGTGTGACTCTGATAGTGCTGGAAAAGATGGGAGCGGATCCGAAACCCCTTCTCACACTCGGAACACTCGTAGGGCCTCTCCCCAGAGTGGATCTTTTGGTGGACAATCAGGCTGGAACGGTGGCTGAAGCTCTTCCCACACTCCCCACACTCATGGGGCCGTTCCCCAGTGTGGATCCTCTGGTGCCGGATCAGGTGGGAGCTGTGCCTGAAGCTCTTCCCACATTCCTCACACTCGTGGGGCCTCTCCCCAGTGTGGATGAGCTGGTGTCTGACAAGATGGGGGTTTCGCCTGAAGCCCTGCCCGCAGTCGGGGCAGCGGAAGGGCCTCTCCTCTGTGTGCGTGCGCTGGTGCACGAGGAGATGGGAGCTGCCCTGAAACCTCTTCCTGCACTGATCACACTCGTAGGGCCGTTCCCCAGTGTGGGTCCTCTGGTGCACAATCAGTTCGGAGTTCCACCTGAAGCTCTTCCCACACTCCTCGCACTTGTGGGCCTTCTCCCCATCAGGAACCTCCTCATGGACCACCAGCTGCGAGCTCTGGCTCCATATCCGGCCGCCTTCCCGGCCCAGGCTGGCTCTTTCCCCCTCAGATCCCCGCCATCTGCGTTTGCAGCCCCTCCTCGTGCGGCATCTCCGGGGCTTTTCCTCCCCGTTGGGTTCCTGCGCCGTGGAGCCGTTCAAAACGGCCTCTGCCACGAGGTTCTGCTGTGCTGGGCTGGGAGATGGAGCAGGAGAGAGAGGCAAAGGGGCACTGACTTCCTCCTCACCTGCCTCAGTGTCCAGGGACATCTTCCTCTTCCTCACAGCCTCACAAGAAGTGGCAATGGGAAATCCTGGTTTGGGGAAAACAAGGGATGAGCACATTGAGTTTGAAGGTCCCTCTGCCCAAGTCCATCTCTACAAGTCACCTACCATTGGGGCTCCAGAAAAACCTCCCAAGCACCAAGATTCAGCCCTGAAAAAGCCTCCCAGGAATTCTCCGTCCCTCCTCCCTCCCCTCTGCTGTTCAGGGTTCCCCTGTCCCAGCTGCTGGGGTCATGCTTGCATTGGGGGTCCCCCTTCTCCTCGGTGCCCGCCCTCCCCAGCCTGCTGGCAGTCCCAGCAATCCCAAAAGCTGCCCCCTCTTCACTCCCCATTCAGGGATGCCGGGGCTTTTCGGGCTCCCTTCTCCCCTCATGCTCTGCTCTGGGCTGCAGGGGCTCCAAGGAGTCCCCCCTGCCCCTCTCCAGCCTCTGCAGGCTCCCGCCCATGGCGGCGCTCCCCCCTCTCTGGGCTCCCCACTTTGGGCTCCTGGGGGACACAGGGCTCTGCTCCTCCAGGCTGCCTCTGCTGCCAGCCGCCACCGTCACCCCCCGATGTCCCCACAAGGGGCCTTTTCCGCTCAGCCTTGCACTTCTTCATTCTCCAAACATCCCCCCAAAAAACCCAACTGGGAGCAACTGGGAGTGACTGGGAACATGCTGGTGGTCAGTGGAAACAACTGGGCTTCTACTGGGATCAACTGGGATCACGCTGGAGGTGACTGGGATCATCCTGGCAGTGAGTGCCACTGCACTGAGGCTGACTGGGAGTGCTTGGCAGCAAATGGGATCATACTGGGGAATAATGGGAGGGACTGGGAACATGCTGGAGGGAACTGGCATACACTGGGAGATTCTGGGAGTGACTGGAACCAAAGGGAGGGTGAAAGAGAGCCACTGGAACCATGTGGAGCACAACTGGTTCATACTGGCAGGGACTGGGAGCACACTGGGCTCATCTCTGGATCACACTGGGAGGGACTGGACTAATACTGGGAGAATCTGAGAGCGACTGGGAACACACCCTGCACATCATCCCCCATACTGGGCCTGACTGGGAGCAACGGGGAGTATGCTGGGAGCAAATGGCATCATACTGGGACTGACTGGGTTGATCCAGGAAGCAACTGGAACCATGCTGGAGGCAGCTGGGACCATACTGGGAGAGACTGGGAGCAACTGGGATTATACTGGGACCACACTGGGAGGGCTGGCATGTGACTGGGATCCAACTGGAGCTTACTGGGATCATATTGGGGTTGAAAGGGAGTGACTGGGATCACACTTTGGCCTACTGGGAGCACCTGAGAGAAACTGGGATCATGCTGCAAGCAAACTGGAGGAACTGGGCAGGACTGGATGCATGCTGGAGGCAGCTGGGATATTCTGGGCATGACTGGGGGATCACACTGGGAGAACTGACACCTTCCTGGGGCCCCTGGCAGCGCCTGGGAATGACTACAGACATGCTGGGGGCAACTGGGATATACTGGGAGTGTCTGTGACCATCCTGGGGGGACTGGAGCCACGCTGGGAACAACTGGGACCATGATGGGGAGACCTGGGACCACACTGGGGGCAACTGGGAGTGAGTGGGACCGTGCTGGGAGGGACTGGGATCATCTGGGGAGTGTCTGGGACTAGAACAGGGCAACTGGGTCCAACTGGGACCCTACTGCGAGTGTCTGTAACCATAGTGGAGTGATGGAACCACACTGGGAACAGCTGGGAATTACTGGGGTTTGTGGAGAGAATTATTGGGTTGGGGGGGGGGCTGGGGAATTTTGGGGGGGGTTGGAGGGTGATTTTGGGGGGTTTTGTGGATTTTCGTAGGGTTTTATTGGCACTCTGGGGGGGTGTTTTTCTGCAGGTGTTTGGGGGTTTAGTGAAATATTTTTCTGGGGTTTTTTAAGTTTTGAGAGGAGTTACTGGGATTTGGTGGGATTCTTTGGAATTTTTGTTGGGTTTTATTGGAATTTCTACGGGATTTTGGATGCATGGTGCAATTTTATTGGAATTGTGGGGGCATTTAGTTGGATTCTTTGAGGGTTTGGGATTTTTGGGGGTTTTTTGGGGAGTCTTTTTGGTGTTGCCATGATTTCTTTGGGTCTTGGGGGGGATTTTGTGGGGCTTTTTATGGTTTAGGGGATATTTTTGGGGGCATTTGTGGGGTTTCATCGGGATTCTGGGGGGGTTGTTGGGATTTCAAAAGATATTGTGGGCTTTTATTGGAACTCTAGGGTGTTCTAATGGAATTTTGTGAGATTTATTTCAGATTTCATGAGTTTTATTGGGACTTTTGGGGCTTTTAAGGAGATTTTGACGCCTCTCAGCCCTTCTGCAAACCCTGGGACAACCCCAAAGGCCCCAGACGCCCAAATCCCCCACAAATTCCACTAAAAATCCCAAATTCCTCAAGAAATTACAATAAGATCATCCAAAACCCCAGAGAATCCCACAAAATTCCAGGGAAACCCACCAAAACTCAAAAAACTCCCCAAAATTTCACTAAACCCACTCAAAAATCAACCTCCCCAACCCCAATAAAATCCCCCAAAATCCAAAACTCCCCAAATCCACAAAACCCCCAAAATCACATAACCCCCTGAAACACAATAATTCTCTCTGAAACCCCACTAATAGCCCCTCAACTTCCATCAAAACCCTCCAAAGCTCTAAAAAAGCCCTCCTAAAATCCGCAAAAACCCTCACAAAATTGCCCCCCAGATCCCCCCAGACTCTCTGGGGCCGTCCTGGATCAGGGGCACTGGCCGGTGGAACAGGAGCCACCTCAGGGGCCCTCGGAGCTCTGTGGGGAGGGGGCACCATGGGAGACCCCCAAAAACGGGAGGGGGGGCCTGGGAACCCCCAGGATCCCCAAATCTCCCCTGGGAACCCCAAATCCTCCTGAAAAGCCCCCAAGGTTGGCCCAGGACCACCCTGGAACCCCAAAGTCCCACCAGCACCCCCAGGACCCCCCTCGAGACCTCTCTCGGGACCCCTCCCCACCCCCAGATCCCCCCACAGTGCCCCAGGACCCCTCCCCAGACCCTCCCTGACACCTCACGATCCCCCAGCCAAGACCCCTCCCCAGACCCCGCCCCACACCCCGGAACCCTCCCCAAAGCCCCCCCGGACCCTCCCCAGACGCCCCCGATCCCCTCTCAGCCGCTCCCGGCCCTGTCCCGGCCGCCTCAGCAGCTCCCGGAGCGCTCCGGCCGCTCCCAGCGCCGCCCCCGCTCTCTGCAGCGCCCGGCACCGCCACCGCCGCTGCGCCTCGCCTCTGATTGGCTGCAGCGCCGCGGGGAGGCGGGCGCTGCTGAGGGGAGCCGCGCCCTCATTGGCTGGTTCGGGGCGGGGCGCGCCGCTATTGGCTGGGGAGCCCGTGCAGGCGGCGGAGGCGGGAGATTCAGAGGCGCGCGCGGCTGAGGAGGGCGCTGAGGGGAAACTGGGGGGGTTTGGGGCGGTCTGAGGAGAAATCGGGGATTTTGGGGAGATTGACGGGAAATAGGGGGGTGTGCGGTGGGTTTGGGGATAATGAGGGGGTCTGAGGGGGCTTTGGTGGGTCTGAGGGGGCTTTAGGGATCTTTGGGGGCAGCTTGAGAAGGTCTGGAACATTCTCAGGTGGGTTTAGGGGGATCTGAGGGGAATTGGGAGGGTCTGAGGGGATTCTGGGGGATTGTGAGAGGAGCTGGGGGGCTCTGGGGGGTTCTGAGGTGCATCTGGGGGGCTTTAGCGGAGTGTGAGGGGATTTCCCAGGGTTTGGGGGGGATTTGGGGCAGTCTGATGGATTTGAGGGGGGTCTCAGGTGGGTCTGGGGTCAATTTTGTGGGGAACTGCGGGGTCTGAGGGTCCCGGGAAGGTTTGGGGGGTCCAGGGTGATCCTGGGCCAACCTTGGGGGGGGTTTGGGGCTCCCAGAGGGGTCCCGGGGGAGATTTGGGGGTCCCGGGGGGTCCCAGGCCTCCCCTGAACCGGGGTCTGGGGGTTTCGGGGCGAGGGGGCACAACAGGGGTTCCACCCCCCCCTCCCGTTTCTGGGGGTCTCCCATGGTGCCCCCTCCCCACAGAGCTCCGAGGGCCCCTGAGGTGGCTCCTGTTCCACTGGCCGGTGCCCCTGATCCAGGACGGCCCCAGAGAGTCTGGGGGGTTCTGGGGGGCATTTTTGGGATTTTGGGGCAATTTTGATGAATTTTAGCAGGGCTTTGGGGGATTATCTTGGGGCTTCTTTAGGGCTTTATTGGGTATTTGATGGAAGTTCAGGGGGAATTATAGAGGTTTTGGAGAGAATTATTGGGTTTTGGGGGGTTATGGGATTTTGGGGGTTTTATGGAATTGGGGAGTTTTGGATTTTGGGAGATTTTATTGGGGCTTGGGGGGTTGGTTTTTGAGTGGGTTTAGCGAAATTTTGGGGAGGTTTTTGAGTTTTGATGTGTTTCCCTGGGATTTTGTGGGGTTCTCCGGGGTTTTGGAGGATCCCATTGTAATTTCTTGGAAATTTTGGGATTTTTAGTCGAATTTGTGAGGGATTTGGGGGTCTGGGACCTTTGGGGTTGTCCCAGGGTTTGCGGAAGGGCTGAGAGGCATCAAAATCTCCTTAAAAGCCCCAAAAGTCCCAATAAAACTCATGAAATCTGAAATAAATCTCACAAAATCCCATTAGAACACTCTAGAATCCCAATAAAACCCCACAGAATCTTTTGAAATCTCACTAACCCCCAAAATCCCGATGAAACCTCGCAAATCCCCCCAAAAATGTCCCCTAAATAATAAAAATCCCATAAAATCCCCCCCCAAGACCCAAAGAAATCCCTGGCAACACCCAAAAAAAACCCCACAAAACCCCAAAAATCCCACGAAAATTCTGAAAAAAACCAAATCCCCAATGAATCCCACTAAAAGCCCCCACAATTCCAGTGAAATGCCTCAAAATCTCCTAGAAATCCTATAAAAACTCACAGAATTTCTGAGAATCCCAAAAAACCAGGAAAATCCCAGGAAAACCTTCCAAAATACAAAAAAAAAAAGCAATAAACCCCCAAACACCCCCCGAACAACACCCCCCCCCAAAGCGCCAATAAAACCCCCAAAATCCAAACTCCCCCAAAATCCACAAAAGCCCCCAACATTTCCAACCTTGTCCCAGCATGTCTGTAGTCATTTCCAGGCGCTGCCAGTGGCCCCAGGAAGGTGTCAGTTCTCCCAGTGTGATCCCCCAGTCATGCCCAGAATATCCCAGGTGCCTCCAGCATGCATCCAGTCCTGCCCAGTTCCTCCAGTTTGCTTGCAGCATGATCCCAGTTTCTCTCAGGTGCTCCCAGTAGGCCAAAGTGTGATCCCAGTCACTCCCTTTCAACCCCAATATGATCCCAGTAAGCTCCAGCTGGATCCCAGTCACATGCCAGCCCTCCCAGTGTGGTCCCAGTATAATCCCAGTTGCTCCCAGTCAGGCCCAGTATGGGGGATGATGTGCAGGGTGTGTTCCCAGTCGCTCTCAGATTCTCCCAGTATTAGTCCAGTCCCTCCCAGTATGATCCAGAGATGAGCCCAGTGTGCTCCCAGTCCCTGCCAGTATGAACCAGTTGTGCTCCACCTGGTTCCAGTTGCTCTCTTTCACCCTCCCATTTGGTTCCAGTCACTCCCAGTATCTCCCAGTGTATCCCAGTTCCCTCCAGCATGTTCCCAGTCCCTCCCATTATTCCCCAGTATGATCCCATTTGCTGCCAAGCACTCCCAGTCAGCCTCAGTGCAGTGGCACTCAGTGCCAGGATGATCCCAGTCACCTCCAGCGTGATCCCAGTTGATCCCAGTAGAAGCCCAGTTGTTTCCAGTCACTCCCAGCATGCTCCCAGCCACTCCCAGTTGCTCCCAGTTGGGTTTTTTGGGGGGATGTTTGGAGAATGAAGAAGTGCAAGGCTGAGCGGAAAAGGCCCCTCGGGGGGACATCGGGGGGTGGCGGTGGCGGCTGGCGGCAGAGGCAGCCTGGAGGAGCAGAGCCCTGTGTCCCCCAGGAGCCCAAAGTGGGGAGCCCAGAGAGGGGGGAGCGCCGCCATTGGCGGGAGCCTGCAGAGGCTGGAGAGGGGCAGGGGGGACTCCTTGGAGCCCCTGCAGCCCAGAGCAGAGCATGAGGGGAGAAGGGAGCCCAAAAAGCCCCGGCAGCCCTGAATGGGGAGCGAAGAGGGGGCAGCTTTTGGGATTGCTGGGACTGCCAGCAGGCTGGGGAGGGCGGGCACCGAGGAGAAGGGGGACCCCCAATGCAAGCGTGACCCCAGCAGCTGGGACAGGGGGAACCCCCAACACCTGAGGGGAGGGAGCAGGGACAGGGAACTCCTGGGAGGCTTTTTCCAGGCTGACTCGTGGCGTTTGGGAGGTTTTTCTGGAGCCCCAATGGCCGGTGACTTGTAGAGATGGACTTGGGCAGAGGGACCTTCAGAGTCAATGTGCTCATCCTTTGTTTTCCTCAAACCAGGATTTCCATTGCCAACCCCCATTGAGGCTGTGAGGAAAATGCCCCGGAACATGCAAGCAGGTGAGGAGGAAGTCAGTGCCCCTTTCCCCTCTCTCCTGCTCCATCTCCCAGCCCAGCACAGCCCTGGCTGCAGGACAGCCTGGGGGCATCTCCTTGCCCTTGCCTGTGGCCCGGAGGCAAATGCCATCCTCTCCTTGTCCTTCCTCCCCCAGAGCAGGAACTGAGCATGGAGAGCAGGGAGGACAAATCCCCGCGGCAGAACCTCGTGGCAGAGGCCGTTTTGAGCGGCTCCACGGCGCAGGAACCCAACAGGGAGGAAAAGCCCCGGAGATGCCGCACGAGGAGGGGCTGCAAACGCAGATGGCGGGGATCTGAGGGGGAAAGAGCCAGCCTGGGCCGGGAAGGTGGACAGAGCTTCAGCCAGAGCTTGGAGCTGGTGGTCCATGAGGAGGTTCCTGATGGGGAGAAGCCTCACAGGTGCTTGGAGTGTGGGAAGAGCTTCTGGTGGATCACCAGCCTGATCGTGCACCAGAGGAGCCACACTGGGGAACGGCCCTACGAGTGTGGGGAGTGTGGGAAAGGCTTCAGGTGCAGCTCTGAGCTCATCACTCACTAACGCATCCATACCGGGGAGAGGCCCTATGACTGTCCCGAGTGTCAGAAGAGGTTTCAGACCAGCTCCAGTCTCCTCCAGCATCAATGGATTCACACAGAGGAGAGGCCCTTCCGCTGCCCAGACTGCAGGAAGGGCTTCAACTGCAACTCAAACTTCGCCAGGCACCGGTGCATCCACAGCGGGGAAAGGCCCTACGAGTGTCCCCAGTGTGGGAAGAGCTTTACCCACAGCTCTAACTTGACCAAACACCAACAGAGTCACCAGTAAGGGAAGTCCTGCAAGTGCCCTGAGTGTGGGAAGAGCCTCGTGTGCTGCTCCAGCTTCATCCCCCATTGGAGAACCCGCATTGGGAAGAGACCTGCTGATCCATGTTCCCTGTGATCCATGGTGGGAAGACACTTGCCACTTTTCCTGCCCCTGCTAGTGACCTGATGTAGGATTGAAGAACAAGAGGGTCTGGCCAGAGCCGTGTCATTACACTCACTCCCACCTCAGGTCATTGCCAGGGGCAGGAAAGGGACTCTCTCTCTCTCCCTGAGGAGAAAGGTGTCCTTTTTCCAGGCAGGAGGAAATATGTGGCCAGGAAGAGCCACTCAGTGGTGATGTTGTAGTTTTCCCTGTAAATAGTTTTTCTTATCCCTTCTGTTATCAATATTGCTTTTTTCCCTCTTTATTCCTTATTTCATTGCTGTTCCCAGTAAATTGTTCTTATCCCAGCCTGGATCTTTGCCTTTTTTTCTTTCCATGGGAGGCGGGAGGGCAGCGAGCAGCAGCACGGTTTTAGCGGGAGCAGGAAATTGGGGAATCCCATTCCTGAACCCCGGCCCATGGAAACCGAGCATCCCAGCTGGTCCCAGCCCTGGTGGCCATGGCAACAGCCTTGGGAGCGGGTCCCTGGCTGGGTCTGTGGGAACCTCTTCCCTCTGGTGCCCAGGGACAGGACTGGAGGGAACGGCTGCAGCTGAGTCGGGGCAGGCTCAGGTTGGATCTCAGGAAAAGGTTTTTCCCCAGAGGCTGCTGGGGCACTGTCCAGGCTCCCCAGGGAAGGCTCCCAGCTCCAGGGCTCTCTGAGCTCCAGCAGCGTTTGGCCAGCGCTGCCAGGCCCAGGCTGGCATTGTTGGGGTGTCCTGTGCAGGGCCAGCAGTTGGACTCCAGGATCCTGATGGGTCCCTCCCAGCTCAGCGAATTCTGTGGATCTGGGATCCCGTGACCCTGGGGATGGGGCTGCCAATGGTTGCCATGGCAACGGGCTCTGGCTGCAGGCCTGAGCTGGTGTCCATGGCACCCACCCCTGGCATGGGGTCTGCATGGAGCTGCCGAGGGACTGAGCATGGCAACATGGGCTGGGGATGGTTGCCATGGAAACTGACCATAGCAGCAGGGGGCTGGGGATGGTTGCCATGGAAACTGACCATAGCAACAGGGGGCTGGGGATGGTTGCTATGGAAACTGAGCACAGCAACAGGGGGCTGAGGATGGTTGCCATGGAAACTGACCATAGTAGCAGGGGGCTGAGGATGGTTGCTATGGAAACTGACCATAGCAGCAGGGGGCTGGGGATGGTTGCCTGCTAAGGATCAGATTTGTCACAGGCCCTCAGAGGGGCTCCATGGTCACTTTCCAAGAGTCTCCAGGCTGTTCAAGAGCTGGAATGTCACAGGCAGAGACAAGGGCTCCATGGACACCTCCCAGGGGTTTCTGGGGATGGTCAAGAGCCCTGTGCTCAGAGGCAGTCACAGCCATTCCATGGTGACATCCCATGGCACCTGGGGCTGCAAAGGCACCGATCTGTCACAGGCACTCACAGGGGCTGCACGGTGACATCGCAGGAGTCCCCAGGCTGCCAAAGAGCCGGGATGTCCCAGACACTCACAGGGGTTCCTGTCATGGGCACAGTGGGAGCCTCAGGCAAAAGCTTTATTTCTTTATTGGAGAAACTCCTGCTGAGTCATGAGATGGAGAAATGACACCCAACAGCCACCATGGATCCTCAAATCCCTGCAGGGCCCCTAGGCTTCCAAAATTTATTTTAGTACAGGAGAGTGGGAGTGGCTGGATCCAATCCCAGCCCCAGACTTTGTCAAAGGTGTAGAAGATTGGACAGGTAGAATTGAACCTTAATGCAATTTGTCCCACAGGATTATTGATGGAATTCTAGATAAATTTATATAAATACAGCCCTGATTGATTCTGATCATGATTAGACAGAATGGTTTGTTTACACCAGAGATTAAATTTAAAAAAAGAGAGTAATTTACTCCACAGTATAGGAGCTAGAACAATTATTAGAATATAGTGATCTAGGAAGCAATTTTGATGTCACCTGAGCCTTGCTGGAGTTGTTGGAGCCCATGGCAGTTCCTCCTGCTCCAGCAGGAACTGCCTTTCCTGTGCCAGGAGCAGGGCAGGTCCCGCTGCAGGAAAAGCCCCAGGCCAGCCCCAGCACAGGGAAGGGCTCGGGCACAAGGGCAGAGTGCCGTGCTGGGAGCTGTGCCAGGCAGAGCCTGAGGCACCAAAGGCACCTTGGCAGCAGCAGCTGCTTGCAGGGCATGGCCAGAAGCCTCCCTTGGCAGCCCAGCCTGGTGGCCAGCACTGCAGAGCTGCTGCCTCAGGGCTCATTTCTGCCTGGGCTCTGAAAAGCCACTTCTGCTCCAGGAGCCTGCCTGGGAAGCCATTGGCCCCAGCACCTTGGGGACAAGATATGAATGACAAAACTCTTCATGCCAGCAGAGACAAGGCAGGGGCAGAGGAAAGGGCAGAGCCAGGCCCATGGGACAGGGCTGCCATGGTGATGGCTGTGAGGTCACTGCCCCTGCAGCAGCCTGGCTGCCCTCAGCAGACATTCTGGCCAGAAGCTTTGTGAGGGCACCCAGCACATCAGAGAACCCACACAACAGGAATTCTGTGCTTGGGGATGAGAGGGTTTCACTGGGTCAGGTTGCACAAAGCTCCTGCTTTTGGATAATTCCTGAGACGGGGAATCCAATTCTGTGGAAGAATGCAGTTGCAGTTTTGTGCCACTCTCATAATTGTAAAATGTTTCCTCCTTCTAACAAATGTAAATCCACCCTCATTCAGTTGAAAGATATTGAGCCTTGTTCTGTCACTGCAAGATTTGGGAGAAAATAATTTCCACCACTATTCTTGTATTTTCACAGACCTTGGAGAGGACCCAAAAATCTCCCAAGATGGGGTTTGGAGGCCTCATCACATAACCAGCAGGAGGAGGCTGCAGACTCTGGGCTCAGTGGTGTGGAGACTGAGGACAGAACAGGAGTAGTCCGGGAGGGAGTGAAGGGTGGTTTCAGAGAGGCTGGAGCTTTTCTTCATAGTGGGAATGAGCCTGAAGAAATAATTGTGCTAAGGGCAGCTGGGGAGGCCCAGACTGGACACCAGGAGAAAGGAATTTCCCTGCCAGGGCAGGACTATGGTGCAACACATCACCCAGAAAAAGCCTGGAGCAGCCCAAGGCTTTGTGTGGGCAGGCAGAGGCAGGCAGGAGGCAGAGCTGTCAGCAAAGGAAGGGGCCAGCCAGGTGGGGCAGCCGGGGGATGACGACAGCCTGCAGGGACAGAGGCACAGGTTTGCTCAGCATCAGAAACACCTTTTCCTTGCTTGTCCCCACCTGTCATCACTGCCTCCAGTGTTTTGCTTTATGTGGAGCTTGGGGACACTTTCTCAGTCCTGTCCCTCAGAAGGATCGATTTAAAGTATGAGAAACGTCTGTGTTTCACTCTCTTTTTGAGTTCCTGAAAAGTTCTCTGAGCACACTCTGAGGGACTGAGTCTGATGCAAAGAGCACCAAAGCCCCAGAGGGTGATTAAAGTCCTGGTGCTGTGTCTGTGCTGCTGAGCTGGGCCGGGCTCCTGGCCCAGAGGCAGCTCCTGGCAAGGGCAGCGCTGCAGAGAGACAGCTCTGGCCAGGAGCAGCTCCTGGGCACAGCCCAGCAGGGCTGGGGCACTGCCAGGGCAGCTCAGGGACACAAGCAGGGCACAGACAGAGCTCACAGGGCCTCAGCACTGGCAGGGGCTGGGGGATGTCCCAGAGGGGGCTCTGTCACAGCGGCACCTCTGTGGCTGTGTCATGGAGGCACAGAGCAGCTGTGATGTCAGCAAGGGGGTGTGTGACAGCACAGAGTAGGCTGTGTGAGGTCACAGGTTGGGCTATGACATCACAGAGTTTGTTGTGTGAGGTCACTGGGCAGCTACAGCATCATAGAGGGGATTGTGTGACATCACAGAGCAGGCTGTGACATCATGGCATGGCTGTATGACATCATAGAGCAGGCTGTGATGTCAAACTGTGTGCTGTGACATTACAGAGTGGCAGTATGACATCACAGAGAGGGTTTTGTGACATCACTGAGGGTGTTGTGACATCACTGACGGTGTTGTGACATCACAGAGCTGTCTGTTATGTCACAGAGTGGGATGTGAGGCCATGGAGCAGAGTCTGCCATCATGGAGGGTGGCCCTCTGACATCAGAGAGTGGGTTGTGACAGCACTGGGTGATGGAGCAACATCACAGAGCCAGGTGTGACATCACAGGGTAACTTTGTGACATCACCAAATCTTCTGTGACATCACAGAGCAGCTTTATGATATCAGAAACTGATATTCCAGCACTGGCCCTGTGATATCATGAAAGGGCTTTGTGACATCGCAGAGCAGGCTGTGACATCACAGAGCAGTTGTGTGTGTCACCACTGAGTTGCCTGTGACATGATAGAGTAGGCTCTGTGACATCATAGGCTGTGACATCATAGAATGGGTTCTGCCAGCACAGTGTATCTGTGTGACATCACAGAGGGGATGTGAGATCCCAGAATGGCTGTGTGACATCCCAGGGTAGGTTGTGTAATATCATAATGAGGGCTGTGTCATCACAAAGGGGCTGTGTGACATCACAGGGGCTGTGTGAGGTTACTGGGGAGGTCACTCTGCCCCAGCCCCCCCTCACAGTTCCCCCAGAGCAGTCCAACCCTGCTCGTGCACAGAGGGGTCCCCTGTCCCCCCGGGTCCCCCCGCCCCCGGCGCCGCAGCCTCCCCCAGAGGATGTTCCACGAGATCGACCCCAGAGCCTGACACGGGGACGGGGGGCTGGGGCTGTGGGGGTGGGACAGGGGCACAGGGACCCCCCAGCAGTGTCCCTGTGTTCCCCAGGGCCAGAGCCTGGGCCAGGGCTCCTTCACCCTGTCACAAATGAGGGCTTGAGAGCACTGAAAAAATCCCCAGCAAGGGATCAGCAAAAACCAGATTTAATATTAAGGGACAGCACCACAAAGTTCCTTGGCAAGAGTCACTCTGCTCCTGGCTGGACACTTCAGGCACACCGGGGGAACAAAGCAACAACAAAACCAAACCAAATCCAGCCAATCAAACCAGAAATGAACCAAGAAATATGTGTGTGTGTGACACAAGGACAGTGATGGCAAGGATAAAAGGAATATGGTCTAAAAGCTGAACAGAGCTCAAAGTTAACATTTCTTAACTTACACCTTAACCTTTACTTCTACTGTAAACGTACAATTTAGCAAAAGAACAACACTTAACAGTGTTTAACCTAATTTATAACATATGATACAGCAATATAAGAGATTAATAATGCTTAACAATATTTAATTTAGCTAATAACTTATATTAAGCATAACAACTTAGCAAAAGAACAACTGTTAGCAGTATTTCACTCAGCTTAGACCTTGTGACTTAACCTCACCTACAGGCCTGACTGACTCAGCTATGCAAGGCACTCCAATGCCTCAGAGAGCAGCATTTCTGCCAAATTTCCCCAGCACAGGCACTCCTGTGTGCACACAGACACAAAGAGTCAGTGCAAGGCACCTGTGAGAAATTCCCCTGAGGGCAGGAAATGCTCCCTGTGGATGCTTTGCCATCTCCCCAGCGGGTGAAGGGTTGAGCCTGGAGGAGTGGGGGGATCGGCCCAGGCTCCCTCGTTGTTCAGGATCCCCGAGTGCAGCAAACGGGAGAGCTCCCGGCTGGGAGAGGCCCCACTCAGAGGGAGTCGCTGGCCCAGGAGAGCTCCAAGGGGCTCCTTTTGCAGCGCTGTTTGTAGGGCCCCAAGAGAGGGGCTCCAGTCACAGCAATGGTTCATCCTGGCCGCACTTGGCATCAACAGCTTTCTTTGGCACTGTGAGAACAGGGATGTTGTGCCTCTGAGGGAACACAAACAGTTCCCAGGGCTGCTCCTACAGCAACCAGGAGCTGGTTGGGCACAGCAGTTCCTGGAGCAGACAGTGTTTGTGCTGAGCTGCAGAGGAGCTGAGCCCAGGGGCTGTTGGCCAAGGCCGAGGCCCAAGGAGCATTTCTGAGCTGGCAGGGCGGCCTGAGAAGGGGAGGGGGGAATGCAGCAGCACAGGGCCCATGGAACCAAGGGACCATGGTGACACTGTGGGGCCCTGTGACACCCAGGGACAATGGTGACACTGTGAGACCCTATAGTGCCAAAGGTCCATTGTGACATTGCAAGGCCTCATGGCACAATGGAGAGACCATTAAGAGACTTCACAGCCTCATGGAACCAAGGGGCCATTGTGACACACAATGGAGTCAGGGGATCATGGAGACCATTGTGACACTATGAGGCCCCATGGAATAAGCAAAGCATTGTGACTCTGAGAGGCCTCATGGAACCAGTGAGACCATTGTGATCCTGGGGGTCCCCACAGAACCAAGAGGACCATTGTGATCTTGTGGGGCCTTGTGAAAGCAAGAGGCCTTTGTGACACTGCAGGGCTGCATGGAGCCAAAGGTTCATTGTGACATTGTGGGGCCTGGTGTCATCAGTGGTCCATTGTGACACTGTGGAGCCAAAGGAGACCATTGTGACACTGCAAAACCCCGTGGTCCAAAGGTCCATTGTAACACTGCAGTCTCATGGAATAGAGGAGTCACGTGTCATTGTGGGGCCTGGGGAACCACAGAGACCACAGTGACACTGCAAGGCCTTATGGACTTGTTGGGACCATTGTGACATTCGGGGCCTTCTGCAACCTAGGAGCCATTGTGACATTGTGTGACCCCATTGAACCAAAGCACCATTGTAACACTGCAGGACCCCATGGAATCAAAGCACCATTAGGACACTGTGGGGCCCCATGGAACCAAGGGGACCATGGTGATACTGCAGGCCTCTTAAAACCACAGCAACACAGAAGAGGTCTGGCTGGTTTGGCCTCCCATGGACTGCCTGACTGGTCCAACTGACCATGGCATGTTGAAGGCCTCTTCTCTTCTGCTGTTGAAACACTTGTGCTCCATACTTTCTTTCATATGGAAAAGATCTGTCCTTCTCCTGCAGGCATCCATGGCCAGAACTGGGATTTCATCTCCAGATTTCCTTATATCTAGGGATTATTCCCATAGGAATATTGCCAGGACAAGACTGGCTGACAACGGTTTCATGAGGGTCACCTCTCATCAGTCCCCAAATCTCTGGGGAAGGCTCCATGCTTTCCTTCTTGTGGAAAGAACTGCCCTACTTCTCCAGGCACCCATGGCTGAGATTGGGCTTCCACCTCCAAAATTCCCTACATCCAAAGACTGCTCCCAGAAAAAATCTGCCATTGCTGACAAGTCTGGCTGGCCTAGTGAGACTCTCACCTGCCTTCCAAACACTGGGGCTCTGCGCTTTCCTTCCTATGGAAAAGAGCTGTCCTTCCTTTCCAGGTGCCCATGGCCAGAACTGGGATTTCACCTCCAACATTGCATCCTGTGACAGACTGCAGGAGATTGTTGGCTCAAAACATTTCATGTGTCGGGGAGGAATGGGCAGATCCAGCCTTGCCCTGCTGTGGAGCACTGCCCTGCCCTGGAACCCCAATCCCCCCAGAGCCTCTCTCCCAGCCCAGCAGTGGCTGCCAGTCCCTGGCAGAGCACAGGCAATGCTCCACAGCCACCTCTGGAGCCCCAGCCCAGCTCCTGAGTGACCAAATGAGCCCAAGTCCCACCTGGGGAAGGGCCCAGGAAGACCAAGGGGTATTGAAGGCTGACCACAAGGCAAACACACATCTTGACCCTACCTCCTCTTGGCATTTCCATCTGAACTGCTAGAGTCCAGGAGTTGGTAGCTCTGTCTGTGCTTCTATAAATCTTATTTTTCTTTCTCTCTTTCTGTGTCTACTTCTTCTATTTTTGTCCTCTTGCAAACTCTGACTAGCTTTAAATTGAACAGGTTTAGAGTTTGTGAAGTCAAACAGGGCAAGTTATTGCTTTGAGAAGTGTTTTTTGGTGATTGAATGATGCATTAAACATTTTGACTAAATTTCTCTGATTTTCTAAAGTTGCCAGTAAAGGCTGTTTTGTTGGTTTGAGCTCCTCAGAATCTCTTGTTGGTATTGTTCCCGTGCATCCAACTCAGAGTACACAAACAACTGTAATTCCTTTTGAATGTCTCCTTGAGAGAGTTTTTAGTGGATGGGGGTCAGGGCCTTTTCAATCCTGCTTGGCACAGCCCTGGCAGGGCTTTCCCAGCCACATTCCACACTCCATTGCCCAGCTGGAGCCGCTGGTGCCTCTGAGTTCTGCTGGCCCAGCCCCAGGGACGCTCTCCTTGTCTGCCCATTCCCCCACGGTCTCTGGGCAGGGATGGCCTCAGTGGGGGCTGCTGACATCCTCAGCAACTTGGAGGCTGCTGCTGGATTTCACTGCTCCAGAGGCTTGTTCAGCCTTCAGCTCTTCAGTGCAGGAATTCAGTGTCCCAGGGCTCATTAACTTTCAGAACACATTAATTAGCCAAGGCTCTGGGAATAATTTGATTTAAGTGTTCCAATAATTTTTGGTTAATTAAATGCATTTCAGGAGTGTGTTCAAACTGAATATATTCTATTTAAAAAGATAGTCAGAAAAGAATTTGTAGGTGCTGTTTAGGATTTTTTTCCTGTTAATACATTGATATGTGCTATCTCCAATTGACACTGAATCCAAGTACCTCCTCATGCAGTTTGAATAGATATGAAAATCAAGACCCTTCATGGCTGACAATCAATCAGACTCTGTCCCTACCCCCACCCCACCATTTCCCCCATCCAAGCCCTGGCACTCAGAGCAGCCTTGTGCCAATCTGAGCTCTCTCCAGCCCAGACTGGACCTGCAGCTTTCAGCTCCTTGGTGCCAATTCCCACCTGCTTTCCTTGGAGAAGGAGCTGCCCGAGACACAGAGGGATGTTCATTGATTGTCAGCCAATAGAAGGCACAACTCCATTAAATGCAAAAGTCATTCCTCTGCTGGGTATTAAGTCCACTTTCCATAGCAGACAGTCTCAGAGCAATGGAAAACACCTTCTGTGCCCAGCACCAATCCCAAGGTCCCCCCATTCCCTCCCTGCCCTGATTCTGCCCAGATTTGCTCTTTGCACACACAAGTCACACACTGAAGTCAGGAGCTCCCTCCATGCCCAGAGAGAAGAAAAGAGAGAAAGGGGATGAAGAGCTCTCCTGTGCAGAGCCAAGGTCCAAGTGCAGCCACTGCAGTGGGAACCACAACTCATCAGGTTTGTGTCCTTTGGAGTCAGGGCCTGGTGACACTCAGAGGCACAGAAGGGTTTCTGCCAACAAACACGAGTTGAACATGATGCTGTTTAATAATGATCACAGCTCTTCTTTCAGCTCTCTGGGATGATCCAGCAGCATCTGACATCGCCACCACCCCCCAGGGATTTCTGTACAGGAACAGTTTTGGACAAAGAAATAAGAACAGGTTATTCTAGGATAGATACAAATGAAATTAAGATGTTGACTAACATGATATTTATTTTAACTTCAGAGAGATTGGGCAACTCCCTGAAGCTCAAAGCATGAAACCAGTCAGTTGAGAGGCACTTGAATGATCAGAAAGCATCTGAAGGAGGAAATCTGGGAGCAATCGAAAGGACATAGATCCAGCTGCTCTAGTGAAGCGATGACCTTAGACATGGCCATTTAAACAGCAGAGCTGGAAACGTCTGAAGGATGAGGGAGAGAATATTGATGACAGCAGTAGAAGACAAGATCGGTATTTCTCGTCCTGCCATCAGTACACCTCCAGGAAATTCCTGTTCCTTGTGGGAAAACATTTTTCAAAAATACTGAAGTGACTCAGATTTAAAAAAAAAAAAGTGCTTATATATTATTAAATGTTCAAGTATTAAAAGCTGTGCCCCTTTCCAGGCAGCCATCAGCTGTGTGCCCATGAACAGGCAGTGCCACTTGTGCCCTGAGGTGCCCAGCTGGGATTGGATCTCTCCGAGAGCACCTGAGGGAGAGCAGAGCACCTTGCAAGCTGCAGGTCCCTGCCAGCCCCACAGGGCTCCTGTCCCATCAACATCTGCTCTGCTCCAGTGTGAAACAGAGCCCAGCATGGTGCCGGGATCATCAGAGAGCTGAGGTGTGTGCTGGAATTCAATGCCCTCCCCATGCTGCAGCAGCCCTGCATTTCCCTGCTCCAGCCTTGGTCTCCAGCACAGCCATGGAGGCTCTTTGGGCTCCTGACTGTTCCTGCAGCCCCCAAGGGCAGCTGAGCTCTGCCTGTGGCACAGTCAGCCCTGGCCAGCGCAGCCATGCTCAGCAATTGCTTGTGTGTGCCTGGCCTTGCTGTCAGCCCCGGCAGCGGCTGCGTGGCCCCTTGGTGGCCCTGTGCTGGCCCAGCCATGGTGGCCCAGCCCCTGTGCAGGCCCAGCCCAGGCCAGGAGCATTGCGGCTGGGAACGGCCCCTGTGCCGTGGTGCCCACAGCAGCCTTGGGGCTCTGTGCCCCATGGCCTCCCTGCTGGGCAGCCTCTGCCAGCTCCTGCACAGCCCCTGGCACCTGTGGGCCTGCACAGACAGCCCTGCCCCGGGCTCTGCCGGCCTCTGGGCCAGCAGAGAGGCCGGCCAGGGCTGGCCATGGCCGGGAACAGGCCCTGAGCCCCGCAGGAGGATGGAGCTGGGCCACAGCCAAACTCAGCCCAGGGCAAAGCTGGGCTCAGCAGCCAGGGCTGCCAAGGGCTGGGCACAGAGGCTGGCGGTGACAAATGTCCTGGGCCCCCTCCCTGCTCTGTCCATGCCCCCAAGGGCACAGAGCAGCCTCCTCTCTGGGGCACTTGCCTGTTTTCAATGCCTTGCACAGGCGCTGGCCCTGCCCCACAAGGCCTGGCCTGAGTCCTGCCCCTGCACGCTCAGCCAGGCTGAGATGGACACTGATGGTTTCTGGGGCAGGCTCTCTGAGCCCAGCCCAGCTCCCTGCAAGCTCTGCCAGCTGCCCTGAGCTCTGGGCAGCACCAAGGGCCTCTCCCCAGCCCAGCCCAGCCAGCTCTGGCCCCACAGCTCTGCTCAGGCCAGGCTGCTCTGGCCACTGGCCCCACGGCCTCAGCCCCTGCCAAGGGCACAGCAGCAGCTGCAGCTCACACAGGACTCAGCCCCAGCCATGGGGGAAGGTGCTGGGCCAAGGCCAAAGGAGGCTCCCTGGCTGCCCTGCTCCCCTCTGGCTCAGGTGTTGAGAGCTCTGCAGCCCCTGCTGCCATCCCATGTGCCCAGGGCAGCACAAGAGCCCTGGCCTTGGGGCCCTCAAGAGCTGCTCCGGCTCCAGGCCCAGGGCCCATCCCAAAGCTGGGGCAACCACAAAGCTGTGCCCTTTTCTGTTCATTGCTGCTCTGATGGAGATGGATCCTCAGCCACTTGGAGGTTGCTGATGAATTTCACCACTCCAGAGACCTTTTCTTTCTTGAGCTTTTCAGTTGAGAAATTCAGTGAGAAAGGCTCATAAACATTTGTTCAAAACACGCAAACAAGACAAGCCTGTGGGAGTAATATAAGTTTTCAATTCTTTCATAGCTTATTAGATAGATTTCAGAAGTGTATTCAAAGTGAATACGCTATATTGAAACCAATGCAGAGAGAACTGGTTTTTCCTCCTTTCTTTTCCTGTTTATAGATTGATGTCAGCAATCCCCAATTGATATAGACCCCCAGCACTTCATAATACAGTCTAAATAGAGATGAAAATCAAGGTCCTTTATGGCTAACAATCAATCAGACTTTGTCCCTGCACCCTCCCCACCATTTCCCTCATCCACCCTCTGTCACTCAGAGCAGCAGTGGGATGGCGTCTCATCCAGGGGTGTCCCCAGGGCTCAGGACTGGGGCCAGGTCAGTGAAATCTCTTTACTGCTGATCTGGATGAGGCCATCGAGGGCATCCTCAGTCAGTTCCCAGGTGAGCCCAAGCTGGGTGGGAGTGTGGCTGTGCTGGAGGGCAGGAAGCTCTGCAGAGGGATCTGGGCAGGGTGGAGCCATGGGCCCAGGACAATGGGATGAGGTTCACCAAGGCCAAGGACCTACTCCTGGCCTGGGCTCACAACCACCTCAAATCCCTGGCTGTGCCCTGCCCCTGATCCCCACAGCCTGTCCTCTTTCCTTCATCCCTGCATTGCCAGGGACTTTCTGGGACAAGGGAGCTCTGCTCTGGCTGTGGAGGGAGGTGCAATGCCACCACTGGAATGGGAACCACAACTCATCAGGTTTGTGTCCTTTGGGTGTCAAGAACTGGGGAGACTCAGAGGCACAGAATGTTTCTCTTCATGGCCAACAGACCATGGTTGAACAGGATACAATTTAATAACAATCACACTCTTCCCTGAGCTATGTGCAACATCCCAGCAGTGTCTGATGAGTCCACCATCCACAAGTGATTTCCATACTAGAATTAATTTCAGAAAAACGTGTTTCTGTGATAGATCTAAACACAATTAGGTTCTTGTATCAGGATGCTCCCACCAGGCCCCCTGGTGAAGAGCCTGGCTCTGTGTTCTCCATCACCTCCTGGCTGGCACTGCTCTGGGCTGGGATGAGGAGCCCCTCAGCCTTCCCTGCTCTGGGCTGGACAAGCCCAGCTCCCTCAGCCTCTGCTCACAGCCCAAGGGTTCCAGCCCCACCTTGGAGGCCCTTCCCTAACCCTGCTCCAGCTGCCAGACATCTTTCCAGGGGAACCCAAAGCAGGCTGCAGTGACCTGGATCATCCACGGCCTTGATGTCCTGGTCACACAGCCCTCGCCTCTTGTCTCCATGTCAGGCTCTGGGCTGGATCCTGTGGAACATCCTTTGCTGGAGGCTGTGGCTCCAGGTGGACCGGGGGGGATACCGAGGGACAGGGACCCTGCTGGGCATGAACAGCCTTGGACTTGTTGAGAGAAACTGTGAGGGGAGCTGAGGCAGAGTGAATAACCCGGTGACCTCACACAGCCCTCCTGGGATGTCACACAGCCCCTCTGGGATGTCACAGGCAGCTCTGTGATGTCATAGTCTGCTCTGTGATGTCACAGCTCATGTGCTCATGTGACACACCTGGACTGTGATATCATAGTCTGCTCTGTGAGGTCACAACCCCTTCTCTAATGTCACACAGATGGTCTCTGATGTCACAGCCAGCTCTGTGACGTCACAGAAGTGGCCTGTTATTGTCATAGCTTCTCAATGACCTCACATACCCCAGTCTGCGATGTCGTATCCCACTCTGTGACCTCATGTTGCCAGACGATCAGTTGTCTACACCAGGTGAGCTCACATCTGTAGCTTGTTCCCCAAAACCCCAGGCCTATGGAAATCACTCAATGCCCATTGTGTGAGGAGGGGAACTGGAAATTCACCAGCCTCAGTGTCCTGCCAGCTCAGCCAGGCCCACTGGAACATTGGGGTCCACGACCACCAGGGACCACCAGAGAGACCCCCAGGACAGAAGAACGCATGGGTAAAGGGGAGGAGAAGTATGTCAATGATTTTAGGGAAATGATTACCGTATGTGTGTTTAGTCCAGGACAATCAATGAATATGTGTGCAAAATACAGAATATAGACAGAAACTATCCTGTACTCAGCCTGCATGGCTTTGGGAGGAGCTCTCCCCCGTGCATCCGCCTGAATAAAGAATGCTGCTTCTTAATGCTGCATTGGGGTTAAGGGGTTTTCTGTTTTACCAAATTTTGGTAACACTCCCACTGCCAAGGAAAGCTCTGTCTCCTGCTGTTCACAAACAGAGAAGGGCTGGTGGCAGATGGGGTGGTCAGAGGCTGCCTGGGGCACAGTGAGCATGAAATAATCAAATTTTCAATGTTCTGTGAAAGGAGGGGCAGCAACAAAACTTCTACACTGGAATGAGGTAGGGCAGACTTTGGCCTGTTTATGATGCAGATTTGGGGAGTACCGAATTTTTTTACTGATTTTTTTAAAGGGAAACAGCCCTTAAAAACAAAGGGGTCCAGGAAGGATAGACATGCTTCAGGAAAGTAATCTTAAGGGAGAAGGAGCAGCCTGTCCCAGTGTGGCAAAAGATGAGCTAGAGAGGAAAACAACTGGCCTGGCTGCCCATGGAGCTTTTGTGAGAACTCAAGGGGAAAAAGAGGGTGCATCAACCTTGGAAAGAGAATCAGGCAACTCAGAAAGTGTTTAAGGATGTTGTTAGGTTATGCAGAAAGAAAAGGAAAGAGGTGAAAGCTCAATTAGAGCTTTACCTGGCCACTTCTGTGAAAAATAATAGGAAAAGTTTCTATAAATAAATTAATAGCAAAACACTGGATAAAGAGAAACTCTATTCTTTATTGGATGCACTGGGGAATGGAGTAACTAAATCTAAATAAAAGGCTGAGCTACTTAACATCTTGTTTGTCTCAATTTTCAATATTAGGACAGGTTGTCCTCAGGAGAAGTGTTCTCCTGAGCTGGTAGATGGGCACAGGGAGCAGAACAGCCCCCTGGAATCCAGGAGGAAGCAGCTGGGGACCTGTTGAGCCACTCAGATGCTCACAGGTGTATGGGATCAGATGGGATCCATCCTAGGGGGATGAGGGAGCTGGTGGATGAGCTCCCCAAGCTGCTCTCCATCATTTACCATCAGTTCTGGATCACCAGGGAGGTCCCAGAGGAGTGGAGGTGCCAATGTGAGCCCATCCCCAAGAAGGGCTGGAAGGAGGATCTGGGGAGCTCCAGGCCTGTCAGCCTGACCTGGGTGCCTGGCAAGGTTATGGAACAGATCACCTTGAGAGCCATCACAGGGCACCTAGAGGATGGCCGAGGGATCAGAGCCAGCCAGCGTGGATTTAGGGGGGGCAAGTCCTGCCTGGCCAACCTGGTCTCTCCTTTTATGACCAGCTGACCCACTGGTGGATGTGGGGAAGACTGTGGATGTTTTGTGCCTGGAATTTAGCAAAGCCTTTAACACCATCTCTGACAGCATTCCCTGGAAAAGCTGCAGCCCACGGCTTGGGCAGGTTCTCTCCTTGCTGGGAGATTTAAGAGCTGGCTGGAGGCTGGGCCCAGAGAGTGGTGGGGATGGTGCTGCACCCAGCTGGTGTCCAGGCACTGTCCCCCAGGGATCTGTGTTGGGCCCAGTTCTGTTTAATATCTTCACTGATGATCTGGGTGAGGGGATCCAGTCCACCATTCACAAACTGCAGATGACACCGAGCTGGGTGAGAGTTTGGATCTGCTGGAGGGCAGGACAAGAAGACACAGCATTAAGCTACAAGAGGGGATGTTTAGGCTGGACAATGGGAGGAAGTTCTTCACAGAAAGAGTGATTGGGCATTGGAATGGGCAGGCCAGGGGGAAGGTGGTGGAGTCACTGTCCTTCTCCAGTGGCACTCAGTGGCATGGTCTGGGTGACAAGGCAGTATTAGGGCATTGTTTGGACTTGATGATCCCAAAGGTCTTTTCCAGCCAATCTGATTCTGTCATTCTGTGATGATTGGGACACTCTGGGGCCATTGTGACACTGCAGGGCTTTGTGGAACTAAGAGGACCATGGTGACACTGTGCAGACCCAGAGAACCAGGGGTCCATTGTGGTGCTGCAGGGCCAAATGGAACCAGGGAGTGCACTGTGACACTCGGGGTCCTCATTGAACCACAGAGGCCATTGTGACACTGCAGGGCCTTGTGTAACCAACGGGGTTTCGCCATTTTGACAGTGAGAAACCAAGGAGATCACTGGGAGACTCCAGGGCCCAGTGGAAACAAGGGGCTCTTCTGACACTGCAGGGCCTCATGGAACCAAGGGGACATTGTGACACTGCAGGATCCTGTGTAACCAAGGGGCCACTGTGACATGATGGGGCCTCAAGGGATCCGGAAGAACGCTGTGACACTGTGTGGCTCATGGAAACAAGGAGTCCATTGTGACACTGAGGGCACTTGTGGAACCGCAGAGACCTTGGTGACAGTGTGGGACCTCATGTAACCATGGGGCCATTGTGACACCCTGGGGCCCCATGGAACCAAGGGGCCACTGTGAAACTGCAGCACCAACGAGATCATTGTGACACTATGAAGCCCCATGGAACCAAGAAGAGCATTGTCACATTTTGGGGACCCAGGGAACCAAGGAGAGCATTGTTGCTCTGCATGGTGTCATGGAACCAAGGAGAGCAGTGTGACAGTGCAGGGCCTGGTATAACCAAGAGGCCACTGTGATACTGAGGGGGCCCCTTGAAACCAAGGACATCTTTGCAGATGACACCAAGCTGGGTGTGAGTGTTGATCTGTGGGAGAATAGGGCGGCTCTGCACAGGGACCTGGACAGGCTGGATCCAGAGACCAAACCCAACCCAAGGTGAGGTTTAACAAGACAAAGTGCCAGGTTCTGCACTTTGGCCACAACAACCCCTGCAGCACTACAGGCTGGGGACAGAGTGGTTGGACAGCAGCCAGGCAGGAAGGGACCTGCAGGGACTGAGGGACAGCAGGCTGGACATGAGGCAGCAGCGTGCCCAGGTGGCCAAGAAGGCCAATGGCTCCTGGCCTGGATCAGGAATGGTGTGGCCAGCAGGACCAGAGCTGCTGTGCCAGCACTGATCTGCCCCCAGCTCTGCACACAGACATTGCAGCTGCAGCTCCAGAGAAGGCAACAAAAGGGCATCTCTGCAGAAAACTTTGCTGGGAGATCCTTTAGTTCCTTTAAAGCCACCAAGAGCACAGTCCCTCATTGACACAGTCTGTTGCCAGAGGGAAGGTGGAGAGAAACAAAATGAGAAATTATACAAACAATGACTCTGTTTTGTGGACAATATGAAAAAAAATAAAACAAAGGAAACAAATCTCCAAAATTAAACTAACAAGAAGCATCAAAGACAACTTTTATTACAAGTGATTTTCAGAAATTGCCCAGCAGTTTAATGTTTCTGAAAGCATCCAGTCATCAGTGTCCACACTGCAGCCTTGAGCTCCTGGTTCCTCAGGCTGTAGATGAGGGGGTTCAGGGCTGGAGGCACCACCGAGTACAGAACTGACAGAGCCATATCCAGGGACGGGGAGGACATGGAGGGGGGCTTCAGGTGGGCAAATATCCCAGTGCTGAGGAACAGGGAGACCACAGCCAGGTGAGGGAGGCAGGTGGAAAAGGCTTTGTGCCGTCCCTGCTCAGAGGGGATCCTCAGCACAGCCCTGAAGATCTGCACATAGGAGAAAACCATGAACACAAAACAGACAAAACCTAAACAAACACTAACTGCAATGAGCCCAAATTCCCTGAGGTAGGAATTGGAGCAGGAGAGCTTGAGGATCTGGGGGATTTCACAGAAGAACTGGCCCAGAGCATTGCCATGGCACAGGGGCAGGGAAAATGTATTGGCTGTTTGCAGCAGAGCATTGAGAAAGGCACTGGCCCAGGCAGCTGCTGCCATGTGGGCACAAGCTCTGCTGCTCAGGAGTGTCCTGTAGTGCAGGGGTTTGCAGATGGACACGTAGCGGTCATAGCACATGATGGTCAGGAGATAAAATTCTGTTGCAAGAAAGAAGAAAATCAGAAATACTTGGGCAGCACATCCTGTGTAGGAGATGGTGGTGGTGTCCCAGAGGGAATTGTGCATGGCTTTGGGGACAGTGGTGCAGATGGAGCCCAGGTCGCTGAGGGCCAGGTTGAGCAGGAAGAAGAACATGGGTGTGTGCAGGTGGTGGCCGCAGGCTACGGCACTGATGATGAGGCCGTTGCCCAGGAGGGCAGCCAGGGAGATGCCCAGCAGGAGGCAGAAGTGCAGGAGCTGCAGCTGCCGCGTGTCTGCCAATGCCAGCAGGAGGAAGTGGCTGATGGAGCTGCTGTTGGACATTTGCTGTGTCTTGGCATGGGGACCTGTTCATGGAGATAGGACAGTGCCAAGTCAGGAGAGGCTGCTTTGAGCCAGACCTGGGCCATTCCCTGCAGACTGTCCCACTGAGACTCACCAACCCTTGTTCCTGCCCTGGGAAAACCTTTCCCCATGTCCCTGCCTGAGCTCCAGCTGTGCTGGCTGAGTGTGCCAGGAGCAGCCAGGGCTGTGCATGGGGGCTCTCAAGGAGCCATCCCTGCCATCCTGCCCTGGGTTTGCAGCCATGTGGCAGAGGGACAAGGCTGGATATTCAGGATTTGGCAATGGAATCACTCCTAATGCAGAAAGGCTTGGTTGCATCTGCATTCCCAGGTCTAAAGGATGGTAGGAGCTGGTTTTAGGAATTGTTTTCCTACCCACACATCATTATACCTGACTCTCTGAGGTCAGAAATCCCCAGCATTCCTGCTGCACTCCAAGTTTGCCACTGAGAGATGTGAGAGACAAAAGATTCCCTGTGGCTCAGGGAAGGTGAGGGGCTGGATGGGCTTGTTCCCAACTGCCCTGGCTTTGCACCTTTGGCTGCAATCAGAGCACAGTCACACTCCTGGGTCACTCTGGATAAACCAGACCAGAGGCATCCCTGAATATCTCACCCTCACTCAAGGTCACCGGGCAAGGTCTCAGCACTCCCTTTTGCCAAGAACACTCACGGCTCCCTTGGCAAACCCAGCAGCATTTCCCCAGCTCTGCCCTTCCCCATGGGACATTCAGGGAACGGCCAGAGGCTCTGGCACAGATTTGCACCCAGGAGGGCAGCTCAGAGCTTGGAAGGGCACAGCAAGGAGATCCCTGGCTGTGCCCATGATGGGATCTCAGGGAGGGGGCTCAGCTCATTCCCCTTTCCCATGGACTGCTTTGCCCACAGCCCCACAGGTCCCAGGGAAGCTTGGACACCCCATTCCCATGGACACCCCTGCCTGGCAGGAATGCCAAGGGCAGTGCCGGACTCAGCTGCTGCAAATGCCAGAGCTTCCCTGAGAGCAGCAGATAACAGTGACAATATCAGGGCAGTGCAGAAACAAGAGAAGATGCTGTGGTGCTGTGCCTGAGAGGGCAGGGCAGAGACAGCCGGGCACTCAGGACAGTGTTCCTGTGCCCAGCTGTGCCCGGCACCTCCCACACACCAACAGTGCCCTCCTGCCCCAGCACTGCTCTGTTCAGCCCCTCTCCTTGCCTGAACATCTCCCTGGGCCTGGACATTCCCTCCTGA
Organism: Passer domesticus; assembly: GCF_036417665.1. Taxonomy (NCBI): domain Eukaryota; kingdom Metazoa; phylum Chordata; class Aves; order Passeriformes; family Passeridae; genus Passer; species Passer domesticus. The sequence continues at coordinate 724,504 of NW_026990149.1, read as the reverse complement.
GAGGAGCCTTGTCCCTGCCAGCGCTCACAGAGCCCATCCCACCCTGTGTGCCCTGGCCCCGGCCCTACAGAAAGCTGCCTGTGTGCAGGGCCCTGGCTGGGGCAGGCTCTGTGTGCAGGTGGGCAAGGGCAGCTCAGGAGAGCCCTGCTGGGCCCTGCAGAGGTGATGCTGCTGCTGTCCAGGGCTGAGGAGTGGCTGAGGGCCCTTTGGGAGGCTCCCAGCAGAGACTGACCACCCAAAGTTACAGTTCTGGTGTCCCTGTAAATGTTCCAACATTCCTTTGGTGATCCTGTGTGTCCCTTTCAACTCAGAATGTTCTGTGATTCTGAGATTACAATTCCTGTTCTGCCTCTCTCATCCCCCTGTTGCATATAACCAAAAGAGAAAAAAACCCCTTGCAACTGTGTTAGAACAGTAAAGTAAAAACCAGACATTTATTGGAAGCTTCCAGGTGTCTTAGTGGGAGTGGGGCACACCCAGCCCCTGATTTCAACAATTATTAAGGTTGATTAATTAGGGTATTTAACAGGAACATCCAATAGGACATTCAGTTAGCCCAGTTACACACCCCTGGCTCATCCCATTGGAGTAGGTCCAAGGGTTTCTTCACTTTTTGCTATGACTGCTCACATTCTGGTCAAAATCCAAAACATTTGTCTTGTAGATCCTCTTCCTTATAATAAGACTATAGAGTATTTCAGGAATGTATTTAGAAAGTCAGGTTATTGTTCTAAAATCTGAGAAAAAATTTAGGAAACCTACCAGAGTTAATTAAGGATTATGGTTATATAAGCATATAATAGTAGTTTAATTGAGTTAATTAAGTGTTTAATAGAGTTAAGTAAGGATTATAGTTTTATAACTTTATAATAGTAGTTTACAAGGCTACAAATATATGAAAAATGTATAAAAAGCAAAAATCTTTTTCACATCACCCCAGTTTTCCCATCCTTCTTCAAGCAGGAAATTGAAAACACTCTCAGGAAAGCTCCTGATCTTTCCAGCAATGCCAGGCTTACCTTCATTGGGAAGTGTCCTTCGGAGCTGTGCCCAGGCTGCTCTGGAGCTGGGAGCAGCCCTGCCCCACCCAGCCCCTCTCAGCAGCAGCACCTGCCCTGCTCAGGGTGGCTCCTTCCCCCCACAGCTTCTCCCCAGCGCTGGGAACAGCTCCTGGGCCAGCTGAGAGCTGTCCCTGGCAGGCAGCAGAGTCCCTGCCCCAGCACAGCGCCCTGGGCTGCAGGAGCCTGCTCTGCAGGACAGCCCTGGGCACCCCTGGCTGCACCCGCGGCTGCTCAGCCCTGCAGCAGAGCCTGCCAACAGGAGCTGCCCTGGGCTGTGCCTGGGCTGGGGCAGAAGGGAAAGCCAGCCCTGCCCTGGGGCCACATCCCTGCCCTGGAACAGCTCCGAGAGTGCTCCTGAAAGCTCCTAAAACCTGTGAGATGTGCCAGCTCCAGGAGATCCCTGCAGGAGCTGCCGCTTCTCTTCCACAGCCAGAGAATGACTGTTTCAAACCTGGGATGATTTCTGCTCTAGTGAGCCCTGAGTGAGCTCTGCTCTGTGCTCCCAGCCCAGGCTGAGTTTAACCCCTCTGTGCCTCTGGGCTGTGTCCAGGTGGCTGCAGGCAGTGCCCCAGCCCTGCTGGGCTGGCAGAAGAGCTGCTCATCGACAGAAATGTGCTTTTGAAGCTCTTCTTGCTTACCAGGAGCTGCCTCTGTGCCAGGAGCCCAGCCCAGCTCAGCAGCACAGACACAGCACAAGGACTTGAATGACCCTCTGGGGCTTTGTGCTCAGGCCCTGAACATCAGTCCCTCAGAGGCAGCTGAAGAATCCTCTCCAGGACTGCAAGTCAGAATCCAAATCCAAAGTTTCTTGGACTTTTAATGGGTCCCACTGAGGGACACAACTGAGAAAGTGTTCCCAGGCCCCAGGCAGAGCAGAGAACTGGAGGCAGGGATGACAGGTGGGGACAAAGAGAAGCCAAGTCTTGGTGGCCTGGGGCACAGCAGCAGGGTCTGTGCCACCAAGGGCTGGGAGGAGACACCTTGTCCTGAGGCCCTGGGGCCTCCTGGCACAGCCCCAGCCAGGCTGGGCACTGTCAGCCCCTTGTCCTGCCCTCAGCATCCCCCCCTAGCCCACATCCCAGTGGCCTCAAGGATCTGCTGGAAGGAGTCCCTGGGGAGCCGTGATCAGGAATGGCCCTGGGGGCTCCTGAATGCTCCCAGGGACTGCAGGATTTTCAAAGGACTTTGGGTTTGGCTTTTGCCTTGGAGTCTCTGAGAGCTTTGTGCAATCATGGCCTCCAATTATCTGCTGTAATTAGTCCCTGGAGAGGCTTTGTCAGTAACAATACTCAGTGGGGCTCATTAATGCTTCAGGGTACTTCAGTTATTTTAAGGTACTTGGTGTTTCCCTTTTGAACAAACTCTGTGAGAGGTTTGTGCAATCATGGCCCCAATTATCTGCTTTAATGAGTCCCCTGAGAGCTTTGTACTGACACTCGGTGGGGCTCATTAATACTTTGAGATACTCAAGGTTTGTTAAGGTACTTTGGATTTTCCTTTCCACACTGAGTCTCTGAGAGGTTTTTGTACCATCCTGGCCTCCAGTTCTGTGCTCCATGAGGAGCCTGTGTTGGGGATGGACCTCAGTGGGACGCTTTCATGCTTTGAGACACTTTGGGATTTTCTTCTGACTTTGACTCCTGGAAAGGTTTGTGCAATCTCCTCTCAGACCCTGAGGTACCAGGGCTCAGCTCCAAATGCACCACAGGGCTCATTAGGATCAAGCAAGCCCTGACAAACCATGGCTCTGTCTTGATTTCCCTCTGCTCTCATGGAGTTCATTAGGAATATTTCTGTAGTGGCTTTGCTTTGCTATGTTGAGATTACTTGGTGAATGCTTTAATTATTGTGGTAGGTTCAGTGTTGGCTAATTACCATTGCACTCACTAGAATATACTTAATAATTTCCTGCTGTGAGATAGGATTAGAGAAGGGCAAAGTAGGCTCAAAAACTTAAGAAATTATAAAGAAAGGTTTATCAATATTAACTAAAAGAAAGAGTAATAAGAATTCAGAACAGTTCTCTGCCTACAACATTTTCTTTCTTACTGACAATGTAAGGAGACAAAACCTAAAATTTTCATCATTTTACCACCTCTAGAATAATCTTTCTTGCTTCTACTTAGGGAGAGGAGTCTCTCTTTAATTATATGGAGACTTCTCCGTAAGAAAACAGTTCTCTCATGGCTCTCACTTTCCATGAATAGTAACTGCCCAGAAAATCTGCAGTGGTGAAGTCCCTCCCATTTGTTCCTCCACAGGGTTTCCCACAGCTGTGTTTATGGGCCATGTCAGCTTATGTGGTATTAGTTTCAAGATGAGTTGTTAAAGAGCAAAGGTTCTCTTAATCTATTTCTAAAATCATCTTTGTCTCTGAGAACAGAGATCTTCTTCTCTTCATGAGGACCCAGGGTCTCATCACTCTGCTCTCTTTCTCTTTTCAAACTTCTCAGCTACTTCAATATTTGCTTACTTTAGCATGGTGGCCTTTGCTGAACAAGTCGTCTCCCCATAGTTTTCAATGGATTATAGGGAAAAAGAGAGTCTGATGGATCAATTACATCCTTCTCCATAGCTTTACAAGAGGATTTCATCCCCAAGATCAAGGCATCTCCTCATCCCTCTCATATGGGACGCAACTTCTCCTCACTGACCTCGGTGTCTTCATGTTGCTCCTCTGTGTGCCTGCACTTTGTCCATTTCTCTCACTCCAGGGAGGATGGAAGCACTGAAAGAGTTAATATCTCTCCCGGGGCCTGCAGATGGTTCCGTGACCCCGGCCGGGCTGGGTCCTTGCGGCCAGAGCTGTTTTACGATGGAGGTTTCTGCAGAGGCTGCGCTGGGGCTGTGTCAGGATGGGCCGCGCTGGGGCAGGGCCAGGATCTCAGCAGCCAGGCCAGAACACAGCAGCAGCACGGCCGGGGCCCATGGCTTCTCCTCCCCGTGCCCGGGACTTGCGGGTGAACCCCAAGGGTGGCAGAATCTTGGCCGAGCCGGCCCAGCCCGGGGCTGCTCCTGGGGCCCGGCGGATCCTGGCTGGGCCCGGGCTGGCGGCGGGGCAGGGCTCAGCAGCGCCCAGGTGTTGGCAACCGCAGCCATGGCCCGGCCCGGCCTCGGCCCCGTGGCCTCCCCTGCCCTGCCCGGCAGCCGATGGGGCCTGGGGGGCTCCCTGGGAAGGGGCCCGGCCCCACGGCAGGAGCCGCCTGGCCCGGCCCAGCTGAGACGGGGGCTGGGCCAGCCTTGTTACCTCTTTGCTGGCCAGAAAGGAAAGAGACCCTCACAGGCTTTCTCGTCTTTAACATGTGTCTTCACAGAGGTGTGTACAGTTTCCTTAGTGGTTTAACAGATTGTCAATTCTCAAAGCTAATTACTGATTGGTTTTTTTGTCAGACATGGAGGAAACTGCTAGCACCTTCTCTTAGGACATGACTTCCGTGATGCAAAACCACCACAACAGCACAGAGCACAGAACTCCTTTGTCCATATGCAGTAGTCATGTGCCAAAGGCCTCAAAACCCCACCTTTGGAGATGTCAGCGCCCTCTCCAAGGTGTTTTGAAATGAAAACATGCAGCTCTTCGTCTAAGAAAATCACCAGAGGACAGGGCCAGCTTGACCTGTCTGTCCTGGCTACTTTTGTCTGGGAGCAATTCTTGGATACACGGAATTTGGGAGGCCAAATTCTAATTTTGGCCATGGCCTTTGGACACGAAAGCCAGTTTTTTTCCATAAGAAGGAAGCAACAGAGCCCCAGTGTTTCCCAGGCGGATGAGAGGTGACCACCAGAGGTCAAGGCCAGCCAGAGCTGGCAGGTTTTGTTCTGAGAGATGCCCTTGCATAGAGGAAATTTTTTAGGGAGAGTACCTATTTTGACAATGGGCACCTGAAAAGAGGGATGGTTCTTTTCCATAGCAAGGAAAGCATGGAGCTCCAGCACTCCAGGAGCTGATGAGAGGCAGCCCTTGACATCCCAAGTCAGCCAGACCTGTCAGGTGGCACCTGGGAGGCCAAGCCAGCCAGACCTGCTCCATGTTCCCTCGGTTCCATGGGGCCCTACTGTGTCCCAATGGTCCCTTGCTTCCATAAGGCCCTGAAGTGTCCCAATGCCCCCTTGGTGACACAAGGCCTTGAAGGGTCAGAATGGTCTCCATGGTTCCATCAGGCCCCATAGAGTCATAATGGTCTCTGGGTTCCATGAAGCCCTGCTGTGTCACCATGGCCCCTTGGTTCCATGGGCTCCAGTGGTGCCACAATGATCCCCTTGGTTCCACGAGGTCCCCACAGTGTCCCAGGGATCTCCATGGCAAGGAAAGAACCCAGTCCCAGCGTTGCAGGGGCAGTCACCAGAGGCAAGGCCAGCCAGACTTGACAGTACTGGCAGATTTTGCCTGGGAGCAACCCTTGGATGTATGGAATTTTTGAGGTGGAATTCCAGTTTCAGACATGGACACCCAGAGAAGGATGGTTCTGTTCCATAGGAAGGAAAGCATGGAACTCCAGTGTTTCGGGGCAGATGAAAAGCAGCCATCAGAGGCCTATCCAGCTACACCTCTCTGTCCTGGTAGCTTTTGTCTGAAAGCAACCCTTGGATATAGGGAATTTGGGAGATGGAAGCCCAATTTTGGCCACTTCTGTGTAGGTAAGATAGATCATTCTTTTCCAAGGAAAGTACAGAGCCCATATGTTTCAAAGGCAGATGAGGAGAGAGGTGGCTCCTGGAATGATAGTAATGATATCCTCAGGCCAGGTCTTATGAGCTCTTGGGGACCTATATTACACCAAAGATAGTTCAGCCACCTCAGATGGCATAAAATCAGCATGTCTTCAGTGGTAGTGTTGGAAACAGAAAAGTTTAAAAAAAAGATAAAATAGCAAAGGTCTTTACAGAGAAAACCTACACCAGTGGCAAGAGGCTCTTGCTTCCGGTAAAAACCCCACAAAAGTGTTTAGTTCCTTTGTTCCACTTTTTCTAGTAAATTGTTTAGGAAGGACCTTTTTGCTTCTGTCGAGTTATCTATCCTTAAGTTTGAAGTAAGGTCCCCAAAGTCCTATGAGGTGTCTTTTTACCAAAGTGAGGAGAGAAACTTCTGGGCTTTTTCCCTTTTTAAGGAGACAAGGATAATTTGGTTACTCCGTCAACAGGGGGCACATTCCTACACTGGGAGGCCAAGCCCGCCAGACCTGTTTGTCCTGGCAGCTTTTATCATGGAGGAATCCTTGGTTATATTGAATTTGGGAGGAGGAATCTCGATTTTGACCATGGACAGCTTGAGCAGAAGGATGGTTCTTTTCCATTGGAACAAAAGCACCAGTGTTTCAAAAGCAGGTGAGAGGCAGCCCCCAAGAGGCCAAGGGCAGCCAGACCTGTCTGTCCTGGCAGCTTTCATGGGGAGAAATCCTTGTATGTATGGAATTTTGGAGGTGGAATCCCAGTTTTGGCCATGGGCACCTGGTCAAGATGGATAGTTTTTTTCCTACAGGAAAGAGAAGTGCGAAGTCCAAGTGTTCTGGAAGAAGATGAGAGGTGGCCACCTTCAGGCCAAGCCAGCGAGACCTGTCTCTCCTGGCACCTTTTGTCTAGGGGCTATCCTTGGCCATAGGGCGTTTTGGAGGTGGAATCTCAGTTTTGGCCATGGCTGCCTGGACAGGAAGAAGAGTTCTTTTCATTAGGAAGGAAAGTGCAGAGCCCCAGTGTTTCAGAGGCAGATGAGTGCCAGCCCTCAGGAAGCCAGACTAGTCATCCCTGGCAGTTTTTGTCTGGGAGTTATCCTTGGATATAGGAAATTCTGGAGGCAGATGCCCAATTTTGGCCATGTGTGCCTGGTTGAGATGGATGGTTTTATCCCATAAGAAAGAAAAGCACATGGTCCCAGTGTTTCAAAGGCTGATGAGAGGTGGCCCCCAGGTGGCCAAGGCAGCCAGAGCTGTCTCTCCTGGTGGATTTCATCTGGGAACAATTTTTGCATATAAGGAGATTTGGAGGAGGAATCTCAGCTTTAACAATGGGCCCCTGGAGGAGAAGGACATTTCTCTCCCATAGGAAGGAAAGCCCAGAGCCCCAGTGCTTCAGGGGCAGATGAGAAGCAGCCCTCAACATGCCAAGGTCAGCTGGACCTGTCAGGTGGTCCCCAGGAGGCCCAGCCAGCCAGACCTGTTCCCTGTTCCCTTGGTTTTGTGGGACCCCACAGTGTCACAATGGTTTCCTTGGTTCCACGAGGCCCCAGAGTGTCACAATGTTCCCCCTGCTTCTGCAGTGTCACAATGGCCCCGTGCTTCCATGAGACCTTGCAATGTCGCAATGGCTCTGTGGTTCCACAAAGCCCTGATGTGTCACCAGGGCCCCTCGGCTCCATGCACCCTCGCTGTGTCACAATGGCTCCTCTGTGACACTACAGGCTCCACAAGGTCACCATGGACCCTTGGTTCCTTGGGGCCCCTGAGTTTCACAAGGGAGACCTTCCTGGATTGCCAAACAGATTGCGTTCTCTTTGCAATCTGTATGGCAGTTGTCTTCTGTTAAGTGAGCAGTTTTCCTTATCTCTTCCACACCCACTCCTCCCTCCAGGCAGACATCTGCTGATAACAGGCTACTGAATGGCACTGCATGACTGGTAAGAACTACAGCATCCTATTGTGAGATGATCCGCCCAGAGGGGAGAGCCAAGCATTCCTACCAGATATAATATTAAAAATTCTGGAACACCAGCATGGCTTTCTCCACTGGATTTCCCAGAGGAACAGCAGCTGCCTCTTCCACTGGATCTTCAGAGGAAGACTACACCTTTCTAAAGGACCCCTTCTCCAGCAGAACCACACCTGACAATCCAGAAGGACTGCAGCCACCATTCCATTTGGACTGCTACCAACACCCTGACCAAGAGGGTGTCAGGTTGTGTTCTGACTCTGTCAGTGTTGTCTTGGTTTACTGCATTGTTTATTTCATCTTTTTATTTGTTTCCCTTATAAAGAACTGTGGTTCCTGCTCCCATATCTTTGCCTGAGAGCCCCTTAATTCCAAATTTATAACAATTCAGAGGAATGGGGTTTACATTTTAGATTTCAGGACAGGCTCCTACCTTCCTTGGCAGACACCCGTCTTTCCAAACCAAGACAGGGAGTGACATCAATCTTTGCTTAATAACTGGTTTTGCTTTAACACAGTTACTTTGAAATCACTTCCTAGTATATGATATATGATATATGATATATGATATATGATATATGATATATGATATATGATATATGATATATGATATATGATATATGATATATGATATATGATATATGATATATGATATGATATGATATGATATGATATGATATGATATGATATGATATGATATAATATAATATAATATAATATAATATAATATAATATAATATAATATGAGTTACAGCTGTTATACCTAGGAGCAAATTTTTCTGATTAAGATAATATTGTTTAATCATTACCATAAGAGATAGTATATATTTATAGAAATAGCTCTGGTCTGCCGTCTTTAATCCTGTGGGACAAAGTCTATAAAGGTTTCCTTCCACCTTTATAATTCTTTACATACAAAATCTTGAAAGTCTGGGACGGGGATTGGAAACAGCTACTACAAAGCTCCTCTCACAAGAAGGATTTTAGAAAGCTTGGAGGTCCTTGCAGGTGTTTGGGGAACTGTGGGGGCTATTGGGGGTCCAATTTACTTCCCGATTAACAGAAGATAACTGCCCTGCCTCTGACAGATGGCAAATAGAATACACACATTGTCTTTCAATCCAGAACAACAGGATTTCAAATTAATAGAATGTAACATAACATTGCTGAAATCTAACAATAATGAAGTTTAACTTTGCTTAATCTTGTCAACCCTGAATTTGCATTAAGTTAAACATCATAGAATTAAAAATTAATATCCTTAAATGTTATACATACAAAAAAATTTAACTTATTCTGATGCTATTAAGGGAAATAAGGCACTGAAAAAGTTGAACAATCTGAGATTGAAATAACAGCATGAAGGATTTACTGGAGGGATTAAAAGGATGTGATAAGTATGTCAGGTTTTTATGTAATTTAGTTTTGAGAGAAACCCATGGAAGCTACAAATTTTAGGCAAGCATGAATTTACAAAGACTTTTTAAAGTGCAGTTTTATTGAAAGAAACAACAATGTGGAATTCGGCAAACTGCCCAGCAAACCAGCAGCTTCTTGAAATTGTATTTAGTGTGATTCCAGATGGTAAATTTACCAGCATTTCTGTTAAAGTGCCTCTGGCCAGTGCCGTGGTGGGGGGGCCTGGCGGAGCCGCGCCGGGGGCTCGGGGGAACCGCGCCAGGAGCAGCCGAGCCACGCCCCAAACCGCCCGCGGCTCCCCCTCCTGCCCCAGAGCCTGTGAATGTGCCTCCGTGCCAGAGGGAAGGGGCAGGAGATCCCCCAGTGCATCCCCAGCAGGACAGCATCAGCAGCGGGGTTGTCCTGCAGCCAGGGCCATGCTGGGCTGGGAGATGGAGCAGGAGAGAGGGGGAAGGGGGCACTGACTTCCTCCTCACCTGCCTGAGTGTCTCGGGGCATCTTTCTCTTCCTTGCAGCCTTCTCCTCCATTGGGCCAATATTTGGGAATGGGAAATCCTGGTTTGGGGAAAAACAAGGGATGAGCACAGTGTGTCTGAAAGGCCTCTGCCCAAGTCCATCTCTAGAAGTCACCTGATATCAATAAAAACCTTCAAAAAGCAAAAGAGAATCAAAAAAAGCCACCAGGAGTGTCCCATTTCCATTCTCATCCCTCTGGGCTTCTGGTGGTCCCCTCTCTCATGGCTGCCAAGGATCCCAGAGCACCTGGGGATCCCCCCTCTCCAGGGTCCTGCTTAGGGATGCTGCGGGGTTTTGGGGTCCCAGGGTCCCTCTCTCCAGCCTCCCCCCAGTCCAGGCACTTGGGGCTCTCTCCTCTCCCCACCGCCCTGTCCTGGTTTAGGGCAAATTTGGGAGAAAACCTCCAAAAGGGGTTTTCTCTGGAAAGCAAATTCAAGCAGCCTCTTCCCCAATCAGTTTGGGAAAAGATTTCCTTGGAGAAAAGTGGAAAAACCCTGTTTATTTAACAGACAAAGCATTCACGAGCACAGCAAATGACCAATATTAAACAATAAAACCTCTTGCCGCTCCAAAAGAGATGGCAAACTCAGAAAATCCCTCTGTGGGCTGTAGCTCTGCTCACTCAGTCTCTTATCAGTCTCTTCTCAGTTTCTCCAGCACTGGAAATGCCGTGGACCAGGCTCGGACCAATGGGCCACAGGTGGAGCTGCCAGTGCTCTTCTGGATGTTCAGAGCAGGTTTAAACAGCTCTAAAGTAAAAGAAAAACCACAGTCCAGGGCACTTATCTGCCTTAGAGAACTAAAAACTAACTAAAACCAAAGGAGAGTCTGTCTGTCCAGCAGCCAGAATATGGAGGAGTGCAGTTTCTTAAAAAACTTGCTCACTTCCTCCCTCCCTTCGGTCTCAGAACCTGCCTTAAAGGTGCAGAACTCATTTCTGGGCTACACAGATGAAGAGGGTATGAGCATGATCCCAGGTTCAGCCCTTCTGGGGGTTTGGGGGTGTCTCTGTCCCTCTGACCTCAATGATGTTTGGGTGCAGTCACATCAGGGCTGAGAGGGACAGAGACCCCCCCCAGCCTCCCCAGGGATGAGAAGGTCAGAGAGACCCCCCAGCCCCAAGCACCCTCAGCGGTGAGAGGGACACAGAGCCCCTGGTCCCCAGCCCTGCACAAGCATTCCCTGACACCAGAGGGATGGAGACCCCCTGAGCATCCCCCAGGGCAAGGGGACAGAGACTGCCCTGAGCATCCCCTGGCACAGGAGTGACAGGGAGGGAAACCCCCCCAGGCATTCCCTGGAGTGAGAATGATGGAAACCCCCTGAGGAATGGCGTGGGGTGACAGGGACACCCCCTGAGGAATGGCATGGGGTGACAGGGACAGGAACAGCCCCCACAAACCCCTCCCAAGCATCCCCCAGGGCAAAAGGCACAGAGACCCCTTGAGCATCCCCTGGGCACTGGACAAAATAAACTTGGCAGAAATCAAATTCAACTCTGCATAAACCACTTTCATGAATATTTGATTTTCCCACAAGTCGCATGTCATGAAAACGCAAACCAATCCCAAGCATTAATAAACTGGCAATAGAAGCAAGTGTGTGAAAATTCCAAGTTCCATCGGTTCCTGCACAGCTCCAGCTCAGCTGCTGGCAGGTTCCCATAAAAGAAAAGTGGTAATTCAGCCCAGTACAGATTATAAAAAGCAAGAGAAAGCTTTGTGTAACTATCACAAAGGTGACAGGGATGAAGAGAACAGTGATTCTCACATTTGGCAAAGCCCCTAAGCCTGTGAATTTGGGAGTGATTCAGGAAGTTAGCGGGCTTCCTGTGGCACTTTAGCAGCCTTGTGTTCCTCACCTTGGGGTGAATGAACCTTGTCAGCTTCACTGGTAATATTTGTTTCCTTTTCTCCAGTGATTTGAACAAACTTTTCAAGGAAGAACAAGAAAATATTTTCTTTACACTGGCTACCCACAACAACCATTTTCTCCCATAACTCGCTTAGGGGAAGATGCGTCCAAGTTTCCAAGAGTTCCTCCCAAACGATCTATGACCTCCTCAGAGGAGGGAACCATGCTGTTGTCAAAGGCACTTGGGGTCAGACAACAGTGCCTAAACTCACTGTGCCAAAATAATGTCACAATCTGGTTAAGAAAATGGTTAGAGAGATGCTTCTGCCCCAATTAAGGTGCTACCAAGACCAAATCCAAAGTGGATTTTATTGAATAATAAGTGTGAGGTAGAGAGAGATGGAAAAAGAGAAAAAGAGAGAAAAGGGGTTAGGGCAAGGTAGTGACAGGAACAGAGACTTCCCCTGGGCCAGGGCAAGAGTGACATTGTCCCCTGTGTGTGTGGCCTTCCCGAGTGGGGGTTTTATACCTGAGCCAGTTTGGGTAAGCAGAGGTGGCGTTACCCCCCAAGCAGGGATTACCCCACTGTTTCAGGTTACAGTGTAAGATGTAACCAAATGCATGTTTTCCATCATCATCTTTACAAACTGTTATAAACAGGCGGGGCAGTGTTCTTTATCTCTTCCATGACTCAGCCCTGATAACGCCCTCCAGGGGCTATCTTCTGTTAATGGGCCACTGAGTTTCCCTGACAAAATTACATCATGCCATTGTGGGATGCTCCACCCAGGGGGAGGAGCCACGCATTCCTACCTGGATATAAGATGAGGCTTGCAGCCCCAGGAGCACCTTGCCTACTGGATTCCCAGAGGACAAGAGCTCCATAAGCACCACTGGACCTTCAGAGGAAGACCAGACCCTTCTACAGGATCACTGCTTCGACGGAATCACGTTCATCACTGCAACAGGACTGCAGCCACCATTTAATGGGACTGCTGCTACCACCCTGACCAACAGGGTGCCAGGTTAGATCCTGACTCTGTCAGTTTAAGGCAATGTATCATTGCCTCAATCTTAATTTTCTTAATTAATTGTAATTCTGGCCTAGAATCTCCCCCTGGTTTGCCTTTAAACCAGTACAAAACTCAATGTACTCATCTCTTGCTTTCCTCCCAGAACAGAATTTCCCATCCCAAAATCTTTCCCAGATGGAGGAGGAAGCTGTGAGGAAGATGAAGATGCCCTAGGACATGCAGGCAGGTAAGGAGGAAGTCACTGCCCTTTTCCCCCTTTCCTTTGCTCCATGTCCCAGCCCAGCATGGCCCCTGGCTGCAGGACAACACCACTGGCAATGCTTTCCTGCAAGGGATGAACTGGAGGGATCTCCTACCCCTTCCCTCTGGCACGAAGGCAAATCCCATCCTCTTCTTGTCCGTCCTCCCCCAGACAAAGACCTGAGGATGGAGACCAGGGAGGACAAAACCCCATGGCACAACTTCGTAGCAGAGGCCATTTTGAGTGGCTCCACAGCACAGGAATACAACAGGGAAGAAAAGCCCCAGAGATCCCACAGGAGGAGGGGCTGCAAACCCAGCCCAGGGTGCTCTGAGGAGGAAAGACCCACCCTGAGCCAGGTAGGTGGACAGAGCTTCAGCCAGAGCTTGGAGCTGGTGGTCCATGAGCAGCTTCATGATGGGGACAAGCCCCACAAGTGCTTGGAGTGTGGGAAGAGCTTCAGGCAGAGCAGCACCCTGATCTGCCACCAGATGATCCACACGGGGGAATGACCGTACAAATGTGGGGAGTGTGGGAAGGGGTTCAGCTACAGATCCACCCTTGTGACTCACCAACGCATCCACTCCGGGGAGAGGCCCTACGAGTGCCCCACGTGTGGGAAGAGGTTTCAGGCCCGCTCCAATCTCCTCAGGCACCAAAGGATTCACACAGATGAGAGACCCTTCTGCTGCCCTGACTGCGGGAAGGGCTTCAAGCGCAACTCCCACCTCATCAGGCACCGACGCATCCATACTGGGGAGAGGCCCTATGGGTACCCCACATGTGGGAAGAGCTTCACCCAGAGCTCTGACTTGACCAGCCAGGAGTCACTGGTAAGGGATGTCCTGCCAGTGCCCCAACTGCAGGGAGAGCTTTGTGCCCTGCTCCAGCTTCTTCCCCCATTGGAGGACCCATATTGGAAAGAGCCCTGGAGATCTGTGTTCCCTGTGATCCATGCTGGGAAGACACCTGTCCCTCCTCCTGCCCCTGCCAATGACATGATGTGGGATCAAAGACCATGAGGGTCTGGCCAGGGCCATGTCATTACCTTCACTCTCACCTCTAGTCATTGCCAGGGGCAGGAAAAGGACTCTTTCCCTGAGGAGAAGGGTGTCCTTTCCAGGCAGGAGGAAATTGTGGCCGGGAAGAGACAGTTGCATTGTAGTTTTCCCTTTTGCATATCCCTTCTGTGATCAATATTGTTTTTGTTTCTGTTTGTTTCTTATCTCGTTGCTGTTCCAAATAAATTGTTCTTATCCCAGCCTGGGATGTTTGCCTTTTGTTCTTTCCATGGGATTCGGGAGGGCAGCGAGTGGCAGTGTGGTTTTAGCGGGAGCAGGAAATTGGAGAATCCCATTCCTAAACCTCAGGCTGTGGAGACCGAGCATCCCAGCTGGTCCCAGCCCCGGTGGACCTGGCAACATCCTTGGGAGTGGGGGAGAATCCCATTCCTAAACCCCGGTCCATGGAAACCGAGCATCCCAGCAGGTCCCAGCCTGGTGGCCATGGCAACAGCCTTGGGAGCGGGTCCCTGGCTGGGGCTGTGGGAACCTCTTCCCTCTGGTGCCCAGGGACAGGACTGGAGGGAACGGCTGCAGCTGAGTCGGGGCAGGCTCAGGCTGGATCTCAGGAAAAGGTTTTTCCCCAGAGGCTGCTGGGGCAGTGCCCAGGCTCCCCAGGGAAGGCTCCCAGCTCCAGGGCTCTCTGAGCTCCAGCAGCGTTTGCACAGCGCTGCCAGGCCCAGGCTGGCATTGTTGGGGTGTCCTGTGCAGGGCCAGCAGTTGGACTCCAGGATCCTGATGGGTCCCTGCCAGCTCAGCCAATTCTGTGGATCTGGGATCCCATGACCCTGGGGATGGGGCTGCTGTATCGTGCTTTTTGGTTTATTTGTAGGTGTGAGAGTCTGTCTGAAACTTCCCTCATTTTTTGCCTCTCGATCGTCATGAAAGCCAAGACCACCGGGGAAAGGAAAAGATCCCGTTCTGAAAATCCAGGTCTGTCTGGTCCACCAAGCCAGATTATTGCCTACGGGTGTGTTTGCTCAACTCATGGAACACTGCACCCAAGAAGGGGCAGTGTGCTCTCCTTCGCCTGCATCACCTAGCAACGCTAGTGCTGGAATTTCTCCACCCTTCTGACTTGGCTGGACTTTCTCTCTGGAAGGACCTTCCCGGAGGTCACCACAAAAGGACCCTCCATTCACCGTACATCAACCACTGTGACAGATGGACTGAGATGGGAGAAGGTTCTCCCCTCAAGGACTGAGACATGGGACCCCTACATGGAAAAGCTCCCCTCTTCTCCCCAAAAGGACTAAGACTGAAATCCCTACCGTAGGGTGAGGGAAGGCGTGCATGGGGACCAGAGCAAGTTTTGCAAGTGACCACTGGACCGAGAAGACAATGGTTCCTGCCTACGACATCTGCTGCTGACGACACCTGCTGCTGATGGACTACTGATGGACTCCTTGTACCCTTTATCAACAGACTATTTTGAAATGGGTCCCCTTCCCCCATTTCAAAAGGACTATAAAAAAGGTTAGAGCTGACTGATACCTTGGAGATCTCCCCTGACGTGAAGACGACAGGCCTCTTCGTCGACTGGACTTCGAGGGACTTTGTCATCCGCACGTCTGGTAGCTATATACCTCCTTGTCCTCCCTCTCTTCTTTTTCTTTTCCTTATTCTTTCCCCTTTCTTCATTCCCCTTCTCTCTAACGCATCTTTGCTATGGCTACACAATAAAAGTATCTCTGTTGTGATTTTACTGCAAATCCCCTTGCCGTGCCAGTTTTTGCACCCTGAGATCAGTGAAAAAGAACCTTCACGAATCACGTCCTTAGGACGGATCGAGTCACCAGGGCCGGCCCGAGGGCCGAGCGGGGATCGAGAGCCCCAAAGCCGAGGGGCTCCTGGGGGTGCCCAGCTCCTGCCGCCCCCAGCCCAAAAGAGATGCTGGCCAATCAGAGCGCGCGGCGCTGGTGCCGATCCAGTTGCCGGGCGGGAGCTCGGCGCTTGGGCCCCGCCCGGCGATGTGCAGCCAATCAGCGCCCGGCGCGGCTGTGACTCATCGGTTGCCGGGCAGAGCCGCAGCGCCCAGCGCTCCCCGGCAGCGGAATTTGGGGAGGGGGGAGGTGACCCTGGGCATGGGGATGGGGCGTGCGGGGGCAGCCGGGGCCGCACTGGTGGCACTGGTGGTGCTGGCAGCGCCCCCGGCCGCGGGGGGAGCGGGGGGCGCGGGGAGAAGGGGGGCGGGGCCCCAAATTAAACCAAAGCGGGGTCGGGACCCCCAAACGGAGCAGGAGGGGCTGGAACCCCCAAACCCAAACACGGGGGAGGGGATTGGGGATGGGGGGAACGATGGGGAAGGGGCGGGAGAGCGGGGGAAATGAAATATATATATAATATTTTTGACACTTACTTAAATAACTCCAATAATGAGTCAACCTAAAACAACAACTATTAGTATACCATTATCCAGAAATAAAAATAAACAAATTGAATACCAGGAAATACCTGTTGAAAGTTTTAACTCAATAACTAATATATTTTAGATAAAACTAACATACAATCTAACACACCTTAGTAAAACAATTCATATTGCAAATATACTAAACACAAAACCAAGCACCACTAGAATTTCTCCTACATTTTAACCAAACAATTAAACTTTAATAACACCCTTAAGTACTTTCAAATTATTTTTTAAAATTAAATTGTAGTGCTGTTATTTGGATATTGGTTTTTGGATTGTTTGGGTTAGATGATTTGAAAAATGGGATTTTTATAGCAAATTAATCAGCTGAGAAGGTGGCACTCTGCAAACAGAACTGACTGAAAATGAATGGGACAGAAATCAGTAACTCTGAAAGTTTTATTTGCTGTCAAATACATCCCACCCAGCCAGCCCCACACAATTCCCATCCCACTGCTCCCAATTGGGATCCCACTGCTCCCAATCCCCTTCCAACCCCATCTCACCCTGCTGCCTGTGGAAGTGAGTGAGGTTGGCATGGGATTGAGTTTTTTTGAGGAGGGACTGAGCCTTTATGGGTTAAAATTCAGTTGTTTTCAGTGGGATTTGAGTGGTTTTGAGGTGACAGATCCATCCCTCTTGCCTTTTGAAGGGCAAAGAGAGGAAGAACAGAAAAAAATTAAAGCCAAACCAAAAGGAGAATCAGGCAGGTGTGTTCCCAACAGGGATCACAGGGAATGTGGGTCACCAGGGCTGTGCCCAGCGTGGGTCCTGCAGTGGGGGATGGAGCAGGAGCAGCGCACGAAGCTCTTCCCGCACTCGGGGCACTCGCAGGGCTTCCCTCACCGGTGCCTCCGTTGGTGTTGGGTCAAGTGAGAGCTGCTGGAGAAGCTCTTCCCACACTGGGGACACTCGTAGGGCCTCTCCCCAGTGTGGATGCGCCAGTGGGTGACGAGGGTGGAGTTGTGCCTGAATCCCTTACCGCAGTGGGGGCAGCAGAAGGGCCTCTCCTCTGTGTGACTCTGATAGTGCCGGAAAAGATGGGAGCGGATCCGAAACCCCTTCCCACACCTAGAACACTCGTAGGGCCTCACCCCAGAGTGGATCTTTTGGTGCATGATCAGGTTGGAATGCTGACTGAAGCTCTTCCCACACTCCTCACACTCGTAGGGCCGTTCCCCAGTGTGGGTCCTCTGGTGCTGGATCAGGTGGGAGCTCCGGCTGAAGCTCTTCCCACATTCCTCACACTCGTGGGGCCCCTCCCCAGTGTGGATGCGCCGGTGCCTGACAAGACTGCAGTTGTGCCTGAAGCCCTGCCCGCAGTCGGGGCAGCGGAAGGGCCTCTCCTCTGTGTGCGTGCGCTGGTGCACGAGGAGATCAGAGCTGGTCTGAAACCTCTTCCTGCACTGATCACACTCGTAGGGCCGTTCTCCAGTGTGGCTCCTCTGGTGGATGATCAGGTGGGAGCTCCACCTGAAGCTCTTCCCACACTCCTCGCACTTGTGGGGCTTCTCTCCATCAGGAACCTCCTCATGGACCACCAGCTCCGACCTCTGGCTCCATCTCCGGCCGCCTTCCAAGCCCAGGCTGGCTCTTTCCCCCTCAGATCCCCGCCATCTGCGTTTGCAGCCCCTCCTCGTGCGGCATCTCCGGGGCTTTTCCTCCCCGTTGGGTTCCTGCGCCGTGGAGCCGCTCAAAACGGCCTCTGCCACGAGGTTCTGCCACGGGGATTTGTCCTCCCTGCTCTCCATCCTCAGCTCCTGCTCTGGGGGAGGAAGGACAAGGACAGGATGGCATTTGCCTCCGGGCCACAGGCAAGGGCAAGGAGATGCCCCCAGGCTGTCCTGCAGCCGGGGCCGTGCTGGGCTGGGAGATGGAGCAGGAGAGAGGGGAACGGGGCACTGACTTCCTCCTCACCTGCCTCAGTGTCCAGGGACATCTTCCTCTTCCTCACAGCCTCACAAGAACTGGCAATGGGAAATCTTGGTTTGGGGAAAACTAGGGATGAGCACATTGACTTTCAAGGTCTTTCTGCCCAAGTCCATCTCTACAAGTCACCGGCCATCGGGGCTCCAGAAAAACCTCCCAAACACCAAGATTCAGCCTTGAAAAAGCCTCCCAGAAATTCCCTGTACCTGGACCCTCCCCTCTGCTGTCCCAGCTGCTGGGGTCACGCTTACATTGGGGGTCCCCCTTCTCCTCGGTGCCTGCCCTCCCCAGCCTGCTGGCAGTCCCAGCAATCCCAAAAGCTGCCCCCTCTTCGCTCTGCCCATTCAGGGATGCCGGGGCGTTTTGGGCTCCCTTCTGGGCTCCCTTCTCCCCTCATGCTCTGCTCCGGGCTGCAGGGGCTCCAAGGAGTCCCCCCTGCCCCTCTCCAGCCTCTGCAGGCTCCCGCCAATGGCGGCGCTCCCCCCTCTCTGGGCTCCCCACTTTGGGCTCCTGGGGGACACAGGGCTCTGCTCCTCCAGGCTGCCTCTGCCGCCAGCCGCCACCGCCACCCCCCGATGTCCCCCCGAGGGGCCTTTTCCGCTCAGCCTTGCACTTCTTCATTCTCCAAACATCCCCCCAAATAACCCAACCCAGGCACCCCCCAGAATATTTGGGCTGAGCTCCACATCCCTGGGCGCCTCCAGAGTTCCCGTGTGCCTGGCCCTGGGACGACCTGGAACACCTTGGACCCCCATTCCAGCCTTTCCCTGCCCCCAGGCCCATCCTTCTGCAAAAACCAGAGATGCCCTGAACTCCCCCTTCTGGAATATCCAGGGTGTCCCTATGTCATGTCCCACCTTTTTTGGGAAACCCTGGACCCCCCTTTCCTGGGCTCCAGGCCCCCTGGAACTCCGTTCTATCTCTCCCCATCCCTGCCCCCCATTTCCGTGACCCTGATCCCCCCCTGCACCCCCATTCCTGAGATCCCAGACCCCCTTTTTACCCCATTGCCCAGCACTGAGAACCCCCCTGCACCCCCTTATCCAGCACCAACTCAACTTTTTCCCGGCCCCCGCCTCTCCCAGCACCCAGCCCTACTCTTTTCCCTAACCTGAGATTCCTGGGCCCCCATTCCTGCATTTCCCAGCTCCCAGACCCTCCTTTTTTCACTCCCAGGACATCCCGGCACCCCCTTTCCTGGGCACAGGATTCCCTGCACACCCCATCCCAGCTCTCCCAGGCCCTGCACCCCCTTTTCTTGACTCTGAGCCCCTGAACCTCCTTCCCAGCTCGGCCAGCCCTTCAAGTCCCCCTTTCCTTGGCCTCTTGACCCCCCTGGATCCCCAGTCTCTCACGTTCAGCCCCCCAGCTCCCCGATCTCACTGTCCCCCCAGTTCTGCACTCCCTGCAGTACCTGGCAGTGGTGCTGTCGCAGCCCGGCCCCGTCGCCGCGTCCTCTCAGTGCCCGTTCGGGCCCTGCCCGCCCAGCCCGACACGCTCGACTGCGGGGGACACTCCCCTGTGCCCGGGCTACAGGAGAGCGGCCGGGGCTGCCAGCCCTAAACCACAGGAGCAGCTGGCAGACGCTGCTGCAGGAAGAAAGGGCCCACTCTGGGCAGGGGAAAGCCAAGGTTTATTTCAGGGCTCAGGGCAGCTCTGACCCTCAGGGCAACCTGCTGCACACAGCACACACTCAGCCCCTGCACCAGCTTGGAAAGGGGGGCGCAAACAAGGCAAAGATACATCCAACAACCAATGGGGGAAACGGGGCTGTGCAAACCGGGCAGATGGACATGAAGGAGCACAAATGAGGAAGCACCTTAAGGGAGGGCCCTGACCTCTGCCCAATCACTCCACGCCCCTGGGGGAAGATTCTGGAAAGAGGGGAAGGGAGGCCGAGGGATTGACAGAGGCCCAGGGAGGAGTCTGGGGAATGGCTCTGCAGCCACAGGGAGGATTGACATGGCCGAGGAGGGAAGGCACTTGGGGCAAAGCATTTTCAGGAAAGAAGCGGGGCTACATCAGGGAAACCATTGCAAACTGAGAACAAGGAGAATAAAACACAATACAAAACGGCCCGGGGTCCCCCAGTCCTTGATTGTGGGGGACGTGGACGGGACCCCTGCGAGCGCTGGGGCAGCGAGCGGGGCCGGATGGAGCCGCAGAGAGCGGGGATGGTGGGGGGAGCTGAGCTGGGATATTGGGATAGCCAGTGTTACGGAATGAACACAATGGGTCATAATGCCAATCAATAAAATGTTTAATAGAGGATAAAAGAAGCAAAGCACAGCGCTGGGCGACAGAGGGGAGTCACCGCTCCACCAACTGCCGCACCCGAGCCCGAGTCCCATTCCCCCTTTTGAACAGTTCCTTTTCCGGGTTTCACGTCATCCTTCCAGTGCATCTGCAGTGAATCTGAGCATGTTCTCCTTGTTGCTAGGGGGTCTTCATCTGCCTCCTGGTGGTCGTTCGATGAAGGCTCGTCCTCTTCCTCGCACGTATCCCTTTGGCTTACTTGACCTATGTTCTATAATATTGCTTAAAAAGGCACTCGTGGTTAATATTGCTAAAAAGGCATCTGTGGTTATGGTCAGCTCAGCTGATTATGCTTGAGTAACTAGTTCCTGCAAGTAAATTTCCAATTCTTGCTCAACTATTTCATACTTTGCTATGCAATGCAGTTATACATTCAACGGGCAAAAAGAGGGGCTACCACCCCCTCACAATCCCCCCTTTTTCTTTATCAATCTTTTTGTCCGTTGAACCTAGCTAATGCTTCTCTACTAAGCTCTAAATATTCTTCCATTCCTCCCTCTGCCACTGGTTCATATCTCGCTCTTATAAGCATTAGGTGGGCTGCTTCTAATCTTCCTTTTACAATAGCAATTAATCTGTTAAAAATGCAAGGTCCAAAGGTAAGCGTTAAAATAAGCAAAATTAGTGGTCCTGCTATGGTGGATAAAAGGGTGGTTAACCAAGGGGAGTGCGTAAACCAGGATTCATACCAGCTTTGTTGCGCTTCTTGTTATTTCTTCCTTTGCTCTATTTGTTTGCGCAACTCCGCCATCGTATCAATGACGATTCCGGTATGGTCAGCATAGGTGCAACACTCTTCCCTTAGAGCTACACACAATCCTCCTTGTTGTAAAAACAATAAATCTAATCCCCTTCGGTTTTGTAATACTACTTCTGACAAGGATCTAACTGATTTCACTAGGCCATCTATAGCCTTTTCGATCCTACTTAAGTCCTCATCTACTGACATTCTCAGGTCTCTCATTCCTAATTGTTGCTGTACCAATGAGGCTACTCCTGTTCCCACCCCTGCTCCCCCAATAGTTAATAGAACCGCAAGTGTGAGTGCAGTGAGTGGTTCTCTTTTGATCAGATGGTGCTCTGGAGTAATGTGATTTTCATATACGTAATCCTTGGGATGATACGATATTCGGGGTACGATCAATGCCTGTACACAAAATTCTGTTGTTTCATTAAATTTTTCCATGTTAATGCACGGGGTCACTCCAAGTTTATTACAAATCCATTTGGTATTGACTGCAGGAATGAGCCATTTAGCTGGTTTAGAGGGGTTTCTAAGACTTGTCTTGTTCTGGCACAGATGCTCTTTATCCTCGGGGACATTCCCTATACACCTGCCTCTCCCGCTTACTTGAGCCAATGATAGCCCAGGAGAGCCCTCTTGTGGATTTACTTTCCACAAGCATTCTCTAGGGTTCGACCCATTTGCCCTTCTCGCTTTTGCAGGTGACCGTATGGCTTCGTAGAAAGGTGGGTTAACCAGATATCATAGCCAGCACCCATCTGTAAGATTTGGGTATGTATGATTTAAGACTGTAAATGTAGCCTGCATCACTTTCCAAAGGGTTTTGTTATCCGTCTGATTGGCGGGGGTGTTATGAGTGGTGTTTTCCTTTTTGGCTCCCTCAATCCCTGCAGATCCTATCACAGGATTAGGTCCTATAGGGTGTGGATCATGGGGAATTGGCTCCTTTTTTATCACAAAATGTCCTCCTCGATCCTTTCCCGGTTCCCACAGTCTAACTCCCCAGGTTTTTCCTATAATCCAAGTAGGATTGCCCAATTTTTCCTGGGTCACATTAATCTGAAGGCTTTTACAATTCCCAGTTTTTACTAACCCACCCTCAAAGTCAAGTTTGGGAGGAGTGCAAGACTGTGGGTGCCAACCGACTGTTATGTGTGGGTCCCTCCCTCCTCCTGGAACAAATCCATAGGCTATAGTTTCACACCCCCAGTATCCACAGTAAAATTCTCCGGGGTAGTTGCAGTATGACTTTCCAGGATTTGATGCTGGGCACATATAAAACCCCATATTTTGACAGTAAGGCCGTATGGCAATGTCACACAATTGACAGTTAAAGGAGGGGGCTCCTGAAGTTATAGTCTCTGCAAGGACCCGTTGATTTTCCCACCGAATGAGCGACCATTTGAAGGGTTCATGCGATTCTCTTCCTTCTACACAATGAACCAATAACAAGATTATGCATAGAGCTAGATGGTGCCCCTTGTAGGGTAAGGTTAATATCTTATCCTGGTTTTGGTTTCCCCCTCTGTTTACTTCTTTGTCACCTTTCCCCAAATTCCCTCGGACCCTTCTATCTTCGGGCGCTTTTTCCTCCTTCATGAATGATTCCCCATGCAAGACCCCTCTGCCTTGCCTGTCAACTTGGTTGCTACAAGCTACAGGGTAATCCATCTTCTCGGCAGCAAGGATCTTCTTCAGGGGCAGAAATCTCTCGCGCCCACTTATATTTCCGAGTGTTCCAATTTCGTTCTTTTAGTTGCGGGATATCGCATCTGAGCTCTTTAAAGAGCTTCCGACATTTGACCGTCTCTATATCGGTCAGGAATGGTCCAGAGGGCTCGTTGGGGTGGTAGCAATGAAGTTCGGGATTCATCCCCTTTGTAAAGATCTCCCACCAGGCAGGTGATCCCGCTTCTAACTCCCGATTGGCTATTTTCCAATTCAATGTTTCCCAAGTAAGTTTACGTTGCGCGCTCCAGCAGCGTTGACACACACTGCAGGGAGCTCTCCCTCTCCTACAATGAGTCCACCATCGCTCGCCGCAAAGTTTACAACTAAAGCATGCGAATGGATAACAATCACAATCAAGCCAGATACATTTTACCCTAATATCTTTGTGATTAGCATGGGTTCCTCCCGTCCATGCGGCCCCCTTATTTTCTAGTCTAACAGGTCGATAATAGGGCTGCTGAGCTAGATCTTCCAGATATTTACAATAGCCTGGTGCTTCAGAATCCCCAAGAAGCCATTTTTGCAGCTCCCAATTATCTCCTACCCATATATCGCCCGCCCCAACAAGGTCCATTAGAGTTGTGGCCTCCCCCGTTGCAATGTGAGCTTTAGACCTCCTGAATGTCTTTTCACTTTCCAATCCCCCTGATTCGTGTGTTCGTGTTCGAACTGGGTTGGGTCCACTGGTCCCTTAATCCGACTGGCATGTGTCCATCCTCTCTCTACAGTTCGTACCGCAGAGTCTGTGGTGATCAGGACCAGGTACGGTCCTTCCCACTTTGGAGTGAGGGAGTCTTCCTTCCAGCTCCGAATCAGGACCCAATCGCCAGGTTGCACCTGATGTAATACAAGGTCTAAGGGTGGTCGTTGAGCCCACATTCCTTTTTCCCACAATTTCCTCTTATAGTTCATTAATACACTGAGGTATTTGTTAATATTTTGGTCAGAAACATTAGGGTGGGATTGGACCCTTTCAAGGGAATATGGCATCCCATACAGCATTTCGAATGGGGATAATCCTAGGTCCGCCCGTGGCCGAGTCCGGATATTCAGTAATGCTAATGGCAAACATTTCACCCAAGATAGCTTTGTTTCCAGCACAAGTTTTGTAAGTTGTTTCTTAATTTCCCCATTCATTCTTTCGACTCTTCCCGAGCTTTGGGGGTGCCAAGGGGTATGTTTCTCCCACTTGATGCCTAAGGCATCCGCCAAGGCTTGGGTAATTTTTGAGGTAAAATGTGGTCCTTTATCGGAATCTATGATTTCTGGTATTCCATATCGGGGTATTATTTCCTCAAGTAACAGCTTGGTCACAGTTTGGGCTGTCTCTCGAGTCGTAGGGAATGCTTCTACATAGTGAGTTAAATGATCTACCATTACCAAAAGATATTTTATCCTTCCTACCTTGGGAAGCTCAGTGAAGTCTACCTGTAGGTGGGAAAAGGGCATCTTTGCTACTGGCCTCCCTCCTAAGGGTGGTTTCCTCAAATTTCTTCTGTTTATTCGTAAACACGTTGGGCAGCTTTTGGTTATGTTTTTTGCTAAATCATGCAGACCTACAGTCATATACTGGGTCGCAAAATGATCAACCAATCCCTGAGCTCCCCAATGTGTTTTCTGATGCATTTTACTAAGAATTTGGCAAGCAACTGCCTTTGGTAAAACTCTTCTCCCATCATTTAATTGCCAATTTCCTGATACCTCTTTCACCCCTAATTGTGCCAGCTTCTCCCTCTCTTCTTCAGTGAATACAACTTGTCCCTGATGTGTTTCCTCTGATCTTTCCCCATTCTCCCTTAGAATTAAAGTTTCCACTAACGCAGCTCTTTTTGCCTCATGATCTGCTGCATTATTGCCTCTGCTTCGATAGTCCAACCCACGCTGATGTCCCTTCAGGTGAACTACAGCTATCTTTGTGGGACCTCTCAGGGCCTGTAAAAGATCTATTATTAGTTTTTGATGTACTAAGCCCTTTCCTTGTGAATTTATTAAACCTCTTTCTTCCCATAATTTCCCAAATGTATGCACCACCCCATATCCATATTTGGAATCTGTATATATAGTGCCTTCCTTACCTTTCAGTAATTTTAAAGCCCTTAGAATAGCATATAGTTCGCAAGCTTGGGCGGACCAAGTTTTGTCTAAGGTCCCAGACTCTATTATTCTTAAATCCGGTCCCCCCACTATAGCATATCCCGACTTCCTTTGGCCCTCTACTACCCTGGAGGAGCCATCTACAAAAAGTTTCTCCCCAGTCTCCAATTCTTCTTCTTCAAGATCAGGCCTGATTTTTGTTTCTTCCTCTATGGTAATTACACAGTCATGGGTCAGTGGGCCAACTTCGGGTTCCCCAAAGAGAAAAGAGGCGGGGTTCTGTATTGAGGTGGTTTCTAAAGTAAAATTAGGAGTTTCTAACAAGATTCCTTCATATTTAAGTAATCTTGCATCTGATATCCATTTTTCTGCTTTTTGTTGCATTACACCCCGAATGTTATGTGGAGTGAACACCTTTAAAGAGGCGTTGAAGGTGATTTTTCTGGTTTCTTCCACTAACATTGAACACCCTGCAATTATCTGTAAACAGTTTGGCCACCCCCTGCTAACAGGATCTAAAATCTTTGATAAATATGCAATAGGTTTCTTTCTCCCCGCCCACTCTTGAGTAAGTACCCCATATGTTACCCCGTCTGCAATGTTAACAAATAGGAAGAAAGATCTATTCAAGTCGGGAAGGCTTAAGACCGGAGCATGAACTAAGGTTTCTTTCAATTTCTGGAACTGGAGTTTTTCCTCCTCTGTCCACTTGAGGTGTCCCTCTTGAGTCAATTTATGATATAAAAACCTCGCTTTCCCACTGTAGTTTTCAATCCATTGTCTGCAATACCCTATAAGTCCTAATATTTGTCGGATTTGTCTCTTATTTTGAGGTAGAGGAAGATCAAGAATCGCCTGTACTCTTTCTGGGTCAATGCGCTTTTCACCCTTTTTCAGATAATGCCCCAAGTACTTTACTTCTTCCTCTACAAATTGCAATTTAGCTTTAGAGACCTTTAGCCCCTTTAGTCCTAAAAAATTTAAAAGCTTGATACTTTCTTCCCGGACCTTAGCTTCCTGTTGTCCTGCAATTAACAGATCATCTACATATTGAATTAACTTTACTTCAGGATCTGGAATATAGTCCTGCAAAATTTGTTCCAATGCTTGCCCAAATAAATTAGGGGACTCCGTGAACCCCTGGGGGAGCACGGTCCATCTTAACTGCTGTCGCCTTCCTGTGTCGGGATCCTCCCACTCAAAGGCAAAGTAATCTCGACTGGCTTTATCCAAAGGACATGCCCAAAAGGCGTCTTTCAGGTCTATCACACTGTACCACTCGTTTTCTGGCCCTAGTTTACTTAAAAGGGTGTAGGGATTGGCCACTACGGGAAATCGGGCAACCGTCCGTTTATTGATTTCCCTCAGATCATGGACTAGTCTGTAAGATCCATCAGCCTTCTTTACTGGTAATATTGGAGTATTAAAAGGTGACATACAAGGTTCTAGCAGTCCTCTAGCTAAGAGCCTTTCAATCTCGGGCTTGAGTCCCCTCCTCCCCTCCAATGAAATAGGATATTGTTTTACCCTTACAGGGACCTCTGGGTCCCTAATCTTCACTGTAAATGGTATCATTTCCAATTTACCCACTGTCCCGGGATTATACCATACTTCAGGATTTATTTTATTTTCGTCCTCTAGTCGGAGAGGACAGAGTCGAATTTTCAACTCTTTCTCTACTACTTCAATTTGGACTCCTAATTCTATCATTAAATCTCTCCCTAGTAAGTTATAATCAGCTTCTGGTACTAGTAAAAATTCACCCACCCCTATTTTACTTCCAGATTCTACCACTACTTCTTTAATAACTTGTACCTCAAATGGTTCCCCCTTTGCCCCAACCACCGTAGCCGTTTGTTTTGACAGTTTGCAACCTCTAGGTAAAAATTGGACGGTGGATCTTTCTGCCCCAGTATCGACCAAGAATTCTATCTCCTGGCCTTGGGGACCTACCTTTAATTTTATCAAGGGCTCTTTTTGATGTTTTTGGGTCCCCAGAAGATAAAGCCCCTGACCCCCCTAATCGTCCTTAAACTCCTTCTCATCTCGAATTCGGATTCGGCATTCTCTCCTAAAGTGCCCCTTTTTCCTGCAGTAAAAGCAGGTCTTTGGTTCCGCACTTTCCTTCAAATTCCCCACTTTCCCATACTCCCAGGGCCGCTTCATCCTCTGCTCCTGATCCTGTCTCCTATCTTCTCGTACCGCAACAACCATCATTCTAACTTGCCGTTTGTGACTCTCTTCCTCTCTCCTAACATACACCTTCTGAGCCTCTCGTAACAACTCGTCCAATCCCCTGTCTTGCCAATCCTCCATCTTTTGTATCTTTTTCCTAATATCCTCCCATGATTTTGAAACAAAATGTACCTTCAATACCGCCTGCCCCATCTGCCCATCCGGATCCATTCCTGAATAGAGTTGGAAATTCTTTCGCAACCTCTCCAACCATTCTGTGGGAGTTTCATCTTTCTTTTGTCTTTCATTAAAAGCCTTGTTGATGTTTTGGCCTCTCGGGACTGATTCCCTAATTCCTTGCACAATTATTGTCCTTAAATCCTGCATATGGACCCTCTGAGCCGGATTTTGATGATCCCAGTTTGGGTTCTGGAGGGGCCATTTTGTGTCAGCTGCTGGTCCCTGGGCATGTTGTGCATCCCATATACGCATGCCTTCTCGCCTGATCATGTTTTTCTCCTCTGCTGTAAACAGGATATTTAATATGGATTGCAACTCCTCCCAGGTATACATACTGGGTCCCAAAAATTGATCTACCTTTTCAGCCACCCCCAAGGGATCCTCTAAAAGATGTCCCATTTCCTTTTTGAATTCCCTGACGTCACCTGAGCTTAAGGGAACCGAGATAAACCCAATCCCTGGTTGAGGCCCCCCCATGGGCATTTCTCTTAAGGGATACAATTTGCCACGCGTTTGGCTGCGTGTTACCGGGCCTGTAGTATTACGGGGCTCAGTCGGTTGATCCTGGTCCGAATTGGAATCCTCATCCGACGAAGGGTGAGGAGTGTTAGGTGCAAGGGGCGGGGCGTAAGGAGGGGGTGCGATGATCAAATCTCCTTGTCGTCCCTTCCTTTTCCCCGACTTCTCAGAAAGCTTAAAAATAAATACTTCCGGACGTCCTACCCACACTCGGGCATAATCGCTCTCCTCAGGATCCGAAGGCTCCTTGCTGTTTACCCATATATTCAGTTGTTGTCTCACCCAGTCTTCTGGTGATCCATATATGGGCCAGAAGACACTCTTGGAAATTTCCTTTCCTCCCCATACTTCCATAAATAGTGTATCATCTTTGCCTTATCTTTCCCTGATGTCCCTGGAAAGTGTTTCCAATTTCCTAGCAAAAATCCCAGGGGACTATCCCTGGGGATAGGTGGCAACTTGATTCCTGTAGTGGGTTTACTCTTCCCCTGCCCCATTCCTCCGGAGTGCCTTCAATCAGTTCACAAATACCAGTCGCTTCCCCTGGTTCGTGGCTCATTCCCTCGCGGGAACCGCACTACTGAGGGTCCACACTCGCTTAGGGAATCTGGCTGCCAGTTCCCCTCTCACACACACACCTCTCGCCACACTCCGGGATCCCGACCCCACCCGAACGGATCCCGTTTATACTCACGCGTCCTGCGTCTTCGTCTGGACTCTGTGCACAGATCTTTTAAGGGGTCCACCTACCCCTGGGCCCGGTTTTCGGTTTGCTTCCTTATCCTCTCGTATCCAGGTTCGTCGGTTCGTCGGTCCTGTTTAGAGGCGGACTCCGAGAACTCAGGACCCGCCAAACGAGCGGGGGCGCGCCTTCCCAAGGAGGAGTTCGCCGCAAGTCCAGGATCCGAGTCACGGCACCAAATCTGTTATGGAATGAACACAATGGGTCATAATGCCAATCAATAAAATGTTTAATAGAGGATAAAAGAAGCAAAGTACAGCGCTGGGCGACAGAGGGGAGTCACCGCTCCACCAACTGCCGCACCCGAGCCCGAGTCCCGTTCCCCCTTTTGAACAGTTCCTTTTCCGGGTTTCACGTCATCCTTCCGGTGCATCTGCGGTGAATCTGCGCATGTTCTCCTTGTTGCTAGGGGGTCTTCATCTGCCTCCTGGTGGTCGTTCGATGAAGGCTCGTCCTCTTCCTCGCACGTATCCCTTTGGCTTACTTGACCTATGTTCTATAATATTGCTTAAAAAGGCACTCGTGGTTAATATTGCTAAAAAGGCATCTGTGGTTATGGTCAGCTCAGCTGATTATGCTTGAGTAACTAGTTCCTGCACAGTAAATTTCCAATTCTTGCTCAACTATTTCATACTTTGCTATGCAATGCAGTTATACATTCAACGGGCAAAAAGAGGGGCTACCACCCCCTCACAGCCAGGGCTGGGATATTGGGATAGCCAGGGCTGGGATATTGGGATAGAAGTGGGGGCAGCTTTTGGGATTGCTGGGACTGCCAGCAGCCTGGGGAGGGCGGGTACCAATGAGAAGGGGGACCCTCAATGCAAGCGTGACCCCAGCAGCTGGGACAGGGGAGCCCCTGAACAGCAGAGGGGCGGGAGCAGGGGTGGGGAACTCCTGGGGAGGGTTTTTCAGGGCTGAATCCTGGTGTTTGGAAGGTTTTTCTGGAGCCTAGGTCGCTGGTGACTTGTAGAGATGGACTTGGGCAGAAAGACCTTCAAACTCAATGTGCTCATCCCTTGGTTTTCCCAAATCAGAATTTCCCATTGCCAGTTCTTGTGAGGCTGTGAGGAAGAGGAAGATGTCCCTGGACACTGAGGCAGGTGAGGAGGAAGTCAGTGCCCCTTTCCCCCTCTCTCCTGCTCCATCTCCCAGCCCAGCACAGCAGAACCCCGTGGCAGAGGCTGTTTTGAGCGGCTCCACGGCGCAGGAACCCAACGGGCAGGAAAAGCCCCGGAGATGCCGCACGAGGAGGGGCTGCAAACGCAGATGGCGGGGATCTGAGGGGGAAAGAGCCAGCCTGGGCCGGGAAGGCGGCTGGAGATGGAGCCAGAGCTCGGAGCTGGTGGTCTGTGAGGAGGTTCCTGATGGGGAGAAGCCCCACAAGTGCGAGGAGTGGGGGAAGAACTTCAGGTGGAGCTCCCACTTGATCAGGCACCAGCGGAGCCACACTGGGGAACGGCCCTACGAGTGTGATCAGTGCAGGAAGAGATTTCAGACCAGCTCTGATCTCCTCGTGCACCAGCGCACGCACACAGAGGAGAGGCCCTTCCGCTGCCCCGACTGCGGGCAGGGCTTCAGGCACAACTCCACCCTCGTCACCCACCGGCTCATCCACACTGGGGAACGGCCCCACGAGTGTGAGGAATGTGGGAAGAGCTTCGGGCACATCTCTACCCTGATCCAGCACCAGAGGACCCACTCTGGGGAGAGGCCCCACGAGTGTGGGGAGTGTGGGAAGAGCTTCAGCCGGCGTTCCAGCCTGATCGTCCACCAAAAGATCCACACTGAGGAGAGGCCGTACGAGTGTTCCGAGTGTGGGAAGGGGTTTCGGATCCGCTCCCATCTCTTCCAGCACTATCAGAGTCACACAGAGGAGAGGCCCTTCTGCCTCTCCTTCTGCCCTTCACTGCGGGAAGGGATTCAGGCACAACTCCACCCTCGTCACCCACCGGTGCATCCACACTGGGGAGAGGCCCTACGAGTGTCCCCAGTGTGGGAAGAGCTTCTCCAGCAGCTCTCACTTGACCCAACACCAACGGAGGCACCGGTGAGGGAAGCCCTGCGAGTGCCCCGAGTGCGGGAAGAGCTTCGTGCGCTGCTCCAGCTCCATCCCCCACTGCAGGACCCACGCTGGGCACAGCCCTGGTGACCCACATTCCCTGTGATCCAGGGTGGGAACACACCTGGCTGCTTCTCCTTTTGGTTTGGCTTTAATTTTTTTCTGTTCTTCTTCTCTTTGCCCTCCAAAATCCAAGAGGTATCAATCTGTCGCCTCAAAACCACTCAAATCCCACTGAAAACAACTGAATTTTAACCCATAAAGGCTCAGTCCCTCCTCAAATTGCTTGTTCCCTCCTCAAAAAAACTCAATCCCAGGCCAAACTCACTCCAGTCCACAGCCGCCAGGTTGAGATGGGGTTGGAAGGGTGTTGCCATGATATTTTAGTGAAAAAGCCTCTGCTAGGATTTTTCCTGTCCTGAGGAGCTGAGGGCCTCAGGAAAGAAATGTAAACAATGGCTATCTGCTGCTGTGGAATGCCACAGGTGCATCTTCCATTGGTTCATGTGGATTGTTTTCAATCAGTGACCAATCACAGCCACCTGTGCCAAGGCTGTGAGCAGTCACAAGATTTTTGTTATTGATTCCTATTCTATTCTTGTCTTTGTAGCCTTCTGATCTTCTTCTCTCTGTTCTTTTTAGTATAGTTGTAATGTAGTATTTTAGTATAATATATAACATAATAAATCAGCCTTCTGATGAAAATGGAGTCAAGCCTCGTGTCCTCGTCCAAGGGAACACAGTTTAAACAAGACTCCCCGACACATGAAATGTTTTGAGCCAATAATCTCCTCCAGTCTCTCACAATAGGCAATGTTGGAGGTGAATCCCAGTTCTGACCATGGGCACCTGGAAAAGGCAAGTTCTTTTCCATAGGAAGGGAAGGGCAGAGCCCCAGTGTTTGGAGGGCAGGTGAGAATCTCACTAGGCCAATGCCTGCCAGACTTGTCAGGAATGGCAGATTTTGTCTGGGAGCAGTCTTTGAATTTAGGGAATTTTGAAGGTGGAAGCCCAATCTTGGCCATGGGCACCTGTAGAAGGACATTCTTTCCACAAGAAGGAAAGCACTGAGCCTTCCCCAGTGTTTTGGGGACAGATGAGAGGTGACCCTCATGAAACCGTTGTCAGCCAGTCTTGTCCTGGCAATATTCCTATGGGAATAATCCCTGGATATAAGGAAATCTGGAGATGAAATCCCAATTCTGGCCATGGATGCCTGCAGGAGAAGGACAGATCTTTTCCATATGAAAGAAAGTATGGAGCACAAGTGTTTCAACAGCAGAAGAGAAGAGGCCTTCAACATGCCATGGTCAGTTGGACCAGTCAGGCAGTCCATGGGAGGCCAAACCAGCCAGACCTCTTCTGTGTTGCCGTGGTTTTAAGAGGCCCTGCAGTATCACCATGGTCCCCTTGGTTCCACAGGGCCCCACAGTGTCCTAATGGTGCTTTGATTCCATGGGGTCCTGCAGTGTTACAATGGTGCTTTGGTTCAATGGGGGTCACACAATGTCACAATGGCTCCTGGGTTGCAGAAGGCCCCGAATGTCACAATGGTCCCAACAAGTCCATAAGGCCTTGCAGTGTCACAGTGGTCTCTGTGGTTCCCCAGGCCCCACAATGACACGTGACTCCTCTATTCCATGAGACTGCAGTGTTACAATGGACCTTTGGACCACGGGGTTTTGCAGTGTTACAATGGTCTCCTTTGGCTCCACAGAGACACAATGGACCACTGATGACACCAGGCCCCACAATGTCACAATGAACCTTTGGCTCCATGCAGCCCTGCAGTGTCACAAAGGCCTCTTGCTTTCACAAGGCCCCACAAGATCACAATGGTCCTCTTGGTTCTGTGGGGACCCCCAGGGTCACAATGGTCTCACTGGTTCCATGAGGCCTCTCAGAGTCACAATGCTTTGCTTATTCCATGGGGCCTCATAGTGTCACAATGGTCTCCATGATCCCCTGACTCCATTGTGTGTCACAATGGCCCCTTGGTTCCATGAGGCTGTGAAGTCTCTTAATGGTCCCTCCATTGTGCCATGAGGCCTTGCAATGTCACAATGGACCTTTGGCACTATAGGGTCTCACAGTGTCACTATGGTCCCTTGGTCTCACAGGGCCCCACAGTGTCACCATGGTCCCTTGGTTCCATGGGCCCTGTGCTGCTGCATTCCCCCCTCCCCTTCTCAGGCCGCCCTGCCAGCTCAGAAATGCTCCTTGGGCCTCGGCCTTGGCCAACAGCCCCTGGGCTCAGCTCCTCTGCAGCTCAGCACAAACACTGTCTGCTCCAGGAACTGCTGTGCCCAACCAGCTCCTGGTTGCTGTAGGAGCAGCCCTGGGAACTGTTTGTGTTCCCTCAGAGGCACAACATCCCTGTTCTCACAGTGCCAAAGAAAGCTGTTGATGCCAAGTGCGGCCAGGATGAACCATTGCTGTGACTGCAGCCCCTCTCTTGGGGCCCTACAAACAGCACTGCAAAAGGAGCCCCTTGGAGCTCTCCTGGGCCAGCGACTCCCTCTGAGTGGGGCCTCTCCCAGCCGGGAACTCTCCCGTTTGCTGCACTCGGGGATCCTGAACAACGAGGGAGCCTGGGCCGATCCCCCCACTCCTCCAGGCTCAACCCTTCACCCGCTGGGGAGATGGCAAAGCATCCACAGGGAGCATTTCCTGCCCTCAGGGGAATTTCTCACAGGTGCCTTGCACTGCCTCTTTGTGTCTGTGTGCACACAGGAGTGCCTGTGCTGGGGAAATGTGGCAGAAATGCTGCTCTCGGAGGGGTTGGTGTGCCTTGCATAGCTGAGTCAGTCAGGCCTGTAGGTGAGGTTAAGTCACAAGGTCTAAGCTAAGTGAAAAGTTCTAAGAGTTGTTCTGAGTGTTGTTCTGAGTGTTCTAAGAGTTGTTCTAAGTGAACTGCTTCTAAGAGTTGTTCTTTGGCTAAGTTGTTAAGTTTAATATAAGTTACAAGCTAAGATAAATATTGTTAAGTGTTATTCCTCTTTTAAATTGATAAGTCATAGGTTTTAAGTTAGGTTAAATAGTGTTAAGTGCTGTTCTTTTGAAAAATTGTGAAGTTGAAGGTATCAGTTAAGGTTAAGGTGTAAGTTAAGTCCTGTTGAGTTTGAGCTCTGTTCAGCTTTTAGGCCGTATTCCTTTTATCCTTGCCATCACTGTCCTTGTGTCACACACACACAGAGGGACATTTCATGGTTCATTTGTGGTTGGATTACCTGGATTTTGTATGGTTTTGTTGTTACTGTGTTTCCTTGTTGTGCCTGAAGTGTCCAATCAAGAATGTCTCTTGCCAAGGAACTTTGTGGTGCTGTCCCTTAATATTAAATCTGGTTTTTGCTGATCCCTTGCTGGGGATTTTTTCAGCACTCTCAAGCCCTCATTCAGACCAGGGTGAAGGAGCCTTGGCCCAGGCTCTGGCCCTGGGGGACACACAGACACTGCTGGGGGGTCCCTGTGCCCCTGTCCCACCTCCCACAGCCCCGGCCCCCCGTCCCCGTGTCAGGCTCTGGGGTCGATCTCGTGGAACATCCTCTGGGGGAGGCTGCGGCGCGGGGGGCGGGGGGACCCGGGGGGACAGGGGACCCCGCTGTGCACGAGCAGTGTTGGACTGCTCTGGGGGGAACTGTGAGGCGGGCTGGAGCAGAGTGACCTCCTCAGTGACCTCACACATCCCCTGTGATGCCATAGCCCCCTATAATGTCGCACAGACCCCTTGCAATGTCACAGAGCCATCTCTGTGATTGCACAGAGCCCCCCCTTTGATGTCACACAGCCTTCTGTGATGTCACATCCCACTCTGAGACCCCTTTGATATCAAAGAGCCAAACAGAGTCAACAGATGTCACAGAGCCAACTCTGGGATGTCACCCTGGAATGTCATGCTGCTGCACTGTGATGTCACAGAAGACTCTGTGACGTCAGAATGTTACCATGTGACGTCACAGTCTGTTCTGTGATGTCACAGCCTGCTCTATGATGTTACACAGCAACCCAGTGATGTCCCAACCCACTCTCTGATCTCACAGAGCCACCCTCTATGATGGCTGAATCTGCTCCATGGCCTCACACCCTACTCTATGATGTCACAGCGAGCTGTGTGATGTCACAACCCCATCAGTGATGTCACTAAACCCTCTCTGTGATGTCATACTGCCACTCTGTAATGTCACAGCACACACTTTGACATCACAGCCTGCTCTATGATGTCATACAGCCATGCCATGATGTCACAGCCTGCTCTGTGATGTCACACAATCCCCTCTGTGATGCTCTAGCTGCTCGACAACCTCACACAACAAACTCTGTGATGTCATAGCCCAACCTGTGACCTCACACAGCCCACTCTGTGCTGTCACACAGCCCCTTGCTGACATCACAGCTGCTCTGTGCCTCTAGGACACAGCCACAGAGGTGCTGCTCTGACATAGCCCCCTCTGGGACATCCCCCAGCCCCTGCCAGTGCTGAGCCCTGTCAGCTCTGGCTGTGCCCTGCTGGTGTCCCTGAGCTGCCCTGGCAGTGCCCCAGCCCTGCTGGGCTGTGCCCAGGAGCTGCTCCTGGCCAGAGCTGTCTCTCTGCAGTGCTGCCCTTGCCAGGAGCTGCCTCTGGGCCAGGAGCCCGGCCCAGCTCAGCAGCACAGACACAGCACCAGGACTTTAATCACCCTCTGGGGCTTTGCTGCTCTTTGTGTCTGCCATGGCCAAAGTGCTGCCCAAGTTGGCTCTGTCAGGGCCTTGTAGCTGCTGCCCATCCCTGTGCCCTGTGCAGCCCAGGCTGTCCTACGGTGTCCCTGCCCTGGCCCCTGTCCCTGCAGGCTGTCCTCATCCACCGCTGCCCCACCTGGCTGGCCCCTTCCTTTGCTGACAGCTCTGCCTCCTGCCTGCCTCTGCCTGCCACACAAAGCCTTGGCCTTGATACCAAAAGGGCTAATTCAATTTTTACCAT
Organism: Passer domesticus; assembly: GCF_036417665.1. NCBI lineage: Eukaryota > Metazoa > Chordata > Aves > Passeriformes > Passeridae > Passer > Passer domesticus. The sequence continues at coordinate 688,753 of NW_026990149.1, read as the reverse complement.
GCCTGTGAACTTTTAGCACAGGAACAAGGCATGCAGGGGCTGCTTTCCCAGCAAGGATAGTTGGAAGAGAAGAGGACATTTGGCCAAAGAATGCAGAGAAAAAAGAAGGACTGAAACTGGGACGTTGGGGTGGGTTTTATGGAGATGGGTAAATTGTAATACACATTTAGCAACTCTATATAAGCAACACACTGGTAGAATTACATGTCCACATAAGGTTAGGAGTTATCCCTCACTAAACCTCAGGCCTGAATAAATGATCCCCTCCTAAAGAGCAAATTAGTGTTAAGGAGCCTTATTCTGATATTTCGGAGATTTGGTGATGGCAGGGCCTCATGGAACCAAGGAGTCAGCTGTGACACTGTGCACACTCATGGAACACAGGGTCCACTGTGACACAGAAGAACCTCATGGAACCAAAATCCATTTTGGCACACTGGGGCCACATTGAACCAATGGCCCATTGTGACACTGCGGATCCAAGGAGATCACTGTGACCCTGAGAAACCTCTCGGAACCAAGGGGCCGTTCTGACACAGCAAGGTCTCGTGGAACCATGGGTCCATTGTGACACTGCAGAACCTCACGGAACCAAGGTGACCGTGTTCTACTACGGAACCTCACAGAACCAAGGGACCACAGTGCCACTGCAGAACCTCACAGAACCAAGGTGACCGTGTTCTACTATGGAACCTCATGGAACAAAGGAATCATGGTGACACTACAGAACCTCACGGAACCAAGGTGAGCATGATCTACTACAGAACCTTACAGAACCAGGGGACCATGGTGACACTGCAGAACCTCGTGGAACCAAGAGTCCATTGTTACACTGTGGGGCCCTGTGGAACCAAGGGGACCACAGTGCCTTTGGGGTGCCGCATGGAACAATGGAAACTTTTCTGACACTTTAGGACCCACAGGAACCAAGGGGCCATTATGGCATGGCAGGGCCTCATGGAATCAAGGGGGCTACAGTGAGCACTGTGGGTCTCCATGGGATGAAGGGTTCAATGAAACCAAGGATAACATTGTGACACTCTGGGGCATCATGGTGAATCATTAAAACTGAAAATCATGCACAAAGAATCTAACCAGTCCAAGTTAGAAAGTGGTGTGTTTATTATTGCCGGGGTCGGCTGTTACTTGTCTCTGCCCCAGCACGGGAAAAAGTGGTTCCAGGTAGGCCGCGCTCTCGAAGAAGGAGTCTGGACTCTTGCTTTTAGGTCTTCAGTCGAGTTTATTATTTCTTATCTACAAAGATTTTCTGTCTGTCCAGCTGAGGTCTGATCAGCAAGACAGCCAAAGGCACTCTCCCCCGCCCACGAGGCGGTTGTCTCTTTTATAATGAAAACTACGTATTAGATATTTACCTTTAATTCCCAATACTTTCTGCCCTTGTTGGCAAGTGTACTCTTTCTATGAACCAATCCACACATGCCAACATCATCCTGAACATGGATGCCAAGGAGAAGAAAGAAGAAGGACAGGGCACGCCCAAATTCCTCCATCTTGGGACTCCTGATCCATGCACAGAATTCTAGACCCCCCTGTACAATACATAAAACCCCCCTGTACAGTGCATTCTAACTTAAGTTCTAACAAGTGAATAACATCCCCTCACCATTCAGACTTGAAACTCTCTCATCTCCTCACATTCAGGTGTCATTTCTTTAAAAGGATCAAAGTCAAGCCGCCAGGTACTTTTGGCAACATTCCAGGGCCTCCGAGCCCCCCAAGGGTTGTCTCGGTAGCTCTGGACATCCGGAGTGATGTACTGAGTTCCCACAATTATGCTGGCAGGCAGCACGGGGCAGTTGTTCTTGAAATGTGTGACAATGTTGTACAAGGATTTTTGCCTTCTATTTCCCAAAATAATACATATGCAAAACCCAGCACCTCCCCTCCCCGCTCTGTATTAAAATGAGGTCATTAGTCCTTCACGCCTGCGCAGTTCTTCTCTGGAATTGGGTCGGTGGTCTCCAATTGGGTAGGTGGTCTTAAGGGATGAAGTCAGGAATGTCTTCATCAGATCTCTGTGACCCTCTGGCACCATCCAAGGCTCCCTGCTTCATGATGGATTGACACAGAGTCCAGGTGCTGGGCATAGTTCTACTGGTTTCAGTATGTTCCTATAATGGTTCACTTGCTCCACTTCCTTCTACAAATGAGCTCATAATATAACAATTAGCTTTAGGTTAAGCATCTAATAATCATTAACCTAGTGTTGGTGTATCTAACTTCAATATGAACTGGTTCTAACCCTCAACTAAAATCTTGACCCTTTAAAATCATGATTCAGAAGTTAGGCTTCTTCCTTTTATGAGCTATAGCTGCTGTAATATTTCTTCCTTGCTTGATGTTGTTTCATTTGGCTCATCACCAGTGCAGTCCAAGGCATGCAAGTAGTGACCATGCCCATGGACCAAAAGATGACTACATCTAAAACAGCACAAAGGATTATGGTGTTAAAGAAACAAAGTAATTCAGAAGACCCCTTCAAATAAGCGAGATTGATTTGTGAAAAAAATGAGCAAATAATGAAGGCTAGAAAACAAGGAATATTGCTCAAGCCAAATGATTTATAAAAAGGGAGGACTGTGAAAAATGCATATTATATGACGGACTCTTTGCAAATATTAAAAGCAATACTGTATGCGTTGTGTTGGAAAGTTATGTTGTATTAATTTGTAGTACTGCATTAATCCTTTTAACAGGCTATTGCTTTTAAGGGTTAATCCTTTGCTAGCGAGGTGTGCTTTTGTGTGGCAGAGAGCAAAACACACCAAGACGTCTGTAATTCTATGCTTTTTATGGTCCTTTATTATACTAACTCTGACTGTCCAAGTTCTTACAGCTCTAATTATTATTACTAATTTCATAATTATTTTATTATTATTAAAATTTTAAAATTTTAGAACAAGCGATTGGCATTTTTCAAGATGAATCAGAGGAAAATTAAAGCCGAACCAAAAGGAGAAGCAGGCACGTGTGTTCCCAGCATGGGTCACAGGGAATGTGGGTCACCAGGGCTGTGCCCAGCGTGGCTCCTGCAGTGGGGGATGGAGCTGGAGCAGAGCACGAAGCTCTTCCCGCACTCGGGGCACTCGCAGGGCTTCCCTCACCGGTGCCTCCGTTGGTGTGGGGTCAAGTGAGAGCTGCTGGAGAAGCTCTTCCCACACTGGGGACACTCGTAGGGTCTCTCCCCAGTGTGGATGCACCGGTGGGTGACAAGGTGGGAGTTGTGCCTGAAGCCCTGCCCGCAGTCGGGGCAGCAGAAGGGCCTCTCCTCTGTGTGAATCTGATAGTGCTGGAGGAGATGGGAGCGGATCTGAAACCCCTTCCCACACTCCCCACACTCGTAGGGCCGTTCCCCAGCGTGCATCCTCTGGTGGCTGATCAGGGTGGAGCTGTGCCTGAAGCTCTTCCCACATTCCTCACACTCGTGGGGCCTCTCCCCAGTGTGGATGCGCCGGTGTCTGACAAGACTACAGTTCCGCCTGAAGCCCTGCCCGCAGTCGGGGCAGCGGAAGGGCCTCTCCTCTGTGTGCGTGCGCTGGTGCTTGAGGAGATGGGAGCTGCAATGAAACCTCTTCCTGCACTGATCACACTCGTAGGGCCGTTCCCCAGTGTGGCTCCTCTGGTGCTGGATCAGGTTGGAACTTATCCTGAAGCTCTTCCCACACTCCAAGCACGTGTGGGGCTTCTCCCCATCAGGAACCTCCTCATGGACCACCAGCTCCGAGCTCTGGCTCCATCTCCGGCCGCCTTCCCGGCCCAGGCTGGCTCTTTCCCCCTCAGATCCCCGCCATCTGTGTTTGCAGCCCCTCCTCGTGCGGCATCTCCGGGGCTTTTCCTCCCCGTTGGGTTCCTGCGCCGTGGAGCCGCTCAAAACGGCCTCTGCCACGAGGTTCTGCTGTGCTGGGCTGGGAGATGGAGCAGGAGAAAGGGGGAAAGGGGCACTGACTTCCTCCTCACCTGCCTCAGTGTTCAGGGACATCTTCCTCTTCCTCAGAAGAAGTGACAGCGGGCAATCCTGGTTTGGGATGAGCACATTGAGTTTGAAGGTCCCTCTGCCCAAGTCCATCTCTACAAGTCACCAGCGACCTAGGCTCCAGAAAAACCTCCCAAACACCAAGATTCAGTGATGAAAAACCCTCCCCAGGAGCTCCCCACCCCTGCTCCCGCCCCTCTGCTGTTCGGAGTTCCCCCTGTCCCAGCTGCTGGGGTCACGCTGGCATTGGGGTCCCCCTTCTCCTCGGTGCCCGCCCTCCCCAGCCTGCTGGCAGTCCCAGCAATCCCAAAAGCTGCCCCCTCTTTGCTCTGCCCATTCAGGGATGCCGGGGCTTTTTGGGCTCCCTTTTGGGCTCCCTTCTCCCATCATTCTCTGCTCCGGGCTGCAGGGGCTCCAAGGAGTCCCCCCTGCCCCTCTCCAGCCTCTGCAGGCTCCCGCCAATGGCGGCGCTCCCCCCTCTCTGGGCTCCCCACTTTGGGCTCCTGGGGGACACAGGGCTCTGCTCCTCCAGGCTGCCTCTGCCGCCAGCCGCCACCGCCACCCCCCGATGTCCCCCCGAAGGGCCTTTTCCGCTCAGCCTTGCACTTCTTCATTCTCCAAACATCCCCCCAAAAAAAAACCCAGCCCAGGGACCCCCCGGGATATCTGGGCCGAGCTCCCCCTCCCCGCTCACCTGCGCCATGGGGGCCATGATCCCACAGGTGGGGGCTGCGAATGCACGGAGGGCTCGACCGCGTGCTTCCTGCTGCTCAGCCTTCATCCGCCTTTGTCCCTCCCTTTCCTCTTCCTGCCCCTTCTCCCATTCCATCCCCCCGCCTCCTCCTAATCCTTCTCCTCCCTAACCACACCTCCTTCTCCTTCTCTGGCTGCTCTCTCTCCGCCTTCCCCCTCCTCTTCCATCTCCCCTCCCACCCTCCTCCTCCTTAATCCCGCCTCCTCCTCCTCCTCCTTCATCCCTGCCCTTGGCTCCCTCCTCCTCCTCCCCCAGCAGCAGCGACCCCCTCGCTGCCCCGTTCCCGGATCCCTCGCAGCCCGCGGCAGGAGCGGGGCTGGAGCCGGACAGCTCGGCACGGGCAGCGCGGGGCTCTCGGCTGCTCCCGGCCGCTGCGGAGAAGGGGGGAAGCCGGCCCGGGCAAAAGGAGAGGCAAACTGCGACAACTGGGGGCCCCCCATCCAAACTGGGCCTTGCTGGGGAGCCTGCCTGGCCACTGCCAGCCCTTGGGGCTCCTCTCGGCACAGCCGGGAGCGGGGAACGCACAGAGGGCTGCGGGATCCCAGCGCTGGCAGCACTGCCAGGGACTGGGCTCTGCTGGGACCATACTGGGACCATACTGGGAGTGACTGGGACTCTACTGGGTTTGTTCTGGGATCATACTGGGAGTGTCTGGGACTGTACAGGCTTTGTACTGCTATCATTCTTGTTATGAATAGAAAGTTGTATTTTTTTAAGTTTCAGAGTTAAAAAAACCAAGCCAGACCGAGTCAGACTCCTTTAGGTTCCCTGCCAAGAAAAGCCCTTAATCACTCGTTAATGGCAGGTGATTAACTGATTGTTTCCCTGATGCTAGCTGTATGCCAAGGAGATACCAAGGGAAACCCTCCAGGGTAAAGAGATGGGCAGTGACACCAGAGACAACATGCAAATAAGAAATGCAGTGCAACCTGGGTTTTTACAGTTTTACAGTTTTTATAAGAAAAACCCCTAAAATCACGAGCCAACAAGTGACTTAAAGTGACGTCTAAGGATGGGAGCATTGTCCCGTACCTGCTTGAATCTTTTTATTTCTCACCCTAACCAGAAAAGAAACTGATTAAAGAGACCCCCCGGGTTTCTAAACCAACAAACCAAGGACTCAACGACTCTCCCGTGAGGACAGAGTCCCCAGTTCTGTCTGCAGACCAGCGGACAAAACTGCATCATCCTCCTGCTTCGTGCCACGCCTGGGAGCAGCGGCGGCGAGGGCGCAACCCGTCGATTTCTTCCCACCTGAGCTGATTCTTCTTAATAAAGGCATTAAAAAGGAGAAAGATCTCCTGCCCATTTATTTCAGCTTGGGAGCTCGTCCGGGATAGCCACGCCTGAAGAGGACACCAGGACTGGGACGTCCGCTCACCCTGGACCTGCAGGACAGCTGGCTATCGGGACCAGAGAAGATCGGCTTGGGACAGTGACACGGAGCAGCGTCGGATAGGTGAGAATATCCGGCGGCGGGAGAGGGAGGCGAGCGAGTGTGTGTGCGTGAGACGAGGGCCGGCAGCTCAGCCCCTCGAAGCGAGTGTGGACCCCTCAGTACCGTGGTTCCGCACCCCCGCGAGGGGGCCGGCCGGGAACAGGGGGAAGCGAGTAGAACTGGTGATTGAGGCGCCTCCAAAGGGGTAAAGAGGACCCCCCTCTGGGCGTGCGGAGGAAATAGCTGTGTGAGTGGCACGCACCCCAAAGGCCCTGATACAGGTCCTAACGAAAGAAGTTAGGGTATCAGGCAGTTTGGCCCAGACAAAGGAGGTCGGGCGCCTCAGAAGCCAGGGTTTCGAGGTTTGACTGTTTGAGCCTTGGCAAGGGAAGGCCAAGGTCTCTCTAAGTCCTGACGAAGGAGGTCAGGCGAACCTCAGAGGTCAAGACCTCGAGGATGTTTTTTTGTATTTTGGTTGTTTGTTGAGTCTTGGCCAGAAAGCCAAGGTCTTAACAAAGTCCTGACGAAAAGGGTCAGTGAAATTGGAGTTTTGGCAGGAGGTCGAGACTTCTTAAATAAGATATATTTCCTTTAGAGAAACAGACATCTTGTGATTTGGCAGAAAATAATGGGAGGGTGCGGTAGTAAGAAAAGTGGCCAAAGATTGAAGAATATACCTCCCCACAGTCCCCTAGGTGAACTATTAGAGAAATGGGACTTTATAGAAGGCACAGAAGGATTAGATAAAGTTAAGATGATTCGTTACTGTTCAGAAGTGTGGCCAGAATTAGAAGTGCAAGGAGGATGGCCATGGTGTGGGACGAAAGACAAGTGGATGTGTATACGGAGAAAACTGGAAAAGATAGAGGATTGGCAAGAAAAAGATATTAATGAGTTATTGAGGGAAGCCTTGAAAGTGTATTTAAGGAGGGAAGAAGAAAAAGCAATAGCCAAAGCCTTGAAAGTGTATTTAAGGAGGGAAGAAGAAAAAGCAAAGGCCAAAGCTAAGATCATGGTTGCTATAGCCAGAGAAAGTGTGGGAGTAAACAGCCCTTTCCTACAGTACAAAGCCACACAGGAGTGGGGGAGTACACCACCAGGAGCAGGCAAGAATACGGCAGTACTGTCAGGGACAGGAGGCATGGAGAGGCCTCGAGTCCCTTTGAGTGAAAGCTGCTGCTATTACTGTGGAGCAACTGGACCCCCCCCAGAGTGTTTAGCCTAAAGTTGTGAAATCTTTGCTAGCTGATCAAGATAGCAAAGGAAGCAGCTTTAAGACCAGAAGATCTGGTAAAAAGTTTTTTTAAGCAAAAACCACACCCGAGTAAGGAAAAAGAAAAAGAAAAAACTCATATTTTGTGAAATTTAAAGTTACATCAAAGGATATCGAGTGGTTAATATTTGATAGACGGGTGTTGCTAAACAAAGCACTTGCTGAGATGGTGCTAACAGAACTGCAGAAATTAACCCACTGGGGAGTCCAAAGACTATGTGATTATTTCCTAAGAAATAACCTGTGCATAAGCGTATATGACCTAGCAAAAACAATTATAAAAGAGTGTTTAACTTGCCAAAAAGTGAACCAGAATGAAATGGTGAATACCATAGACTCAGACCGAGGTCCAAATTTTGTGGCCCAAACATTGCAAATTATAATTGAAGCTTCAGGAATAAAGTGGAGATTGCATACTCTGTGGCACCCCCAGAGTTCTGGGAGGGTGGAACAAATGAACAAAATTCTCAAAAATGAATTGGCTAAAGTGTTTACCCCTAGCGCTCTTGCGCATCAAAACAAGACCCCGGTCTGATATAGGGATTTCACCTTATAAAATGATTTTTGGACTGTCATTCTTGTTAACACCCTATAGCACAGGAGACTACCTGGAAAGAAAAAAAGCTACAAAGAAATATTTAGAAGTAATTAGAAGAACTCTAGAAGGACTTAGAAAAAGAGGATACCTCCCCCAAACCTCCCCTCTGGATACAAAGACACATGACATCAACCCAGGAGATTGGGTTTTAATAAAAACTTGGAATTATAGACCATTAATACCTAAATTTGAAGGCCCCTTTCAGGTACTCCTCATCGCTAATTTAGCTGTGCGAACCAGAGAAAAAGGTTGGACTCACATTACGAGAATTAAAGGACCAGTCCCACCCCCGAGCATTGAACAAGATTCTTCAGTGTCTGGTATTGGACCAGATTCCACACCACTCTCACCCCCGGGCATTGGACAAGATTCGTCAGTGTCTCCTTCTGGTATTGGACCAGATTCCACACCACCCTCACACCCTAACTCGGGACAGGATTTAACCACATCGGAAGTTAATTCAGCTGAGTATACTATTATAAAAAGACCAAATTACTTAAAACTGACATTCAAAAAGACTGATGAACTGCGTAAGAAAAAAGTTTAGAATCATAACATGTCTTGAAGTGTTTTAAGAAATTTGTACAAGTTAAAAATTGTTAATAAGTAATTCTAGTTTAGTCGTCCCAACTTGGTACCAAAGACCCCAGGTTAATCTTCTCCAGAGTGCTCCCCTAGGAGGGACCAAATTAGCAGGCACAGATCAAGAGAGGTTTAACCAGAGGAACAAGAGACTCTAAAGAACATGGAGACTTCTTCTCAGTAAAATCCTCAAGAGGCAAGGCCGGGTGGGCAGGCTGTGCAGGATGACCCATACCGGACTCTTGGGAAGGGTAGTAGTGCTGGCTCTGATTGCTGGTGGTGCTCTGGGGAGCCCAGGAGAGCTGTGCAATGAGTACTACCAACCTTTCTATGAGAAAGAAGTAAGCTCCTTGCTGAGAGTCCACAACAATTGTGTTAACCTCTCCCAATTGATCTTTTATCAAGAGAATAAGAAAATATATTGGATGACCCGAAACACTGCCACCTTTAGGCAGCCACTCCTGGGAGAGCACCCTGTAGGAGAAACCTGGTGGTGCTTTGAACGTGATGCTACTGAAGCAAACCTGGTAAATCTGGTAAAAGGAAAAAGTATTTCTAAATATTGGGAGGGCACGACAAAAATTAATATCTTTCAGGAAACCCCTAAACACCTGTTTTGGGTCAATGGTACCACAACATCCACTGAATTGCCAAGAGGCTGGTCTAGTAGTGGCATCATTAGAATTATAAAACAAACTGTCTTTATAATACACAAAGAATCTGGATCAAGTTTAAGAGTTCCTATATATGAGGATTTGAGAAAAACAAAACTGAAGGAACAATATATGTTAAACAAAATTTTGAAACTACAATCAGAATTGGAAGTAATATCTAATCAGACCGCATTGGCTCTTAATCATATTAATGACCAACTCAACCAAACCAAAACAGTAGTTTATCAAATCAAATTAATTGTGGCAGTCATTAGAAACACTTTAAACGAAATAAAAGAACTAGCATATTTACGAAATCAAAAGACTCTTACACTTGATTCCAGTTGGTGGGATAATCTATGGATTTTCAAAAAAAATTGGAAAACTATAACTTTCACTGTGGGTACACTTGTTAGTCTGTTCTTATTTCCATGTTTAACAAAAATAGTGACATCTGCTGTACAGAATAACCTAAGGATCTCTAAAGGAATTAACCTGAAAAAACCAAAAAAGGTAATGAAGCTTAGTAAATATGATCACCCAAGTGCTGAAGAAATGTATGATCAATACAAAAAAATATAGGAAATTCTATGTTAATAAGCCAAAAATTATAAGTTGATGCAAGCTTAAGCTTGATCAAAGAAAAATAGGGGGGAGCTATTATGAATAGAAAGTTGTATTTTTTTAAGTTTCAGAGTTAAAAAAACCAAGCCAGACCGAGTCAGACTCCTTTAGGTTCCCTGCCAAGAAAAGCCCTTAATCACTCGTTAATGGCAGGTGATTAACTGATTGTTTCCCTGATGCTAGCTGTATGCCAAGGAGATACCAAGGGAAACCCTCCAGGGTAAAGAGATGGGCAGTGACACCAGAGACAACATGCAAATAAGAAATGCAGTGCAACCTGGGTTTTTACAGTTTTACAGTTTTTATAAGAAAAACCCCTAAAATCACGAGCCAATAAGTGACTTAAAGTGACGTCTAAGGATGGGAGCATTGTCCCGTACCTGCTTGAATCTTTTTATTTCTCACCCTAACCAGAAAAGAAACTGATTAAAGAGACCCCCCGGGTTTCTAAACCAACAAACCAAGGACTCAACGACTCTCCCGTGAGGACAGAGTCCCCAGTTCTGCCTGCAGACCAGCGGACAAAGCTGCATCATCCTCCTGCTTCGTGCCACGCCTGGGAGCAGTGGCGGCGAGGGCGCAACCCGTCGATTTCTTCCCACCTGAGCTGATTCTTCTTAATAAAGGCATTAAAAAGGAGAAAGATCTCCTGCCCATTTATTTCAATTCTGGGATCATACTGGGAGGGAGCAGGAGCCCGCAGAGGCAATTGAGACCATGTTAGGGGCAAATGGGATCTACTGGGAGTGACTGGGATTATGCTGAGGGTGACTGGGAGCAACTGGGAGCAACTGGGCTCATGACAGGAGCAACTGGGAGTGGCTGGCTGTGTGCTGGGAGGGACTGGAAACAACTGGGCTTCTACTGGGACCAACTGGGATCACGCTGGAGGTGACTGGGATCATCCTGGCAGTGAGTGCCACTGCACTGAGGCTGACTGGGAGTGCTTGGCAGCAAATGGGATCATACTGGGGAATAATGGGAGGGACTGGGAACATGCTGGAGGGAACTGGCATACACTGGGAGATACTGGGAGTGACTGGAACCAAAGGGAGGGTGAAAGAGAGCCACTGGAACCATGTGGAGCACAACTGGTTCATACTGGCAGGGACTGGGAGCACACTGGGCTCATCTCTGGATCACACTGGGAGGGACTGGACTAATACTGGGAGAATCTGAGAGCGACTGGGAACACACCCTGCACATCATCCCCCATACTGGGAGAGACTGGGAGCAACTGGGATTATACTGGGACCACACTGGGAGGGCTGGCATGTGACTGGGATCCAACTGGAGCTTACTGGGATCATATTGGGGTTGAAAGGGAGTGACTGGGATCACACTTTGGGCTACTGGGAGCACCTGAGAGAAACTGGGATCACGCTGCAAGCAAACTGGAGGAACTGGGCAGGACTGGATACATGCTGGAGGCAGCTGGGATATTCTGGGCATGACTGGGGGATCACACTGGGAGAACTGACACCTTCCTGGGGCCACTGGCAGCGCCTGGAAATGACTACAGACATGCTGGGAAATGTTGGGGGGTTTTGTGGATTTTGGGGGGGGTTTGGATTTTGGGTGTTTTATTGGTGCTTTGTGGGGGGTGTTGTTCTGGGGATGTTTGGGGGTTTATTGAATGGGTTTTTTTTGTATTTTGTATGGTTTTACTGGGATTTTCCTGGTTTTTCTGGGATTCTCAGAAATTCTGGAAGTTTTATTGGGATTTCTAGGAGATTTTGAGGCATTTCACTGGAATTGTGGGGGCTTTTAGTGGGATTCATTGGGGATTTGGGTTTTTTCAGAATTTTCGTGGGATTTTTGGGATTTTGTGGGTTTTTTGGGTATTTCCATGATTTGTTTGGGTGTTGGGGGCAGATTTTATGGGTTTTTTATTATTTAGGGGACATTTTTAGGGGAATTTGCAGGGTTTCATCGGGATTTTGGGGGTTAGTGAGATTTCAAAAGATTTTTTGAGCTTTTATTTGGATTCTAGGGAGTTCTAATGGGATTTTGTGAGATTTGTTTCGGATTTCATGAGTTTTATTGGGCCTTTAGGGGCTTTTAAGGAGATTTTGATGCCTCTCAGCCCTTCCGCAAACCCTGGGACAACCCCATTGGCCCCAGACGCCCAAATCCCCCACAAATTCCACTAAAAATCCCAAATTCCTCAAGAAATTACAATAAGATCCTCCAAAACCCCAGAAAAACCCACAAAATCCCAGTGAAACCCACCAAAACTCAAAAAAACTCCCCAAAATTTCACTAAACCCTCTCAAAAATCAACCCCCCAACCCCAATAAAACTCCCAAAATCCAAAACCCCTCAAATCCACAAAACTCTCAAAGTCCCATAACCCCCCAAAACCCAATAATTCTCTCCAAAACCTCTATAATTCCCCCTCATCAAATACCCAATAAAGTTCTAAAAAAGCCCCAACATAATCCCCCAAATCCTCCCAAAACTGCCTCAAAACAGCCCCAAATTGCCCCAAATCCGAAAATTCCCCAAAATTGCCCCCCAGAACCCCCCAGACTCTCTGGGGCCGTCCTGGGTCAGGGGCACCGGCCGGTGGAACAGGAGCCACCTCAGGGGCCCTCGGAGCTCTGTGGGGAGGGGGCACCATGGGAGACCCCCAGAAAAGGTGGGGGGGGGGGGCTGGGAACCCCCAGGATCCCCAAATCTCCCCCGGGAACCCCAAATCCCCCTGAAAAGCCCCCAAGGTTGGCCCAGGACCACCCTGGAACCCCAAAGTCCCCCCAGCACCCCCAGGACCCCCCTCGAGACCCCTCTCGGGACCCCTCCCCACCCCCAGATCCCCCCACAGTGCCCCAGGACCCCTCCCCAGACCCTCCCTGACACCTCACGATCCCCCAGCCAAGACCCCTCCCCAGACCCCGCCCCACACCCCGGAACCCTCCCCAAAGCCCCCCGGACCCTCCCCAGACGCCCCCGATCCCCTCTCAGCCGCTCCCGGCCCTGTCCCGGCCGCCTCAGCAGCTCCCGGAGCGCTCCGGCCGCTCCCAGCGCCGCCCCCGCTCTCTGCAGCGCCCGGCACGGCACCGCCGCTGCGGCTCGCCTCTGATTGGCTGCAGCGCCGCGGGGAGGCGGGCGCTGCTGAGGGGAGCCGCGCCCTCATTGGCTGGTTCGGGGCGGGGCGCGCCGCTATTGGCTGGGGAGCCCGTGCAGGCGGCGGAGGCGGGAGATTCAGAGGCGAGCGCGGCTGAGGAAGGCGCTGAGGGGAAACTGGGGGGGTTTGGGGCGGTCTGAGGAGAAATTGGGGACTTTGGGGAGATCGACGGGAAATAGGGGGGTGTGCGGCGTGTTTGGGGATAATGAGGGGGTCTGAGGGGGCTTTGGTGGGTCTGAGGGGGCTTTGGGGATCTTTGGGGGCAGCTTGAGAGGGTCTGGAGCGTTCTCAGGTGGGTTTAGGGGGATCTGAGGGGAATTGGGAGGGCCTGAGGGGATTTTGGGGGATTGTGGGAGGAGCTGGGGGGCTCTGGGGGCTTCTGAGGTGCATCTGGGGGGCTTTAGCGGAGTGTGAGGGGATTTCCCAGGGTTTAGGGGGGATTTGGGGCAGTCTGATGGATTTGAGGGGGTCTCAGGTGGGTCTGGGGTCAATTTTGTGGGGAACTGGGGGGTCTGAGGGTCCCGTGAAGGTTTTGGGGGTCCAGGGTGATCCTGGGCCAACCTTGGGGGGGTTTGGGGCTCCCAGAGGGGTCCCGGGGGAGATTTGGGGGTCCCGGGGGGTCCCAGGCCCCCCCTGAACCGGGGTCTGGGGGTTTCGGGGCGAGGGGGCACAACAGGGGTTCCACCCCCCCCCCTCCCGTTTCTGGGGGTCTCCCATGGTGCCCCCTCCCCACAGAGCTCCGAGGGCCCCTGAGGTGGCTCCTGTTCCACCGGCTGGTGCCCCTGATCCAGGACGGCCCCAGAGAGTCTGGGGGGTTCTGGGGGGCATTCTTGGGATTTTGGGGCAATTTTGATTAATTTTAGCAGGGTTTTGGGGGATTATCTTGGGGCTTCTTTAGGGCTTTATTGGGTATTTGATGGAAGTTCAGGGGGAATTATAGAGGTTTTGGAGAGAATTTTTGGGTTTTGGGGGGTTATGGGATTTTGGGGGTTTTGTGGATTTGGGGAGTTTTGGATTTTGGGGGATTTTATTGGGGTTGGGGAGGTTGATTTTTCAGGGGGTTTAGTGAAATTTTGGGGAGTTTTTTTGAGTTTTGGTGTGTTTCACTGGGATTTTGTGGGATTCTCTGGGGTTTTGGAGGATCTTATTGTAATTTCTTGAGGAATTTGGGATTTTTAGTGGAATTTGTGGGGGATTTGGGGGTCTGGGGCTTTGGGGTTGTCCCAGGGTTTGCAGAAGGGCTGAGAGGCATCAAAATCTCCTTAAAAGCCCCAAGAGTCAAAAAAAACCTCATGAAATCCAAAATAAATCTCACAAAATCCCATTAGAACATCCTAGAATCCCAATAAAAGCCCACAAAATCTTTTGAAATCTCAAGAACCCCCAAAATCCCGATGAAACCCTGTAAATCCCCCCAAAAATGTCGCCTAAATAATAAAAATCCCATAAAATACCCCCCAACACCCAAAGAAATAATGGCAACACCCAAAAAAAACCCCACAAAACCCCAAAAATCCCACGAAAATTCTGAAAAAAACCTCAAATCCCCAATGAATCCTACGAAAAGCCCCACAATTCCAGTGAAATGCCTCAAAATCTCCTAGAAATCCCATAAAAACTCCCAGAATTTCTGAGAATCCCAAAAAAACCAGGATAATCTCAGTAAAATCCTCCAAAATATAAAACCCAAAAAAATTCAATAAAGACCCCCAGAAGAACAACCCCCCCAAAGCACCAATAAAACCCCCAAAATCCAAAGCCCCAAAATCCACAAAACCCCCCAACATTTCCCAGTATGTCCCAGCATGTCTGCAGTCCTTTCCCGGCGCCGCCAGTGGCCCCAGGAAGGTGTCAGTTCTCCCAGTGTGATCCCCCAGTCATGCCCAGAATATCCCAGCTGCCTCCAGCACGCATCCAGTCCTGCCCAGTTCCTCCAGTTTGCTTGCAGCATGATCCCAGTTTCTCTCAGGTGCTCCCAGTAGCCCAAAGTGTGATCCCAGTCACTCCCTTTCAACCCCAATATGATCCCAGTAAGCTCCAGTTGGATCCCAGTCACATGCCAGCATTCCCAGTGTGCTCCCAGTATAATCCCAGTTGCTCCCAGTCAGGCCCAGTATGGGGGATGATGTGCAGGGTGTGTTCCCAGTCGCTCTCAGATTCTCCCAGTATTAGTCCAGTCCCTCCCAGTATGATCCAGAGATGAGCCCAGTGTGCTCCCAGTCCCTGCCAGTATGAACCAGTTGTGCTCCACATGGTTCCAGTTGCTCTCTTTCATTCTCCCTTTTGTTCCAGTCACTCCCACTATCTCCCAGTGTATCCCAGGTCCCTCCAGCATGTTGCTAGTCCCTCCCATTATACCCCAGTATAAGCCCAGCTGCTGCCAAGCACTCCCAGTCAGCCTCAGTGCAGTGGCACTCACTGCCAGGATGATCCCAGTCACCTCCAGCATGATCCCAGTTGATCCCAGTAGAAGCCCAGTTGTTTCCAGTCACACCCAGCATGCAGCCAGCCACTCCCAGTTGCTCCTGTCATGATCCCAGTTGCTCCCAGTCACCCCCAGCATAATGGCAGTCACTCCCAGTAGATCCCATTTGCCCCTACCATGGTCTCAATTGCCTCTGCAGGCTCCTGCTCACTCCCAGTATGATCCCAGAATGATATCAGTACAAACCCAGTAGAGTCCCAGTCACTCCCAGTATGATGCCAGCAGAGCCCAGTCCCTGGCAGTGCTGCCAGCGCTGGGATCCCGCAGCCCTCTGTGCGTTCCCCCCTCCCGGCTGTGCCGAGAGGAGCCCCAAGGGCTGGCAGTGCCCAGGCAGGCTCCCCAGCAGGGCCCAGTTTGGATGTGGGGCCCCCAGTTGTCGCAGTTTGCCTCTCCTTTTGCCCGGGCCGGCTTCCCCCCTTCTCCGCAGCGGCCGGGAGCAGCCGAGAGCCCCGCGCTGCCCGTGCCGAGCTGTGCCGGCTCCAGCCCCGCTCCTGCCGCGGGCTGCGAGGGCTCCGGGAACGGGGCAGCGAGGGGGTCGCTGCTGCTGCGGGAGGAGGAGGAGGGAGGGAAGGGGAGGGATGAAGGAGGAGGAGGGTGGGAGGGGAGATGGAAGAGGAGGGGGAAGGCGGAGAGAGAGCAGCCACAGAAGGAGAAGGAGGTGTGGTTAGGGAGGAGAAGGATTAGGAGGAGGCGGGGGGATGGAATAGGAGAAGGGGCAGGAAGAGGAAGAGGAGGGACAGAGGCGGATGAAGGCTGAGCAGCAGGAAGCACGCGGTCGAGCCCTCCGTGCATTCGCAGCCCCCACCTGTGGGATCATCGCCCCCATCGCGCTGGTGAGCGGGGAGGGGGAGCTCGGCCCAGATATCCCGGGGGGTCCCTGGGCTGGGATTTTTTGGGGGGATGTTTGGAGAATGAAGAAGTGCAAGGCTGAGCGGAAAAGGCCCCTTGTGGGGACATCGGGGGGGTGGCGGTGGCGGCTGGCGGCAGAGGCAGCCTGGAGGAGCAGAGCCCTGTGTCCCCCAGGAGCCCAAAGTGGGGAGCCCAGAGAGGGGGGAGCGCCGCCATTGGCGGGAGCCTGCAGAGGCTGGAGAGGGGCAGGGGGGACTCCTTGGAGCCCCTGCAGCCCAGAGCAGAGCATGAGGGGAGAAGGGAGCCCAAAAAGCCCCGGCAGCCCTGAATGGGGAGTGAAGAGGGGGCAGCTTTTAGGATTGCTGGGACTGCCAGCAGGCTGGGGAGGGCGGGCACCGAGGAGAAGGGGGACCCCCAATGCAAGCATGACCCCAGCAGCTGGGACAGGGGGAACCCCGAACACCAGAGGGGAGGGAGCAGGGGTGGGGAACTCCTGGGGAGGGTTTTTCAGCATTGAATCTTGGTGTTTGGGAGGTGTTTCTGGAGCCTAGGTCGCTGGTGACTTGTAGAGATGGACTGGGCAGAGGGACCTTCAAACTCAATGTGCTCGTCCCTTGTTTTCCCCAAACCAGGATTTCCTGTTGTCACTTCTTGTGAGGTAGTGAGGAAGAGGAAGATGTCCCTGGAAAGTGAGGCAGGTGAGGAGGAAGTCAGTGCCCCTTTCCCCCTCTCTCCTGCTCCATCTCCCAGCCCAGCACAGCAGAACCTCGTGGCAGAGGCCGTTTTGAGCGGCTCCACGGTGCAGGAACCCAACGGGGAGGAAAAGCCCCGGAGATGCCGCACGAGGACGGGCTGCAAACGCAGATGGCGGGGATCTGAGGGGGAAAGAGCCAGCCTGGGCCGGGAAGGCGGCCGGAGATGGAGCCAGAGGTCGGAGCTGGTGGTCCATGAGGAGGTTCCTGATGGAGAGAAGCCCCACAAGTGCTTGGAGTGTGGGAAGAGCTTCAGCAGGAGCTCCCACCTGACCATCCACCAGAGAACCCACACCGGGGAGCGGCCCTACGAGTGTGATCAGTGCAGGAAGAGGTTTCAGAGCAGCTCTGATCTCCTCAGGCACCAGCACACTCACACAGAGGAGAGGCCCTACCGCTGCCCCGACTGCGGGCAGGGCTTCAGGCGGAACTCCCATCTTGTCAGACACCGGCGCATCCACACTGGGGAGAGGCCCCACGAGTGTGAGGAATGTGGGAAGAGCTTCAGGCAGAGCTCCAATCTGATCCAGCACCAGAGGACCCACACTGGGGAACGGCCCTACGAGTGTGGGGAGTGTGGGAAGAGCTTCAGCCAGCGTTCCAGCCTGATTTTCCACCAAAAGATCCACTCTGTGGAGAGGCCCTACGAGTGTTCCGAGTGTGGGAAGGGGTTTCGGATCCGCTCCCATCTTTTCCAGCACTATCAGAGTCACACAGAGGAGAGGCCCTTCTGCTGCCCCGACTGCAGGAAGGGATTCAAGCACAAGTCCACCCTCGTCACCCACCGGCGCATCCACACTGGGGAGAGGCCCTACGAGTGTCCCCAGTGTGGGAAGAGCTTCTCCAGCAGCTCTACATTGACCCGACACCAACGGAGGCACCGGTGAGGGAAGCCCTGCGAGTGCCCCGAGTGCGGGAAGAGCTTCGTGCTCTGCTCCAGCTCCATCCCCCACTGCAGGAGCCACGCTGGGCACAGCCCTGGTGACCCACATTCCCTGTGATCCATGCTGGGAACACACCTGCCTGATTCTCCTTTTGGTTTGGTCTTAATTTTTTTCTGTTCTTCTTCTCTTTGCCCTCCAAAAGCCAAGAGGTATCAATCTGTCACCTCAAAACCACTCAAATCCCACTGAAAACAACTGAATTTTAACCCATAAAGGCTCAATCCCTCCTCAAATTGCTTGTTCCTTCTTCAGAAAAACTCAATCCCAGGCCAAACTCACTCCATTCCACAGCCACCAGGGTGAGATGGGGTTGGAAGGGGATTGGGAGCAGTGGGATCCCAATTGGGAGCGGTGGGATGGGGATTGTGTGGGGCTGGCTGGGTGGGATGTATTTAACAGCAAATAAAACTTTCAGAGTTACTGATTTCTGTCCCATTCATTTTCAGTCAGTTCTGTTTGCAGAGTGCTGCCTTCTCAGCTGATTAATTTGGTATAAAATGCCACTTTTTAAATCATCTAACCCAAACAATCTAAAAATCAATATCCGAATAAAACCACTCACCGACAATTAAATTGTTTAAAATAATTTTGAATAGGTTTAGAGTACTTAAGGGTGTTATTAAAGTTTAATTGTTTGGTTAAAATGTGTGAGAAATTATAGTGGTGCTTGGTTTTGTGTTTAGTAAATTTGTATTACAAATTGTTTTACTAAGGTGTGTTAGATTGCATGTTAGTTTTTTTAGATATTTTTTATCTCAAGTATATTAGTTATTGACTTAAAACTTTCCTTAGGTATTTCTTGTTATATAATTTGTTTATATTTATTGGTGTTATAGTATGTTATAGTAATAGTTATTGTTGTTTTGGCTTGAATCATTGGAGTATCATAAGAAAAAATATTTCATTTTTATTATAATTGATTTCATTTTAATTATAGTTTATTGATTTATAATTTTGTTTTCAGTTGTTGAGAGGAGAGGAAGGAAGTTCAAGGGCAGGAACATTTTTTCCCCAGCTTGTGCAGCCCAAGTCTGGGTGCCATTCAGCCCAGAGCTTTGGGATAATATTGTAGTGCCTCCCACACACATTCTGCCTCCAAGAAAAACTTGGCTTGGCTTATTAGAGTGAAATAAATAGAAGAGTAATAAAATGGACAGTTAAACTCATCCCTCTTGAATGACTCTCTTGCTTTCCAGTGTCAATCCTGCACCTCATGCTCCCAAGGCTTGGTATGAACAAGTGCCTGAGATTGCTTAAAAATTCCCAGGCAAGGTTCAGTAAAAACCAGCTTGAATATTAAGCAACAGCTCAAGAAAATTCATTGGCAACATTCACATTATTACTTACTACTTGGTTAAGGAACAACATGGGGAAAAAAAGCAAGAAACAAAATTCAGTCAATGGAATGAGAAACATTCTGAGAATTACGTGTGTGTGTGTGTGTGTGTCTGTGTGTCTGTGTGTCTGTGTGTGTGTTTAGGTGCATTTGAGAAAGGGACAGAAAGGACAAGGATCCAAAGGAATGCAGCCTAAAAGCTTAACAGCACTCGAGCTGAGCAGTGGTTAAACTGGAGCCTCCAGGAGTGGGCTCTTGGCCCAGGATCCATGGCTGCTCAGTCATGCTGCCAGTGCAGCAAGCTTGAGAGCGCGCTGGCTCTGCGAGGCCCCACTCAGAGGGAGGTTGCTGCTGGCACCTCTGGGCTCCAGGAGAGCCCCAAGGGCCTCCTTTGGGAGCGCTGTTCATGGGCCACAGGCGAGGGGCCTCAGCCATCAACGCTTCATCGTGGCCGCACCGTGGGTCAGCAGCCTGGCTCTGAGAGTGGGAGAAGGAGGATGTCATGCCATTGAGGCAGGAAAAGCGGTTTCCAAGGCAGTTCACAGGACACCCCAGGAGCTCATCAGACAGCACAAGTGCCTGGCAGCGCTCGGTGTCTCTGGGAAGCTCAAGAGGAGCTGGGCCCAGGGGCTGCTCAGCAAGGCCCAGGCCTGACAAGCGTTTCTCAGGTCACCGTGTGGCCGGACAAGGCCAGGGGCATTCACCACCACAATCTGAAGCACGAGGTTTTGATGTAGGGTAAAAAGGCATGGCCCAGTGGAAGTGGGCCGTGTCCTCAGGCCTGTGGGAGAATCACAATGCAGATCCTTGTGCTACTGATTCCATCTCTCCCATTTTTCTGAGTTCTTGGTGGCAAGGTCATTTAGGTTGGACACACAGCTCTCTGAAGCTTTCTGCAAATGAATTAAAGTGAGATTACACATCCCAAATTGTGTTCTGTTACAGTTTAACTGATTGATTTAAGAAATTTCTGGAGCAGAAAACTTGCTTCCTCAGATATTTACTGTGTGTGGCACCAAGCACAGAGGAGAGGTTTAATGTCAAAGGCATGGCCCAGGCAATGCTCTTTTGACAAGTTCTGCCCTGAGCTTTCCTGAGGAAGATCTGAAAGGTTCCATGTCACTAGCACAAGCTCCTGCAGTGGCTGCTGGCCAGCAGAACAGGGCTGTCAGCTGTGCAACAAGTGTTGCCACAAGCAGCAGCTCAGCCAGGGCAGCAAATCAAGAGCTGGGAAGGAGCTGATCTGAAGGCCAAACCTCCTTAGCTCCTAAAAGAGCTGGAACAGTTCCTCATTCCAATGAGGTGCAATGTTGGACGCAGCTCTATGTGAGCACTGGACACAAGTTGCTCTCACTGAGTGCTGTGATGGTTTCTGCAGGAGCTCTGGGCTCCTGTGTGTGCTGGACACAATGAGGAGAGAAGGAGCCAAGTGCACTGACACACCTTTGCCTTGAGCATGACCCGGCCTGGACCAAACACACTGCAAGGTTTCCCCTTTGGCCCATGTCTCAAAATGTCAGGTCAGCTGTTGGACGACTCAGGTTGGTTTGGTGTCAAGGAATTTCCTCAGAAATACTGGGTTGGTCTTCCTCTGTGCCTTTCCCTCAGCAGTCTTGGGGCTGCTCCTGTGTGAAGCCATGTGTCTCACACAGTTTGGGAGAACTTAATACAGGACACTCTGCAATGAGTCGTCTCCTCTAAAGTGTTCCAACAATCCCCTTCCAGTAACAGGAAATGAATACTAATAGATGAAAGTGGAAAAAAATTGCAACAGTTTATTAAGAAGCGGAATAGCTGAAAAGCAAGCAAAAAGGCCAGTGAGTTCTAGATATCAAACTGCCAGACCTCACCGTCCCCCTGCTGGGACAAAGACCCAGAATGCCAGAGGAAAATCCCCCCAGGACACGCGTTACAAGGTGGTGCTGGGTTCTCCCTCAGGAAGAACAAGAGCTGTCACGGAGCAGCTCCAGCAGCAGATGAAAGCTCCATGCTTGTCCAGCGTCGACTTTCTCCCAGAGGCAGAGCTCTGTGGAGCGGTCACGGCAGGTGAAGCAGCTGGGCTGGAGCCCCTTGGTGTCTTTTCTCCCCCGCGTGGCTCAGCTCACGCTCTCGGGCTGGGAGCGGGGCTGCTCCACTCCTGCCGGCACCATGTCCCTGGGCTTGGACAGTTTTCTGCCAGGAGAGCCCAGCATGCTGTTACACAGATCTCTCATAAAGGCCCAAACCAACTCCAAACACTCTGCCCACAGCAGCGTTTCACAAAGGGCTGCAGAAATCCAGGACAGCTGCAAGTGAGTGTCAGACAGCTTTTGTCTTGTTCTTGCCAGCAGAATTCTTGATGATCTGATGCAATTTTATTCAGATGTAACATAGGAGCTGTGTTTTTTTATTGAAATATTTAATGATGAGTAACAAGCCTTGGGAGCATGAGGTACAGGACTGACGTGTGAAAGCATGAGCATATCCTCCAAAGTGACCAGTTTAATTGTCCATTTTATTACCCTTGTATTTATTCCACACTAATAAGCAAACTCAAGCTTTGCTTGGATATAAAACAGGCACGGCATACCCTACGGTCTCTTGCAGGGTCACCAGGGCTGGCAGTGACAAAGCAGGCAGTCTGCTTCATTGGGAATCACTACGGATCTGCATCACAATGTGTTTTTAAGTAGCATGGTATTATTAAGATCTCCTTTTCTACATGAGATACAAAAAGGAGGTTCTGAAATGATTTCCATGCAAGCAGGCAGTAAAGAACTGACCCTGCTATCCTAACGAAGCTTTGGCTTTGGCAGTTGCACTCTTCCCATTCATCTTTTGACACAGACACTCCAGGTTTTCCCCACACCCCTGCAAGGCTGGCAATCCCTGTTTCCCATTTACTGTTC
This sequence comes from Passer domesticus, assembly GCF_036417665.1. Taxonomy (NCBI): domain Eukaryota; kingdom Metazoa; phylum Chordata; class Aves; order Passeriformes; family Passeridae; genus Passer; species Passer domesticus. The sequence goes on along the minus strand of NW_026990149.1, from coordinate 666,456 downwards.
TTCCCTAGAGCAAGTACAGTGGCTGCTTTGAAACTAAAAGCCCTGAGATCTGGACATCTTGAAGGAGCATGAAATGCTAATTAAGTGTTCCCATTGGTAATACCCAGGTCTGCACTTCCCAGAGCTCTGAAGCAGCAGCAGGAGGACCATGCATCATTCCTGTTGGTGGATGTTCATGTTGCTGGTGTGCAAGAGCAATGGCTTTGAGGAGGGACAAAAATGCCCCTATTCAAACAGTGGCTGTGCAAGGAGATGTGAAGTTTCACTGCCTTTTTTAGGATAGTTTAGAAAGATCTAAGGATCTAAGAGATCCATACTGTGGCATGGAGCAGGTCCCTAATTTTGTCTCCAGAGAAATCCCCAAAGGACACATCGGCTCTGCTGGTGATGGCAACCCCATAAGCTCGTGGACTTGTTTTCCCTGCAACATGCCAGCCTGCCTGGGCTTTACTAGGCCAGGACTAGACCCATAGCTATGCCAACACATGCAGCCACGTGACACAGAGTCAGACAAAGTTTTCCTTCAGAAAACTCAATTAACACATTCACATGCAGTTTCTTCTAGAACATCAGAAGCTGTCAACCATGAGGACTTTGCTGTCAAAAGGTTACAGTTTGCACTGGGCCCAGAAGTATTTTTCCCTAAGGCAAAACAAATTGAAATGTGAAGTTTAAATCTTCAAATGACTATGAAAGGAATCTGTAGAATAACTTCTGGAAAGGCAGCATTGTCAATGATCATGCAGCCCACCAAGAGCTGGAGCGGAATCCAGAATTGCTTGTTCCAGCTATGCAGGAATTCATTACCCCGGCAAGCACTGGTCCATGGCAACAAATGATCCCATAGCCCTGGGCAGAATGGCACCCAGGCTGGAGTGGAAATAGATTTGAGGAACCCTTGTCACTTGTTATTGGCCTCACAGCCCACTCATCCCTTGGCAAGCAAGTGCAAAACAGTGCAAAAAACACTGTTGGACTGCTGTCCTGGGTAAATCTACATACAGATGACTTTTCCAAAGCAGGGCATCTTTTCCCAGTGAAATACACATCCTCCTCTTACCCATGAAATTGTGCCTGAAGTCACCTGTGAGCCAGATCTGTGTGAGATTGCAAAGGAGCAAAGCTTTGGCATTTGGGCACACTTCTCTTGGTTTCTTTGCTCAGGTTTTGGTTGAGCACAGAACACATCCAGGTAGAAAACTTTTGACCATACAGGATCTTTTGGTTCCATTGTCCCCCAAACATGTGAAGAGGTGGCCCCGTTGTAAAGCCAATCTAAAAAGAGTAGCACAAATGACACAAAGAAAACATGGCAAAAGAGGAAGAGGAGCAGCCCAGTGAGGAAAGGATGTGGTGAGACACTGGCACATGGAGTGAGCTGCACTCCCATAACCTCGAGGCTAGCAGGTCCTGGTCACACATTCTCCTCCTGGTTTATTTAATTTTTATTTATTTATTTATTTACCTTTTTCAAAAACATCATAATAAAATATACACAATTAAAAATATGTCATCAAAATTTCAAGATACAATCAAAACATATTTATTCAAAACTACATTTAAAGATCAGAACATATGTACATCTCTAGCTAGGAAGACTAATGCATAAATCCTATTCTTGAAACACTCTTCATGCAGGTGGCAGCTTCTTCCTGAGCTTGGAGGAAAGAGAGCACTTCTGGATGGGAGGGTAACAGATAATGGGAAGTCAGCACAGAAAACCTGTTGGTAAGAGTGTAGGCAGTCAGATGTGCAACGTGGAGACACAAAGTACAACAGAGGCCACAATGCAAACCTAACATAGCCAAAGCACCATATTTCATGGGACATATTTCCTGCCAAGATATTTTATGGGACATTATTTCCAATAGCTGCCCAGGGAAACATGGTCCTACGGGAGACACTTGAGGCAGGCCAGGGGGCAAAATGTTGATCCACTTCAAGAGAGCTGCCACAGGAAGAGCCTGGCCTCTGGGCTGCCCTGGGACAGCAGGGAGCCCAGAGCCCTGTGCTCTCCAGCAATGGCTCAGCTGCACATGCACCCTCCTGCTCCTCTCCCTGCCCCACAGCTGAGCAGCCCTCCAGCTGCACGGGGCACTGGCAGCAGCACAGCTCATTGCAGGGCCACATGCAGGGCACAGCTGTTCCCTGGCAATGTGCACAGCCTGGCTGGGCTGCCACAAGACCCTTCCTCCCAGCAGAGAGTGGCCCAGCTCCCCCCTCACCTCTGTGTGAGCCTGAGCCAAGCTTGGCCTTAACCTTGTCCTCAGTCTGGAGTTGCTTCAGGCCCCACTCACCATGACTAGGAAGGGAGATGGAGAGAGCAGGGGCAGATGCACGCCCTTCCTTAGTCTTTTGTCATTTTTGGCACAGCTAAGAAGTCACATCCGGAGGTGTCCAACTCAGCTCTTGGTCAGCTTTCTGGAGAACATGATGGCTTCACCAGCCCAAAAGGCTGTTGAGGTTTTCCCGCACGTGGGGAGGCTTGCTGGCAGCACACTTCCTCAGCTGGGTGCCCATTGTTATGAATAGAAAGTTGCATTTTTTTTAAAGTTTCAGAGTTAAAAAAACCAAGCCAGACCGAGTCAGCCTCCTTTAGTTTCGCTGCCGAAGGAAAGCTTTTCAAATACCTGTTAATGGCAGGTGATTAACTGATTGTTTCCCTGATGCTGGCTGCATGCCAAGAAGATACCAAGGGAAACCCTCCAGGGTAAAGAGACAGGCAGTGACACCAGAGACAACATGCAAATAAGAAACGCAGTGCACCCTGGATTGTTACAGTTTTACAGTTTTTATAAGAAAAACCCCTAAAATCACGAGCCATAAGTGACTTAAAGTGACGTCTAAGGATGGGAGCATTGTCCCGTACCTGCTTAAACCTTTTTATTTCTCACTCTAACTTGAAAAGAAACTGATTAAAGAGACCCCCCGGGTTTCTAAACCAACAAACCAAGGACTCAACGACTCTCCCGTGAGGACAGAGTCCCCAGTTCTGTCTGCAGACCAGCGGACAAAACTGCATCATCCTCCTGCTTCGTGCCACGCCTGGGAGCAGCGGCGGCGAGGGCGCAACCCGTCGATTTCTTCCCACCTGAGCTGATTCTTCTTAATAAAGGCATTAAAAAGGAGAAAGATCTCCTGCCCATTTATTTCAGCTTGGGGGCTCGTCCGGGATAGCCACGCCTGAAGAGGACACCAGGACTGGGACGGCCGCCCACCCTGGACCTGCAGGACAGCTGGCTATCAGGACCAGAGAAGATCGGCTTGGGACAGTGACACGGAGCAGCGTCGGATAGGTGAGAATATCCGGCGGCGGGAGAGGGAGGCGAGCGAGTGTGTGTGCGTGAGACGAGGGCCGGCAGCTCAGCCCCTCGAAGCGAGTGAGGACCCCTCAGTACCGCGGTTCCGCACCCTCGCGAGGGGGCCGGCCGGGAACAGGGGGAAGCGAGTGGAACTGGTGATTGAGGCGCCTCCAAAGGGGTAAAGAGGACCCCCCTCCGGGCGTGCGGAGGAAATAGCTGTGTGAGTGGCACGCACCCCACAGGACCCCCCTCCGGGCGTGCGGAGGAAATAGCTGTGTGAGTGGCACGCACCCCAAAGGCCCTGATACAGGTCCTAACGAAAGAAGTTAGGGTATCAGGCAGTTTGGCCCAGACAAAGGGCGCCTCAGAAGCCAGGGTTTCGAGGTTTGACTGTTTGAGCCTTGGCAAGGGAAGGCCAAGGTCTCTCTAAGTCCTGACGAAGGAGGTCAGGCGAACCTCAGAGGTCAAGACCTCGAGGATGTTTTTTTGTATTTTGGTTGTTTGTTGAGTCTTGGCCAGAAAGCCAAGGTCTTAACAAAGTCCTGACGAAAAGGGTCAGTGAAATTGGAGTTTTGGCAGGAGGTCGAGACTTCTTAAATAAGATATATTTCCTTTAGAGAAACAGACATCTTGTGATTTGGCAGAAAATAATGGGAGGGTGCGGTAGTAAGAAAAGTGGCCAAAGATTGAAGAATATACCTCCCCACAGTCCCCTAGGTGAGCTATTAGAGAAATGGGACTTTATAGAAAGTACAGAAGGATTAGAAAAAGTTAAGATGATTCATTACTGTTCAGAAGTGTGGCCAGAATTAGAAGTGCAAGGAGGATGGCCATGGTGTGGGACGAAAGACAAGTGGATGTGTCAACAGCTGAGTAATTATCTGACAGCTAGAGAAAATACTGATGCTGAGGAACTATTGTATATAGCTTGTTGGTTGAATGCTATACAGAAAGAAGGAGTGCAAATTTGTAAAGTGCAGAGCAAGAAAGAAGGGAATGAAAGAGGAGATGCTAGAATTAAGGAAATTGGTAAAAGGTGGGACCCTCTAGACTACTTGCCTCCTGATGCCCCTCCACCTTATAACCCTCTCCTTCGAGCACCTCAAATAGCAGATCCAGTTCTTCTCCCGGCTGCCATGGGGGCCATTCCCTCACCCCCCCCTTCGACTCCTTCAGCTGCTTCTGCACCACCACTAATACCTACTACACCTGCTGCATGCTCCACCCCTTCTCCAGCTCCACCTAACATGCACCCAAGCTCTTCTCCCCCTCCTACGGCAGTCCCTCCACCTCCTCCTAACTGTGACATAAATACCTCCTTATCTAATAACCCCTTATCACCAGGTACAGCCGTTGACTTACAGCAGGTCCAAGTTAATGCTATTACCCCTCAAGTGAACAATCTTGTGTCTGAAGATGGGCCATACTGTAGTACCCGATCCAGGACCTCCAAGGCAGAGAGACTTTTTCCCCTTAGAGAAGTTCCTATGGGAGGAGTAGCAGGAGGTGTTGGTTTTGTAAATGCTCCTCTAACTGCTTCTGAGGTGAGAGGATTCAAGAAGGAGTTAGGGAATCTAGTTGAAGACCCTGTGGGCATTGCTAACCAAGTGGATCAGTTTTTAGGTCCAAATTTCTACACTTGGGGGGAGATGAATTCCATTCTAAATATATTATTTTCCCCAGAAGAGTCCCGAATGATTAGGGCTGCAAGCATAAGAGTTTGGGAAAAAGATAACCGTCCAGGGCCCCAAGTGCCATCAGGAGAAGAAAAATTGCCACTAGTGGATCCCAATTGGAATCCTAACCAGGAGGTAGGGAGGAAGGCCATGATGGAGTACAGGTCTTTGATAATTCAGGGGATCAGAGAATCAATTCCCAAAGGAACTAATACAAAACTGGCATTTGAGGGTATACAGGAGAAAGATGAAACTCCTACCGCTTGGCTTAATCGCCTGAGGCGGAACTTTCAATTGTATTCTAGAACAGACCTGGACACTAGCGAAGGTGAAATGCTACTAAAAGTCCATTTTGTTACTAAATCTTGGCCTGATATACGAAGAAAACTGGAAAAGATAGAGGATTGGCAAGGAAAAGATATTAATGAGTTATTGAGGGAAGCATTGAAAGTGTATTTAAGGAGGGAAGAAGAAAAAGCAATAGCCAAAGCTAAGATCATGCTTGCAATAGCCAGAGAAAGTGTGGGAGCAAACAACCCTTTCCTGCAGTACAAAGCCACAAAAGAGTGGGGGGGCCCACCACCAGGAGCAGGCAAGGATAGGCCAGTACTGTCAGGGACAGGAGGCATGGAGAGGCCTCGAGTCCCTTTGAGTGAAAGCTGCTGCTATTACTGTGGAGCAACTGGACCCCCCCCCCAAGACTGTTTAGCCTAAAGTTGTGAAATCTTTGCTAGCTGATCAAGATAGCAAAGGAAGCAGCTTTAAGACCAGAAAATCTGGTAAAAGTTTTTTTAAGCAAAAACCACACCCGAGTAGGGAAAAAGAAAAAAAAAAAAAAAAAAAAAAGAAGAACTCATATTTTGTGAAATTTAAAGTTACATCAAGGGATATGGGAGAGTGGTTAATATCTGACAGATGGGTGTTGCTAAACAAAGCACTTGCTGGGATAGTGCTAACAGAACTACAGAAACTAACCCACTGGGGAGTCCAAGGACTATGTGATTATTTCCTAAGAAATAGCCTGTGCATAAGTGTATATGGTCTAGCAAAAACAATTATAAAAAAGTGTTTAACTTGCCAAAAAGTGAACCAGAATGAAATAGTGAATACCTTAGACTCAGACTGAGGTCCAAATTTTGTGGCCCAAACATTGCAAATTATAATTGAAGCTTCAGGAATAAAGTGGAGATTGCATACTCTGTAGCACCCCCAGAGTTCTGGGAGGGTGGAACAAATGAACAAAATTCTCAAAAATGAATTGGCTAAAGTGTTTACCCCTAGCGCTCTTGCGCATCAAAACAAGACCCCGGTCTGATATAAGGATTTCACCTTATAAAATTATTTTTGGACTGTCATTCTATATAATTCTATAGCACAGGAGACTACCTGGAAGGAGAAATTTGAAGGCCCCTTTCAGGTACTCCTCATGGCTAATTCGGCTGTGCGAACCAGAGAAAAAGGTTGGACTCACATTACGAGAATTAAAGGACCAGTCCCACCCCCGAGCATTGGACAAGATTCTTCAGTGTCTGGTATTGGACCAGATTCCACACCACTCTCACCCCCGGGCATTGGACAAGATTCGTCAGTGTCTCCCTCTGGTATTGGACCAGATTCTACACCACCCTCACACTCTAACTCAGGACAAGATTCAACTGCATCAGGAGTTAATTCAGCTGAGTATACTATTATAAAAGGACCAAATGACTTAAAATTGACATTCAAAAAGACTGATAAACTGCGTAAGAAAAAAGTTTAGAATCATAACATGTCTTGAAGTGTTTTAAGAAATTTGTAAAAGTTAAAAATTGTTAATAAGTAATTCTGGTTAAGTCGGCCCAACTTGGTACCAAAGACCCCAGGTTAATCTTCTCCAGAGTGCTCCCCTAGGAGGGACCAAATTAGCAGGGACAGATCAAGAGAGGTTTAACCAGAGGAGCAAGAGACTCTAAAGAACTTGGAGACTTCTTCTCAGTAAAATCCTCAAGAGGCAAGGCCGGGTGGGCAGGCTGTGCAGGATGACCCATACCGGACTCTTGGGAAGGGTAGTAGTGCTGGCTCTGATTGCTGGTGGTGCTCTGGAGAGCCCAGGAAAGCTGTGCAATGAGTACTACCAACCTTTCTATGAGAAAGAAGTAAGCTCCTTGCTGAGAGTCCACAACAATTGTGTTAACCTCTCCCAATTGATCTTTTATCAAGAGAATAAGAAAATATATTGGATGACCCGGAACACCGCCACCTTTAGGCAGCCACTCCTGGGAGAGCACCCTGTAGGAGAAACCTGGTGGTGCTTTGAACGTGATGCTACTGAAGCAAACCTGGTAAATCTAGTCAAAAGAAAAGGTATTTCTAAATATTGGGAGAGCACGACAAAAATTAATATCTTTCAGGAAACCCCTAAACACCTGTTTTGGGTCAATGGTACCACAACATCCACTGAATTGCCAAGAGGCTGGTCTAGTGGTGGCATCATTAGAATTATAAAACAAACTGTCTTTATAATACACAAAGAATCTGGATCAAGTTTAAGAGTTCCTATATATGAGGATTTGAGAAAAACAAAACTGAAGGAACAATATATGTTAAACAAAATTTTGAAACTACAATCAGAATTGGAAGTAATATCTAGTCAGACGGCATTGGCTCTTAATCATATTAATGACCAACTCAACCAAACCAAAACAGTAGTTTATCAAATCAAATTAATTGTAGCAGTCATTAGAAACACTTTAAACGAAATAAAAGCACTAGCATATTTACAAAATCAAAAGACTCCTACACTTGATTCCAGTTGGTGGGATAATCTATGGATTTTCAAAAAAAGTTGGAAAACTATAACCTTCACTGTGGGTACACTTGTTAGTCTGTTCTTATTTCCATGTTTAACAAAAATAGTGACATCTGCTGTACAGAATAACCTAAGGATCTCTAAAGGAATTAACCTGAAAAAACCAAAAAAGGTAATGAAGCTTAGTAAATATGATCACCAAAGTGCTGAGGAAATGTATGATCAATACAAAAAATATAGGAAATTCTATGTTAATGAACCAAAAATTATAAGTTGATGCAAGCTTAAGCTTGATCAAAGAAAAATAGGGGGGAACTGTTATGAATAGAAAGTTGTATTTTTTTTAAAGTTTCAGAGTTAAAAAAACCAAGCCAGACCGAGTCAGCCTCCTTTAGTTTCACTGCCGAAGGAAAGCTTTTCAAATACCTGTTAATGGCAGGTGATTAACTGATTGTTTCCCTGATGCTGGCTGCATGCCAAGAAGATACCAAGGGAAACCCTCCAGGGTAAAGAGACAGGCAGTGACACCAGAGACAACATGCAAATAAGAAACGCAGTGCACCCTGGATTGTTACAGTTTTACAGTTTTTATAAGAAAAACCCCTAAAATCACGAGCCATAAGTGACTTAAAGTGACGTCTAAGGATGGGAGCATTGTCCCGTACCTGCTTAAACCTTTTTATTTCTCACTCTAACTTGAAAAGAAACTGATTAAAGAGACCCCCCGGGTTTCTAAACCAACAAACCAAGGACTCAACGACTCTCCCGTGAGGACAGAGTCCCCAGTTCTGTCTGCAGACCAGCGGACAAAGCTGCATCATCCTCCTGCTTCGTGCCACGCCTGGGAGCGGCGGCGGCGAGGGCGCAACCCGTCGATTTCTTCCCACCTGAGCTGATTCTTCTTAATAAAGGCATTAAAAAGGAGAAAGATCTCCTGCCCATTTATTTCACCCATCACCTCGCAGAGGGCACAGGCCAGCTTGGTGAGCACAGTGCGGACGCTGGCGCTTGGCACAGGCAGTGCCTTGTTCTCCAGGCAGGACCAGAGCACGGGCAGGGCGCAGCGCTGGACCACTGCAGGGCTCCTGGCATCAACCCACTCCACCAGCACTGCCGGGAGAGAGACACAGCTCCTACCCACCAGCCTCAATGCAAACAGGGATCTGCCTCTGCTTGTCCTTCTTGGGAGCCTCTCTGGCTGAGGTCAGTGAAACAGCACACAGAGCCCCATGACCCAGAAACGGGCAATGCAGCTGATCATCCTTGAAACAGAACCACCGACCCCTCAGGACTCATTTCTCCAACCAGAGCCTTGTCCCTGTGGCAGACTTTGTACCTTTCCTAAAGCATTTCACAATCTGTTTCTGCAAGAACAATGACTGAAATGTCAAATTGCTTTTTATTTCCATTAAGAAGTTGTCTAAACTCACACTGAAGATCTGGAAATGCACCCTAGAGAGGCAATTGAGAGATTTCTAATAAGAGGGATGATTCAATTTTTGTAACTTTGATGTCAAGGGCCAGAAGTCTAACCTGGCTCTCCCCTTTGCTCAGTGGTGCACAGCAAAGGGCAGCATTAGAACCCACTTCAAAACTCCAGCCCACCAGAGATGGGTGCTGCCTGACAGCTGGATGAGAAACACCAGTGACTAGCTGCTGTCTTTGGCAGAATGCTTTTGAGGCTTCCAACAAAATGCTGTTTCAAACCTCAGGGTGTCTTAGAGAATTACCCAGACCCCATTGCTGTGGCATTTGGACATCTCCACATTTCAATAGCATTTCCACTCCCAGTGTTAATGGCATTTTTTCTTATAATGTCCACTGAAATAAGAGCATAGCAAGAGAAAAATGCTGCACAGTGGATGGAAATTTAACCAAAACACAAGTGTTCTCTCACATTGTCTCTGAAATTTGCACTCTGCTCATTTTCTGAACTGAACTATATCAAACACAGACAAAAATTTACTACCAACAGGCTTCTTGCATGGCAGATTGGGCTGGGAGATCAAAACCTGAAGTGCTCTGGAGACCATTCTTATTTTCTGAGCAGGCAAAATGTTATGTAGCAGCTATTTACTATGCTGTGGTGGAAGAGACTTCATTTTCTCTATGCTGTTAATCCACCAGCACCTTAATGCAGCAATTCAACATTGAAACAGCTCCTGAAAGACCTCCATCCAATTCTGCTAAGCAGGGAAAGGGTTATGGTACTCCCTTTCTAAATGGGAGTTCATTTGAGTTTAAATGTAATTAAAGACATTGGTGACTATTGAAGGTGAGAAACAGCTGTCTGTTCCTACTAAATCTCAGAGAGAACATCTGCTCTTTCTAAAGTAGTCCTAAATTATGCTTAATTCCTTTATTTGAAAAAGAGTTCAAAAGAACTGCAAAACTAAATTCCCTGTTGCTGGTGATCTACTTTATTCAAATGCTCTATAACGGGCCTTTGACATTCCTAATCACTGAACCTGCCCTTTTGAGATTCCTAATGAAGACACAAAGTTATTACACCTTGCATTTAAAGATGCTGGCATAATTAGCAGTGGATTTAGCCCCAGCTAAAGCAAGGCTAACAATTGTCTTCTCTGCTATATATTGATATTATAATTTTTCCATTCTTTGGCTACTGCTGACATAGCAAGCTCCTCTGAGGAATCCATTAACAGCTGCATTTGTAGCATTTGGGACAGTGCTGAGACAGGCAGACACTGTTTGCACACCCTGAAATGCTCACTCCAATGCCACTTGGATTTCAGCACAGGCAGGGAGCCCAGCACTCTGCTTCTGCCCCTGTGCCCTCAAAGGCTGCCTTGCACTAAGTCAGTGCCTCTAAGACGTGTGTTGAGTTTTGACCTAAGCTGTGACCCCCAGGCTCTGCACGGTTCAGCCTCAAAACTTCCCAAGAGAAAAACAAGAATTCTGTGAGAACAAAACAAACTGTTTCCCTGAAACAGCGTTTGCCACCATTTTCCCTAAAGGATCACAGATGTCCCTGAGCTCCCAAGAGAGGAGCCAGCTGGGGTATTTGAGCCCCTCCCTTTCCTGCAGGTGGGTTCTGAGATGCCCCAGTGAGGGCTCAGCCCTGAGGGCGAGCGCTGCCCCATCTCAGGTGCTGCACAGCTCTGCAGCAGCCAGGGAAACCTGCCAAATACACCTGCCTTGGCTGCTGGGCAGGAGGGACAAGCTCAGCACCTCCTGGTGTGGAGGAGCTGCTCTGCTGTCTGCTCACAGGCATTCCCTGTAAATACTCCCTGGGAGACCTCTTGGCTTAGAAGGGGAGGCCATACCTGCGATACTCCCGGTGACATCCAGCAGAGCTTGGCCACTCAGATGACTCCATTGGTGGCTGAACTCTTTCAGCAGTGATACTTTATCTACAAGTGAAACACATGTTTCTGCTCACTTGTCTGAGGTCATAGGAGAAAGGAGAGTGGGGGAGGGAAAGGGCAGGGGCAACCCCATTTTATCAAAGAAAGTAAATTTCTGCTGATTTCTGAATTGTTTTTGACTTTCCTTCCTGCCTACTTGGCAGGGTTTAAAATTCCAAAAGAAAAGCTCTCCTTTCACATTTGCAAATCCAAACTCATCTCCTGTACCAGGAGCTATGTTAAAGCATTTCACATCAGGGACCTCAAGAGGAGTTCAGTCACATGTAAGAAGCAGTGAAAAGGTTTTGCATCCCAGAGCAAAAAGGAAGAAGCCCATCCTTGGGACACAGAAAGGCACTGAGTCAGGCAGTTCAGGACTTCACAGAGCAGCTGAGGTGGAGAAAGTGGAAACTCCCTTTGAAGATCTGCCTCCTCAACACTCCATTTTTCAGGCATTTTCAGAGCTGACATAAGTCTATGTGGCAAAGGAATTTAGAGCAGCCCTTGCCTATGTAGTTCTTTGCTATTGCCACCTTGCCCCACACAAAACAACATGTAGAACAAGGCATGGTTGCAGCTGGATTTAGACTTGCTTGTTACAAAGAAATTAACTTGGTGAATCATAAGTTCCCGTTTGAAAAAAGAAGAGAAAGAAGAAAGGTAGAACATAGGCAGCTAATGCCTGTAATGTAGAGCCTGCCAGGTGGCTGCTCTGCAGAAGCTCTGATGGGCCAGTATCCCTTCATGCCAACAGCAAAGCTCTTCATTTGGGAATTCAAATGGGGACCAAGAAAACTTCAAAACCCCTTTCCCTCTGAATTGCAGCACAGTTGTAGTCCAGCACTTGCTCTTCAGAGCTGCAGCACAGAGCCAAGGGCTGCTGGGACTGTTGGGCAATGCTGCTGCACATTCCAGCCTGCTGGGGACTGGTGCATAAAGACTGCACTTGCACAGCCTCTGGTGGCTGCCAGCTGGAGCCTTCCACAGACAACAGCAGCTACCAAGGCACTCAGCATTCTCTTGTGTGGCAGAGACAGAGGCACAGGTGAGGAGAGTCCATGCCAGGGCTCAGCCTTACCCAGATGAGCAATGGATTCTTCCAGTGCGCTCACAGCTGCGGCATGAACCCCGGGATCCTTTGAGTTCAGGTTCTTTGTTATTCCCTGCACCAAAGGGATCATCACCGGCTTCAGGGCATCTTCCAGGAGACCGATGATTTCAGCCAGCACGTCCAGCGCCTTCTGTCTCACTTTCTTGTGGCTGTCAGATATTCTCAGGACAAAATAATCAAAAATCTGTGAAGAGAACAAGCAACATGAAAGCTGGATTAGAATGTCTTTGTTTGAAGAGTGGATATAGCACTCAGCAATGTAAAAGATGAAAGTGATCCTCTCTCTCAGGTCAGCACTTGCTTGCACAATTTCACTCTTTTCCTGTGGGCCACTCACTGGAATGGTAGCGCAACCTCATGCTGCTTGAAAGATTTTCTTCTGTTTTTAAGAAGTTTGGTTGGGGAAAGAGTAGTTCCTACTGTATTTCTCTCCATCTAGAAATCATTAAATCAATTCCATTTGTTAATGCAAAAGGCTACCCTTGCTTTACAAGTATGTAAGCAGATATTTACAATGCCCATTTTTCTATACAGTTGCCTAAAGTACTGAGGGCAGCTATGATTTTGGCAAAACTATGGCTGGAGAAGATCTAAGTTGGATGTAGTCTGTCTCAAAACCTGTGTCTGGAGAAGGGCAGGGCTCTGATCAACTCTTCCAGGATCCAGACCATTTCTCAGTTAACTAAGAGGGAGACTTCTGAAATGAAATGTGCTGTACAGCTTTCCTTAGAGCAGGTTCAGTCCCTTGACAGCCACAGCATCAGGCACCATATTCTGGACAAAGGAAAAGAGCAGCTACTGGGAGGAGAAAGGATGGATCTGTCCTTAGCTGTTTTCTTCCTTTCCAAAGAGAACAAAAGGCCCCCCAAGAAGGGTGAGCACTGTCTTTACCGAGAGGAATAGGGACAAGTGGAAATGAGTTCCAGAGTTGTGCCTGAGCAAGACAAGATGGAGTTTACAGAAAAATTCTTTCAAAAAAACTGGGTTTAAACCAACCCAGCCTAATACTTCTCTTCCCCGTGCAAATCCATCATTTCTCTAGAGAACAACAGCCACGCTTTCAGTGGCTGGATTCCCTTCACTTAACCCAACTAGCAGTAGGAGACAGCAGCAATTACAGCAGCAGAAAATTCTGCCATCATCTGATGAACAGCATCAATAGGCACCTGCCAGACAAATGCAGCTGGACTGAAAAAACGTGTCCTGAAGCCTGAACCTGGTATAAATCTGTCTGGGTAAGAGGGACCAGCCTGTCCCAAACAGCCAGGATGGAGTGCCAAGACTCTCTGAATTAACTTTACTTCTGCAGCCTTAGGAAAGGAGCTAAAGAAAAGGGACAATGAAGACACCCTACATACTTGGACAATGTTAGCGGAGATGAGCTGGGGGCTGGTTTTGCACAGGTCTAGGAGGAGTGCCACTCCTTCCATGCGTGCCTGAAACCCTTGGCTTCCAGGAGATGGTAAAGCTTCTGGAGCGGCTCAGTTTCTTCCACAGCTGCAGGCAGCGTGACCTGGGCTTTGGCACGGTGTACGAGGCGTCCATCAGAGGTAGGTTTCACCCTGGAAAATAAATCCAAATTAGGACCTGTTGGTGACAATGCCTTCAGTTAATTGTGAGCAAAACATCTTGAGGAGCTTTCCTAATGATGTTATTTCAAGCTAGAAAATCATGAGGCTCAGAAGAACAACATGGACCTTGTGACTATCATCATGGGAGACAATCTGCAAGGAACATTCTCCCAGTGCTCACTCAGGAAAACCAAGGATGAGATGCATCTGATCTATCTTCAGATGGCTTCCAATGCACATGAGTTACACTGCTTTGTGGGGAAAGAGAGACACTACTTCCAAGTCTAAATGCCTCTTCATATGGGATGTGTGTGCCTTATTATGAGGAAACTCATCACTCTGGAGAAGTGTCTCTACAACCAGGCATGACAATCTGCAAAAGCAGCTCAGATGCATCTGAACAGATGAACAGAGGCATATCTGAAGGATCCAGGAAATCAGTAACAGAGATAAAACCAGAAGCCAGACATCCCAGAACTATGCTCACATTTTGTTTGCTTCCCTAGAGACTAGATGCACAGCTCAACAACCCCACAGGGAACAATTCTCCTGGATCAACCTGTCTCTTCCACAAGCATGGAAAGATGCTAGAGCCATGCTGCTGAGGCATGTGGTCATGTTCCTGCCACTGCTGAGCATGACAGAGCTAAATAAATCCCCTCTGTTATCAGAGGAGCATAGGTAGCTCTGCCACTAGCATGAAGAGACAGCAAGGACCAAATTCCTGTCTTAAATGCTGATTGCAGCACAGGGGGAAATAAACCAAACACGCTTTCCATCGAGTAACATATACGAAAGACAGGAATATCAAGATAAAAAGTCCACCTTGAGACACCTGTTGACCAAAGCTGCAAAGGAATTGCCTTGCTACTTCCTACTCAAACTTGGTACTGTCTGAAGGTAAGAAAGCCATCATTCACATGGATGAGACCTGCATCTTTGAGGAATGGCATCTTGCTTCTAGTCTGGGACTCCTCATCAAAACACCCATCTGAAAAAGACTCCACTCAGATTAAATAAAAAACCACTCTAGTTCAATTTACTTGTCCCAAGTCAGGCAGCAGAAAAGTGGACCTCTCCTAGCCTCCACAACCCTGCCCTTGCCACTGCACTGGATCATCTGAGCTGCAACCAATGGATGTCTTTTTGTCTCTCCATTTTTTGTGGAAAGCCCTCCAGAGAAGTTGTGTTCAGCATAATGCAGAAGTAGACATTTTTTATCCTAGAGCATTTGTAGGGAAAGGAAACAATCTCTGGCACTGGTCATCTCTGCCAGAAAGATTTGCCTGAGGAGGAGGCATGTGAAGCTTGTCATGGGCTTTGTCACATCTGACAAAAGTGCTCAGTACCGTTTGCTAGAAGGCAATGTGGCCTGGGGCTTCTTGGCGCCATCGTTCCTCTTCTCCACCGGCTCCTTGACAGATGGGCGTTCACCCTTCTGGTTTTCCATCCCCTAGAGAGACATAAAGAAACCCCATCAATCTTTAGGATATAAAACACAAGTTAGAACCAGAATCACTGCGACCAAGGCCTAGGGAAACATTTCCTAACTTAGAGAAATAAACAGACCAGAGATTCAGTGTTGCCAACTCTTTGTTTTCAATAGCCCAAGGCAGGTTATGGGTGCTACCACACTGAGCAGCAGTCTAAAATCCCAAATTCATTAGTCTTGAGCACAAATGGGAATAATGCAAACTGGTAGGCAATGAGTGGTCTTAAAGGAAGCAGCAGAAAAAGTTGGGCTCTTTGGGGGTTGGCCCATTGTGTTGGAAGTTGATTTGGTTCAACACTCACTCTCCCTGTGCCTGCACAAAGGACCACTCCCTTCTATAATGTTGATAAGAAAAATAAAATCCCCCTCCTAACAAACAAAGGATTTTTCACTGGATGCTGCTGAATTCACCAAGCTTCTTCCAGCTCCACAGGGCTTGACAGCAGGGCGGTATTCCCAAAGGACAGACAGTAATTGTAGTAACTAGGATTGACTTGGACATCTTTTGTATATTTGGAAGTTTTCTTGTACTACTGCTTCCGTGTCTTTTGCAAAACTCTGTTATCTTCAGACTCTGTTATGTTCAATTCTCACTTAATTGCTTTACTGGGGGTAGAGCAGGGAGACCATGGTGGGGGCTTATCTTAAATGTAAACCCATTTTCTCCTCTTTCCCTTTCCTCTTTGTGACCCATATTCAAAGTATTCAAAACCCCACTTCTTCCCTAATAATAGCAGTTCCTTTGTGGCCTGCAGATGATCACGCTGAGGATTAACAGCTCATTCCCGGGAGTAAAATGATTCAGCAGAAGAGGAATGAGATAAAGACACATTGGGTATGCTTGATCTCATGTAAGCAGTGGCAATACTTGCACAAAGGAGACATTTCTCCTGTCAAGCACTTACTTTCTTCTTAATTCTTGTCAGAATATCTTCCAGGTCATGCGTGGAAAGAGATTGTTCCAGAAGCATTTTAAATTTTTGATGGCTCAGCAACATCTTCACCATCTCCTGTCCATAATGCCTGAGGAAGGATAGAAGGAAGGGCAGGAGGAAGGAAGACAGGAAGGGAGGGAGGGAGGCAGAAAGGAAGGCAGGCAGGAAGGAAAGAAAAGTGAAGAAAGGAAGAGTGTTAACAGAAGAGGCTGACACCTTAAACTCATCAGGTGCAACCCCTGCATGAGAAGGCATTACCTACTCAGCAAAGAGGGAGATTTACCTCCACTGGACACTGCACAGTGCTGTCAGCTGAACACAAGAGGCAAGAGGAGAATGTGGGGCCACAGAAAAATACCATTTCACTCTGACACTGTGGCTGTTCCCAGGGAATAAGCAAAACACATCTGCTTTGTTGTCAGAGCCTATTAGCAGTGTCTTGCTGCCATTGCACAAAAATTTGCCTTTCTTTAACTGGCAGGGAAGCCAGGACAAAACACCTCCTGCATCCTATTGCTTATTCTACACTATATGTATGCACAGGGGTAGCTAGTTTCTCTGGTGTTCTTGACAGCTATTAATGGGAATTTCATCATCAAAGTAAGGGGATTTTGGTGGTTTGGGTTGATTTTGCCACTAGGAAACCACAGTTTTCTTCAAGAAGAAATTTGGAGGTCATTGAGCCACAGATAACAGCATTCTAGAAATCTGCAGAAGGGATTTTAGAAAGAGTGAATACATTGTCTAAAGACCCCTGAAATATTTCTAGGAATGTCTTAAGTTAATGAGAAACAGATGTTTGTGATCCTTCAGTGATGAATATTAGCCAACACTTTGGCTTTGTGTTTTGCACCTACGGCCAATCAGAACTGTTGGACTGGCTAATCTGAGCTCTTTTGATCTCAGTAAAGAATCCTTCAAGTCACAGGAAGTTGGCAATGCTCCTTCTTGCTGGCCAGCCTCAGGTTACCCAGTACAGTCATTTCCCCAGGCATTCCAGAGCAGTGGTCACAGCACCAAGTCTGACTGAACTCGAGAAGCATTTGGACAATGCTCTCAGGCACATGGAGTGACTCTTGGGGAGCCCTGCACATGGCTGGGAGCTGGACTGGATGACCCTGATAGGTCCCTTCTAACTGGGCATATTCTGTGATTCTATGACCTTTATCCACACAGTGAGGTCACTTATTATTTCCTTGAGTTTCCACTCTTTTCTGCTTTTACCTTTAAAGCCAAACACAAAACAGTTTTCCTGTTTGAGGAAGTGAAATGAAGATCATTACCTTGTGTCTTGGTGACAGTCCTGAGCAAGCGTCCCTGCCACCTGTGCCAGCCTCTCAGCCCTGGCTGTGCCTGCCAGCTTTGTGACTCCCATTTTCTGCATCAGGGACAGGAGGAGTTGGGCCGCACACTTCTGCACCTGGGCGTAGCGGCTCCTGGGAAGGAGAGAGCAAACCCTGGGGCACGGGGAGAAGGAGCAGCAGCAGCACAGGCCTTGGCCAGAGCCTGCTCCCTGTCCTTGCTGGGGGAAGGGGGCCTGGCTTCTCCCTGCAGCTGCCGACACCTGCAGAAGGTTCTGTCCTCAGATAAACACAAAGTTAGCATTGGGCTGCTCTGTGCAATGATCCTGATGATCCTGAAGGGCCCCTTCCAACTGGCCATATTCTACAGTTCTCTGATTCTGAGAACTAATAGGCTGCAGGAGGGCAGAAATAGGTGACAAGAGGAAAGAAATGAGGTTGATCAGAGAATGAAGTCACTGAGTTCCCAGAATGTTGTATTGTGCTTTTTGTTTTATTAGTAGATTTATGGTTTGATTTGTGATTTGGTGGCTTTCCTTGGTGCTGTTTTCCTTTTGTTTCTGCCTTTTCCCAGTTATTTCGTCAACTAGTTTCCAGTTTCTATTTCTCCAAATTTTAGCCATTTATTGAAACCACTTTTCCTCCCTTGGAATGTTATTGGTTCACTGCTGTTATCTCCGCCTAGCATTTTTACTCCCAACTCTCCTGATTTGTTGAAAGTTGCACCTTCCCCTGAGACCTGCCCACACTTAAAAGTCTTTGTTCGCCCCTTGATCGGGGTCCCAGGAGAGGAAAAGGGGAAGTTTACCATCAAATAAAGTTTCCCTGGGACCCGTGTGCGCTGCCTGTGTTTTATATTGCGCCGAAACAATTAACAAGTGGGATTCAACGGAGCTCCAGGGGGAACCTGCAGCCCCCTCTCTTGTCATCAGCTAGCCGGGAAGCGGCACTTTGGTGCTTCCAATGTGGGGCAAGATAAGATCATTTACGAGCTCCTTTTATGACTCTAAGAGGAGCCCATCGGTGAATTTTATGGTTCTATAGACTTTCTCTGCCCTTCCTTCTCACTCAGAAGTGGAGAAAGAAAGCTTGTGGAAGACTTGACTGAGTCAGGGCTTAGCGCAGACAGCAGAAAAAAAGCTGCTGGGCTCCTGCAGCAAGGCAAGGTGTGTGCACTGGGACAAGCACACCAGGGACCCACAGTGGCCGCGCCCTCAGTCTTGGGAACAGGCTTTGGAGCACCGGGAACACCCAAGTCCCTGGAGGCAGCAAGCCGAGAAAGTCCCCAGTCTGTCAGCGATCAGAACATCAGTTTCAGCGCACCCTGATGAGAAGTGGAACTGCTGTGGTGGTCAACCAGCATCACTCATCTGTCAGAAGAGGGCTGGCTGGACGGATATCTCGTCTCCCAGGAAAAATCGGCCAGAGGCCCAGCGCCAGTGGGTGAGCTGTGCCACAGCGGGGGTTTTTATCTTTTTTCTTTTTTCTATCCCTGGCGGGTGGAATTTTCTCAAGGGCCCGTGGCCAGGCCCGTGAGGATCTTTATCTCTGGCACGTTTCCCTCTCCCACCTCATCAGAAGGTCCTCCTCTTGTCCTTCTAAGAAGGACAGGAGCAAGAAGATTTTCACAGGTCAGCAGCACACTGGAATTCCCCTGTTCCCTTGTCCCTCAGACTTTCCAAAAAAACCCTTCCCCGCCCCACCTCCCTGGGAGCTGGCTGGCCGCACTGCTCCGAGCGCCCGGCCGCTCGCTGTCCAGGCCTCAGTGGGGAACTGCAGCGAGTCAGGCCCCCCACCCTGCTCTTTGTCTAAGATGGAGGATGGCCATTCCACCTTAGACACGCTTTCCCCGCTGCCTTCTTTTCCGGTCCTGAATCTCTCCGCCAGCCCATCCTCCCCTGAGGGGGCCACATTCCACGGGGAAGGTGTCAGCCCATTCCTGCTGAGGGGGAGGCGTGGGTCTGAAGCAATGTCTACTCCTTCTCCCAGTTCCGCCTCTGGGGACGAGGACCCCAACCCGGCCCCTCCCCAGAAACCACTCTCTTTGAGAGCCCCCCTCCCCTCGGAGACACGGTGTGTGGGCACTGTCTGACAGCAGCATTAACGTGTCACCTCCCTGACACTGAGGTTCATGTCACAACTTTTCATCAAAAGCCGCAAATCAATGATTCCCACTGGGTCCCACACAGCTCCATGGGGAGTTTGTGTGGCTGCAGTACCAGCACCATCCCTGGTCCTCAGGAATTTCAGGAGGAGATACAGAAGGAATCAGCCATTCACAGGGAAGAACATCCGTTTGCAGGGCCCAGATCCCCACAACAGAGTCCCCAGACTCTGCATTTACACTTTGGCCTCTGTGCCTTACTTTTCCTCTCACTAAAGTCCTGCCAGTTTCCCTCATGCTCAGGTTCCCAAGATAATTCAAAGCAGCTTTAGGAGCAGGGATAGATGATGGGAACTGTCCCAAGGCTTGACAAAATTTCTCCTCTCAGGCCTGACAATTCCAGCCAAGGAGAGAGGAAAAGCCTGCATGAAAGAAGTGTGAAATCAAAGCAGTAATCAAATTGAGGTATAATGAGAGCAGCTGAAGAGGTTTTCAATGTTCAGAACAAGATTAGCAGCTCCAGGCACAGGAGGGATGTGACATTTTCCCCACTGTAACAACTCTGTGATGCAAATTGCATCTCAAATCCTTCTCGCCAGCTCTGGGACCTGTTCAGCCACAAACGTGGTGCTGAAGTTTTAAAGCAAAGTGGAAGCTGGTCAGAGAGCTGGTTTGCAAATAAAAATCACAGAGGGCAGTTTGGAAGCACCACCTGGAGCAGAGAGAGGCAGAGCCTGGCCCCGAGGTGCAGCACAGCCAAACACGCCTGAAACTCTAAGAAATTAAAGAACTTGCCACTTGTTTTCCCTCAGGAGCTACAGAAGGTGCTTTATGGAATCCCTGCCTCCTTCACACTGTATCAGCATGCAGGAGAGTGCAGGGATGAAGATTACAGCACTTTCTGCTGCTGCTTCCATCTCCTGACTCAAATCTCACCAAAATCTGTCACTATTGGGTCTTCCCAAAGTCTCAGATTCACTTGGTCCTTTCAGGATTTTAGTTCTGAGGAGCATGAAGGGAGATAAAGGCACTTGCAGACACCAGAGATGCAATTGGTGCCTGAGGTGCATTTCACTGCCCAGGTTAGTGCCTCTAGAACCATCAAAACAGCCCCTTTGACAGCACCAAGCCAAGAGCAGAACACCAGGGCCTGCACATGGCTGGAAATGCCATTCTTTAATATTCCTCTCCCAATCTCTCATTTCATGGTGCCATTGCAGGGGTTAATCCCATCACTCAGCAGCACTTCTTGGCAATCAGCTTCAGATGGATTTTTAGTGCTGAGCAAATAAGAGGCAATTTTACTTTGTCTCCAATGAATGAAATTTCACCTAAATCAGACGAACTCTGTGTTCTGAGGCTGGCCAGGCACTAACCACTGCCAGGTCCCCAAGCCTGGATGTCAAACTACTCTAATATGGAAAAGTTCAATTTATTTGGCTTTGTGTACAAGATTATTCTCTCTCAAAAGAATTGGGATCCATAGAATTGCATTTCCAAGCAAACTAAACTCAGACCAGCCACAAAGTGCACAAGAGACAAGAAAAGAAATAAAGATTTCTAAGGAGATGGAAATTGAATGCTGAGTTTTTCCCATTATAGAAAGTTTCATAAATTATCACCTGCCAGCTCCTTGCCTTCATTTGTGTGGCCACCACTGAATACACTCACAGATAAGAAAATGTTTGTCCTCCTGAAAACTGGGACTAGAAGTAGAGAAAGGCTCAGATATATCTGAATTAAAAGACAACGTAATGAAAAGAGCTGCCTTATAATAGCAAGATATGATGGACAGCAGGAATGACTGAAGCCAGCAGAGATAAGTCCATGAACTAGTCATGCTACAAAGATTTCTGACAAAACCTCCAATAACCCAAAAGCAATGTTTTGTCGGGCACAGCTGATAGGAAGCCTGTGCATTTAATTCAGTCATTGACAGCAAATGGAGATCAGCTTGAAGCTCCTTTGGTCCGCTACTACTTATTTTTTTCACCCAGAAAATGAAATTACATCTACTCTTTGGGAAGAAATTACTGCTTTGAGTGGTTCAAGGCAAAGAGTTTCTTTCCATACCCACTTGTAATCAGTCACCAAGAGAAATATTTTCTAAAAAGGTCTCTTCAAAATTTTGGAGTGACTTTCAATATAAATAACTTGGTTATTTTGCTCAAAATGATAAGCGAATTGAATTGGGCTCCCTCAGCTTTCAAAGAAGTGTTTCTTCCTAGTTCTTCACAAAGAGGAACAAAACACTTTGTTGCAGCAAACTGAAGGGAGGAAGAGGTTCCTTTCCCCCTGAGCTACACAATAGGAGACAATTTTGTTGCCAAGAGGCAACAAATACCAGCCAATTTCCAGGTTTTTTTGTGTAAGGGAAAAGCTCTGAGGATCACAGCTGTGGGAGACACAGAGAGGGAGGAGCAGGGATCTGCTGGGGGTGTTTGGGCTGGGGGACAGATGAAAGACATGTTCAAGCAAAACCTGTGAGAGCTCAAGACTCCATCCCTCAGAGGAGAAACTCACTTTGACCCTAATGCCATTCAAATCCAACAAACATTAAGGCATTTCCCAAAACTCTGCTGGGCCATCAGGTACCCCCCAAATCACTCTGTGGGACCAGGGCAGCAGGGCCCTGGCACGGGACAGAGATGCTCCCCTGGGAAGCTGCCTGCATTGCCCGTGGGACTCAAGATCTACTTCTGAGGACCCCAACATCCAAAAAACTCCACACTAAAAGCCTTTAATTTGGGGTTTCACTTCTCCACTTGTCTGTTGTCACTAGGCAGCTGCTCCAGTTCAACACCATTCTGATGGGTACAAATGTTCTCCTAATTTCCAGCCTAAACAGGAAGTTACTTCCATTCATTCTTCTGTAAGTAGTGGGAGCTTGTACCTGATTTGCTCTTCCTCTCCTAGTGTGCATTTGTGCAGATAAAATGCCTAAGCCAGGAGCATTTCCTTGTTTAAATAGTGTCATTTATTCCATTCCCATATAGTTGCACGGATTTAGCACTGGCTCCACACTCAGAATGTTGACAGCACAAAGTCCAGTTCTCACACCAACTCCTCCAAGTTTTGGACCAATTCTGCAAAGAAGGAAATACAGCAAAGAAATTCCAAACAGGAGCCCTAATAAAGATAATAAAATGCCACATGCCTATGTTTGCTGCAGGGAAGAACAGCGCTATTTATTAAATCATTACAAACAATTAAAGCAGCAGAGGGGAGGAAGACAGTGCTATTGTTGGCAGCTCCCCAGTCCTCTGCCCCTGCCATGAATTTCATAAAGCACAAATCTCCCAGCAGAAATCCCTCAGCAATTGATTTCCTCCTCGTGGAACACAGCAGGCACACACCCTGGCTTTCCTGGCCAGAAAAGGAGAATTTGCCTCGTTGTTTTTCCCAGGCATGCAGCTGTGATGTCAAATCCCCCTCCCTGCCCTGCCAGGAGATTCCTCAAGTGACAAGTTTCTGTAGGGTGACAACCCTCTGGAGAGGCACAGAGAGCTTTGTGTCAGTGTAAGGCACCCCCACAAGGGCACATCCCTCATTCGGGCTCCATCTTTGTTCACAAGCAGTTCCCAGCAGAAAATTCGCAGTGATTGCATTTCCCCAGAACAGGTAATTTCAAGCACATTTTTCTCTTGAGCTGTTCTGCCTTTCACAAAAGCAGCGTGCCAGGGATTGCTTTGGAGCATCAGGAAACATAGCAACACCCAACAGCCAAGACCATCCAAAGCCACTTATCAGCACATCTCCTGGACTCACTTGAATGCCCGGGAGAGTCTGAAAAGCCAACTGTTTTCCAAGAAACTTGTTGTTTGTTGTGTAATTGAAAGGTAAATGACAGGAATAACCAGCCCCACACAGGTGCCTCAGGCAGGGGAAGGAGCAGGAGGGATCCATCCCTAACTGGCAGAGGTGCAGCTCAAGTGATGCTCACTCACTATTTGGGTTGCTTTTTGTTGCTTTTACATTAACAATGCATCTCCACACCACAACTGTTCTCCCTCCCTGCAGCCACATGGAAAAAATTCAGTGGTCTCTCACCTCTTTCTGTCCTCTCTCTGCCTCAAATAAATTTTTCCCTCATACAACCAGCAAAACAGGGTTTGTTTTCATGCTGGAAATAAGTCCACAAACTCTTGACTGATTTCAATAAGGAGAACATCACTACAAACCACCCATTACTCAGATGCCCCAAGGCAGCAAGGGAGGGAAATTTGACAACAGAGGTGGCAACACCAGCCGTGGGTAACAGCATCACATTCTGCCTCTCTCACGGATGCTTTTCTTTCCAGTCCAGAAAATTCCCTGTCCTTTTTAGGGCTGTAGAAGGCTGCTGTCTGCCCCACAAAATGAGGAGCAAACCAAGCAGCAATGCTGCAGAACATCTCTGTTCCTATGATATTATTCTGCTGAACCCATAAATTTGCAGAAGAATGGGCACTGCCAACTCCTGATTGCAGAGGAGGGAGTTCGTCACATTCTCCTTGTAAATTAGGATTTATCAGAGATGGAGAATTGATTGCCAAGTAACCTGCAGAGACACAAAACTACTCTGCAGTTTTCTAGGACTCATTGAGCAGTACAAAAAGGTTATTGATGCACTTGGGGAGTGTTTCTGTACAGGATGTGCACCTCCTGACATCCCAGGCAGGGAAAAATTTACTTAACATTTGCAAGGAGAAAGCAATTCTTATTGAAAAAAAAAAAAAAAAAAGGAAAAAAATAAATAGAAAATCAACTTCATGGCAAAGAGCCTCAGTAAGAGTTTGCAGAATTTGGTGAAAACAGGTCATTTACAAGGAAATAATTTTCATCTGCCTTCAAGTGGAGTTGTGAAGCAGGTGGAGATGGAGATGTCTCAGGCACTGAGTGTGCTCCTTATGGACAAAATGACACTGATATTATCAAGTATCAGAAGTGAAAAACTTCAGTGATAACTCAGCCCTCCAACACAAAACACCTTCTCCCACGCAGTCAGCACTTGTCTGAAATCATTCCCCTTGGCAGGAGGCCCTGCATGGCCTGGCTGCAGCCATCGCGCTGCTCCTACTCCCTCCCAGCATGATCCCAGTATGGTCCCAGTACAGACCAGTCACTCCTACTCCTGGCATCCCCTCTCTGCATTCCGCCCTGTCCCGGCTCCATCTCCGCTCCTCCCGCGGGCTGCGAGGGTTTCGGAAATGGGGGAGGAGGAGGAGGGAGGGAGGAAGAGGTTGAGCGGGAGAGGAGAGAGGGAACCACGCCGCTCCGGTGCTTCCTGAACCCGCAGCGCCCTCCTGCCAGGGAGCTGTGCAGAGCCACAAGGTCCCCCCGAGCCTCCTCCTCTCCAGGCTGAGCCCCTTTCCCAGCTCGCTCAGCCCCTCCGGCTGTTCCAGCCGGGACAGAACATCAGTGCTACACAGAGAGCAAGGGACAGACCTGACAGAGGTGCCTCTATCACCACATTTTAGGCTTTCGCGAATACTTACAGAAAGACTCTTCAGAAAGTTATGGCAGTAGTTCAATTGAGAATCTCCTTTGAAAATCACGGCGGCCCTGCCCTGGCCCGGCCCTGGGCCGGAACCCGGCCCGGCCCCGGCCCAAACCCGCCCGGCCCCGGCCCGAACCCGCCCGGCCCCGCCCAAAACCGCCCGGCCCCGCCGGAACCCGGCCCGGCCCCGAGGTTCGGGCGCCGCGGTTGCCTGGTAACCGCGCGGGCGGCAGCGTCTGTGACAGCGGCGCGGCCTCAGTTGCCCGAGAACGCGGCCCTGGCTGGGTGTGCGCAGCCTGGGCTCGTACAGGCAGCTACACTGGGCGATTCGCCGAGTGAATTGTTCGCGGAGCATTGGTCTCTGCGAGTGAGTCCTTTGAATTTGCGGAGCATTGTGCCCCGCTGAGAATTCCTGAACGTGCAGAGCATTGGCCTCTGCAAACAACATCCTGAACGTGCAGAGCATTGGCCTCTGCTAGGAGTCCTCAGTTCGCGGAGCATTGGTCTCTGCAGAGGATTCCTCAACGTGCAGAGCATTGGCCTCTGGAAAAGATCGTGAATTTCCTTTGAAGGTAAAGATTGACTAAAGTTGAACTGTTTGGTTTTGTCTCATGTGCACTCTGAGAGAGAAGGCCAAAGGGAAATACAGGATGGGATAATGCCAGTCTTCTGGTGCAGCAGTTGAGTGGCATGCACAGCTGAGTGGATGAACAATAGTTCGTCTACTGATTGTGCTTTTTTTTTGCACTGAAGAAATGCAACATTTTCTAAATGTACTCATCTATACTTTTTTTTCCCTATAGTGATTGCTTAAACTGCTTCAAGGTGAATGAGTTCTGTTCAAGTTTCCGTGGGTTGTTATCATCTGGTTATTAAAATTATTAGGGAGAGGCCTCTGAATTGAGGTGCAAATGAGGCAATTTGCCAAAGTCAGTAGTCTGGATTTTATGGAACAGTAAATGTGAGGAAGAGAGAGAAGGGAATAGAAAAAGGCGGGGGGTGGGGTGAAGGGGGTGGAGATGGGGTTGGGAAGAGGGGGAAGAAAGAGAATGACAGAGACAGATGAAGTAAAAAATATCACCATTCCATGGATCCCATTGGCATACCATAAAATCCTCTTCTGGTCTTCTCTGTGGTGAGGTATTGCAAAATGTAAGATTCCAATGGATTAATGCAGATTTGGGCAAGGTGGGACCTCCCAGGTACCTCCCTGGGGTGGGGCAAGTTTGACTGTCTATTGCTACTTTCAAGTAATATAAAATCTTCAGCACCAGTATATCCTTTGAGTCTGCCATGAATTGGGTTGTGGATTTTCAGATCTGTTGTGTTACTTTGCATGCCCTGCAAAATCATCTGGTGCAAGGGCTCAGGAATGGCTCTGGGGGCACTTTGGGGGTCTTTGATGGACTATGACACCCCCTGCAGCGTCTGTGATGGGAATGTCCCCTGGATGTGGCCTTCTGGGGGTGGGGGGTTTTAGAGCTGAGCCAGTTTGTGTGAGGGAGGATGGGTGTCCACTGGCCCTTACCAGAGGTTGCACCACAGTCCCAAAATTCCCTCCTGAGCCTCTGTTGATGGGAGGTTTGTGTGCAAATCTGGCCTCAGCAGAGGAGTCTGTGACTATGACTTGCCCAGCCTGAAGGCAGATAGAACTGATTTTCAGGACAGCTGCTGGCTTTGGCTTTGTTGTGGATCTATTTTTCTCCCTTGGCCTTGTTCACTTCTCTGGAGACCTGAGCTAATGGGACAATAGTGTCACCTTTATCTTGTCTCAAGTTCCCTTGTGGGGCTGAACTCGCAGTCCCAAGTTCCAGTCAGGAGGCATTTTCAGGGAAGGGTGGGCTTGGGTGCTCTCAGCTTCTTTATAGAGTTTTGTCACAGTGGGCAAAACGTCCTTTATAGCAATATTTAAGCCATGAGCCATAACATTGCAGTCTCTCCCAAGTCCAGTGAGGAGCAGCTGAGAGAGCAGGGGGTGTTTAGCCTAAAGAAGAGGAGGCCCACTCAAGCTGATTTTAAGTAATATTTAAGCTACAGCTTTGTCTGCTCTAAGCATTATTAATGTTCAGCTTTTTAGCTCCAGGTTTCAGCAAGATCCATTTTTGAATTGCACAAGGGAGCCATCTAGTCCAAATAAAGTCCAACTAGAGGCCTAACAATACTCACTACTTATGCCAAACAAGCACTTAGCTACTTTCAAATGATATAAAATGTTTAGCAGCATATATGCCTTGAGTCTGCCATGAATTGGGTTCTGGATTTTCAGAGTTCCATTGTTGCTCCTTCCAGTTTTGCTGAGGCCTTGTCATTCCTCTGTGACATCCTCCCTTCAGAATGGCTTCTGGATTCCCAAAAAAGACACCAACACCTCGTCTTTTGCAGAGGGAAAGACTGCAGCCTAACACTGTGAGTAGCCACTGGGGCTGTGCTCAGGCTGGCAAGTGCCCTGGTGTCCCTGGTGTCCCTGCCCCTGTTGTCCAGCAGCGCTGGGAAGCTGCAGAGCCCCTGCCCAGCTCTTTGTGCCGTGCTGCTGTTGGTGGGGGCTGTCCTGGTGCAGGAGGGAACACTGTGTGATGTTTCAGGGACAGCCCAGCGCCTTGCCTGGCTGTGCCACGGGAGCCAAGTGAAAGCAATGTGCAGCTGAAGCCCTCAGCATGTGCTTCTGTGCCTGCCCTTTGCCACAGGAATTCCTTCTGTCAGGCTGGGCACTGCCCTGTGCTGCTGTGACCAACCTGCCCTTGGGCACCTGGGCATGTGGGGGGGAGAGCTCAAACTGTGCCCAAAGCCTTGAGAGCCACGGCTGGTCCCAGCCAGAAGAGCTCCCAAAGCAGCTGTTCTCTCTGAGCTCCTGGGTGGGCACAGCTCCAGCCCTGCAGGCAGCACTGCAGTCAGGGCCACCAAGGTGCCTTGCTGTCTGGAGCTCACTTGGCTGGAGATGCCCCAGTGCTGAGGCTCTGCCAAGGAGATCCCAGTGTTTTCTTCTCTGGAGGGCTCTGTCAGCCCAGACAGAGAAAACAAATGCTCATTAACAGAGAGAGGAAAAACTTGGACACATTCCTGTGCACCTCCCTCTTGGTCCAGCTTTTCTTTCTTGCTTCTCTTGGACTCAGCCAGCAGTGCTGTCTCCTGGCTGTGAGTTGTGAGTGTTGTGCAGGGATGGAGTTGGGGCAGTTCTGAGAGCTCCTTCCCACTCTCTGTAAAGGTCACTGCCTCAATCCTATGAAACATAAGAGGAAACAAATGGCCAAAGAGCAGAAATCCCCAAACATGTCAGATCAGATCACAGAGAGACTAATGGGCCACAGCCATGTGGTTGGAGTATGTGTATTGCACCCTGTATTATTAATTTATTCTTGCTATGCATTTCAGCAAGTAACTTCCAGGGCTTCCAGAACTATCCTAGTGGCTGTGATCACAAATTATTTGCCAGTGCCACTTGCTCAAGAAATGCCTTTCTGAACAAGCACATCTCTGAGCTTCTTGCTGATATGTTGTTTTTGGTTTTTTTTTTTTGGATTTGTTTTGCCTTCCAGCTGCTTCCTTCTAAGTTCCAGCAGGAGAAGGTTGTCAGCACACAGAAGGAGGCCAGCACTGGGGGGAGGATTCTGCCCAGAATTGGCCCATGGATAGACTTGAGCAAGACTGGTCCAAAGGTAGCCTTTTCCTGCTCTTTTCCTTTCTGTTTGATGGCAAGTTTGAAGAGGGTGTGTGCTTGTGACAGGCTTGCCTCCAGCAAAACACCTCAGTGTCCAGGTGCTGTTGTCATTGCAAGCTGCTGGCAGTGGTGGACTGGGAGTCCTGATGTGCACTGAGGCAACACAAACAACCTCTGCTGCAGCTGCTGGGCTGTGCTGGAGTGTGGTTGCCATTGCTAAAACAATGGGGGAAGGCTGGGGACACAAAGGGACAGCATTGCCATGTGCCATTCCCCTGCTGAAGGAGCCACCTCTTGCTTTGGTGTGGTCACCATCAAATGCTCGGGGTCACAGGATTCCCTCCACAGTGGCAGCGTTGGCCTTGGAAGGCTGAGGACCTGCAGGAATTCCTTCAGATTTAGCAAAACCAATTGCATTCCTGCTTTGGGTTGGAACAATGTGTTGGACCCTGATGGGGTGTTAGATTTTGCAGGCTGCCAGATGTGCAGGGGACTGGCCCTGGGCAGAGGGGAATGGATTTGATTTCTGTGGATCAGTGCCTACTTAGAGGTGTGTTTCAAGCTGCTTTTGTGACAGGACTGGCTCAGTAGAAAGCACAGTCCAAAGGGGCAGGTGAGCCAGGTGGGCTGTTGAGCAGGAAACTGGCAGCAAGGGACATGGAACAAAGTGGTTCAGGATTGCCCTGGAGAGGGGCCTTGTGGAGAAAGAAAGGTGGAGAAATCAAAAGAGCAGCTTGGCTTGAGCCTGCTGGAAGCTGATCAAGCAGTTCTTGATCAGCTCAGAGCACAGGTGGGTGAGGCACTGTTTGCCCAGTGTGTCCTGGGCAGATGTGCTCCCCCAGAGTCTGCACTTCACTGGGGATCAGTGTAAGATTGTCCTTCATGAGCCTTCCTCCCAGCAGCTGAAGCTGTCCCTGCTCTCCCTCGCCTCTCCAGCTGCCGTCAGCTGCCCCGAAACAGAGCTTGTTTCAGGTTTCCCCACCAGAGATGGTGTTTGAGAACTTCGTGGCTCGGGAGGTCTCTGAAATGGTGCTGTCTGTGACGAATAAGGACAAGGTGAGTGCTGGCACCTGGAGCTTTAACCCTGTGCTGGAAGAGGAGAGTGCTGTCATTGCCCGAGTGTCCAGCAAAGCAAGTTATCTGCTGCAACACATGCAGAAGAAAATGTCTCAGCAGCTGGCTCTGCAAGATGGTGGAAATCTTCCTGTGCTGGGAATTGTGCCCTGATTTTGGACACGCACTGATGGTGCAGATGACTTGATGTGGTCGGTCAGGTGCTCTGTCTCCATCCTGCTGGTGCTGACCTGCTTGGCCCTTCCTTGCCACCAGGCACTGCCCCAATGGCCCTGGCCAAAATGCTGGAGCCAGAGAGAAGGGATTCCAGTTGACCCTTGTGAATGATGTGCCTGTACCTGCAGAGCTGCAAATGCTTTGGAAAAGGGGTCAAGGAGGGATGTCAGCAGGGCAGGGACAGGTCTCCTGTTGTCCTGTGTGCACAAGAGGCAAAATCATCATTTGATGTCTTTGCTGCAGATTCCTCGGCTGGTGAAGGTGTGCATGGAGAGCTGCCCTTATTTCCAGCTGGCAAGCCCCAGGGGTGTGTACCACATGGTGCCAGCAGGCGCCTCTGCCGCTGTGCGCATCCGCTTCAGCCCCGAGGAGAACAAGGTGAGCCTGGAGGAGCCCAAGCACAGAATTCTCTGCAAAGCCATTGTTTTCCCTGCACTCTGGGTGCAGCCCATTCCATGCTGGGAGCTTGGCTCCAGGCCGTGGGCAGGCAGCCTGCAGCCAGTCCCAGCTTGGCACGGGCTGCCAGGCACTGCAGCCAGGCCTGACAGGCTCTGCTTCCCCTCCCTGCACATCCCTGAGCATTGCCAAGGGAAGATGCCCAGGGAACAGGATGAAAATGACAGAGGGCTGTTGATAGATGTTGGGCCATCTCTAGGTACAGTGGAAGGTTTCATGATGATGGAAAACACTAGAGGAACAAAGAGGTCTGAGAGCTTTCCTCCTTCCTGCCTGGCAAGAGCTTCCCTGCCTCCCCCTGGGCTGGAGCAAGGACGGTGCTTTTTCCCAGCCTCTGCTCTGCAGCCTTGCAGCTGTGCTGTGCCAGAGCACAAGTGGGCATGGTGCAGCTGCAGGGCCAGGGCAGAGGATGTGCTGTACCCATGAGCCCGGCCTGGCACAGGCACCCTGGGCTCTGGGTGCCCTTGGCCAGCAGGAGGTTGCTGAGCTGCAGGGACTTGGACAGCTGCCTGCAGGAGCTGGTGTAGGGCAGGTGCAAGCTGCAGGCAGAGCTGTGAGCCCAGAGCCCGTGGCAGTGACGCTGCTGTGCCTCTGTCTTCATGCCTGTGCCTGTGCTTGCTCTGTCAGCTGGCACCCATTGCGTGCCAAAGGTGCTTTTGCCTGGAGGTTTGAACAGCAGTGCTGAGGCCCTGGCAAGTCTGATCTCCGTGCTGGCATCTGCAGGCTTGTTCATCCAGAAGGGTTTAGGCTGTGGCATGGAAGGGAGGAAGCCTTGCAGGGAAGCCAAGAGAGGCTCTTTCCAACAGCATCCTGCTGCCTCTTAGCACTGTTCTTCTGCTGACTTGCTTGGAGAGGCAAAGTTGGAGGGGAGTTCTGAGGCAGCTGATGTTTCTGCACCAGGCCAGAGGTGCAGGAGCTCTTTGGGTCCAGCTGTTTTCTCATCTTCCTTTTGCTGCTTCCAGTCAGTTGAACATTTTGTCCTATTCTCAGACAGTGGGAATATAGAAACCTAAAGAGGAATGTCCTGTGTTCCCTAGCTCCATGTTCCTTAGAAGGAACGTAGAAATTCTTTAACATCATTAAAATGTAGAGTAAAACTTATGGTGGCCTAGGGCAGTTCTTTGTATGACCCAAGTGACACAAGATCTTAATGCCACAGAGATAGGTTTTGCAAAGTGCCCTGGTGCCTTTAAAATGTGGCATATTAGTAGAGCTTAGTGTTTATTTTGGGGTGGAATAGCTAAATTGATGCCCTTGAAGGGAGTCCATTTTTTTTCATCCTGCCGTGGGGATGGCACTAAATGCCCTGTGCTGAGGCAGTTTCTTTTCCTGTAGGATTATTCCCACGAGCTCATCTGCATGACTACCAGTGAAAGGATCGTGGTGCCAATTCGGGCCATTGCTGCCCGAGCTGTCCTGGACTTCCCTGAGCAGCTGGACTTCTCCAGGTGTCCAGTCAAGAGCAGCACCCAGAAGACTGTGCTGCTCCGCAACACTGGGAACCTGGAAGCTCGTTTCCAGCTGAGCACCCAGAGGTGAGGCAGCCCATCTGTTCTTGAGCAAAGGATATCACCTCTGGGTGATAGCAGTGTTGGGAAAGGGCAGCAAAAGGAAGCAGAGCATCAGAGCTGCTGCCCTGCAGCCCTGGCTGGAAGGGAGCAGGATGGATGGCAGCTGCTCTTGCCTTCAGTGTTCTTAGCAGGATGCAGCCTTTGAGCTTTCTCTGTCCCAGCTTTCCTGGAGGCTGCTGGAACATGTTGGCAGCTGGCTTGCACCCTGCTGAGCACAAGCAGCTCCTGAAATGCTTTCTCAGCACTGTCAGCCAAACAGAGCCATTCTCTGGGAGGCCACAATCACGTGGCTTTGCAGGGGTCCCTGCATCAGATGCCCAACATGAGCTGTGCTGCAGGCAGCCAGTGCAGTTCCTGTTCCTGCAGCTGATCTGCTTTCCCTTGTCAGCTGAGGGCATCAGTCACCTCTTGTGTTCCATGATGAACCTTTGAAAGCCAGTTTAAAATTTCGTAACAGATGATTTAAATCTCTGAATCAGATTATGCCCCCTTTCAGTGAGATTTCTTTTTGAATACTCTGAAGTTGCTGTGTTTCTGCTGTTTTTTTGTTTTGGTTTGTGTTAAATGTTTGCCAAAAGATCATACAAATGGACCTAGTTAAAAAGCAGAAGAAAACAACCTATTCAAACCCTCTCCATACCTTATCTTTTCTGCCTGTCACGTGCAGTAGTGATTAATGGAAAGGGCAGATCTGAGAGGATGAGAAGTGTCTTAAGGAACAGCTCACAATGGACAGAAAAAAGGCCAAAATGTAGCCTGTCAGCCCCATCTCTTGGCAGTGGTTTTCATTTGGTTATTAGAGTGTCAGGGATGTCTCCTTCACAGCTCTTCTATCTTAGAGCAGCTTTCATTGAAATGCTGATCAAATGTGCCCTTTCTAGGCTAAATCAGGATGTTTTCAAGGTAAAGTAAACCAAAGAACCACACTGCAAATTCAACAGTTACTATTCCTTGGTCTTCAGGGAAAAGCTCCTTCTCCCTGTGTGATTCCTAGGCTGTAATCTCCCAGGACAGGGAGTGCCCTAACATTTGCATCTCCTGAGATGAGGTTTATAGGCGGCAGGAAAAGAGAAATTCCTGAGGCAGTCAGTGTCCAGTTGTGCCTGCAGATAGCTCTGAAGCCTCTCTGTGCTCTTCAGAAAGCATTCTCTGATGGGATTGCTGGCAGTGGGAGCCCTGAGTGTCACTGCAGAGAGCTGGATGCAGAGTGTGGGGAGCTGAGGCCATTTTGCCCACAGGATCTTGTGAGGGCTGGATCTGCTCAGCAGTGGCTCCGTGGCTGTTTCTGATGCTGTCTGTCCTGGCTGTCTTCTGCTGGCTGTGCTTGGTTTGCTCCCTGCTTGCCCAAGGGAGCTGCAGTGAGCTGCAGTGCAGAAGGAATCTGCTGGCCAGCTGTGGCCAGCCCTGATGGCTCTCTTTGTGTTGCAGTCCTTTCTCCGTGGCTCCGGCCGCAGGAGCTCTGGGCGCTGGTGACACCGTGCAGGTGACAGTGGGATTCCACGCGCTGACGGCCGGTGACCATTGCGGGTGCCTGGCAGTGTGCTGCAGCACAGGTGAGTGCTGGGCCTGCCCGGCCACAGGACAGCTCTGCACCACGGCTCCCTGCTGTCCCATCCCCTCCATTCCCTCCAGAGGTGCCTCCCCTGCTCAGCTTCACCCCAAAGCAAACGGAGAACTCCTTGCTGTTTGGGGGCTTGAGAAAGTGCATCCCCTCTAACAGGCTAAGATTTTGGACTCCTGTTTTGCTGGGAGTTGCTGAGTGGAGGAAGGAGGATCCCTGATTCTCCACTGCCATGTGGCTGTGCCTGGGTGAAGGTTTCTTTTATTCCTGGGCAATGCTGTAGGTGAGCTCTCCATCAGATTCTCTGCAATGCAATGGATTTCTAGCACACCTCTGTCCCATATGCTGCTTCTGCACTGGCTTGTCACAGACCCTTTTCCTATGTGGCCCTTACACATATATGTAGTTTCTGTCTAACAACATTTTCAAGCCCTCAAGTTCCTTTTTTGTGGCAAATCAAAACAAATTTTTCCCTGTCCCCATTTCCCAGGCTGTTCATGCTGTTGCAAACCTCTCACATCTATCTCCCATTTGATTTCTAGGCTGAGGAACCCCATCCAGTCTCAATGCAGAAATAGCTCTGTACTTAGTAATCTTTCCTTTGTTCCCTTTTTTATTTAATTTGCAGTGCTCCAGCTTGGTTTTTGACATCAGAACAATATAAAATATTGCAAGGCTGATGTGGTTGTGGGTTTGGACAGGGAGATGATGATGATACTGATGCTGATTTTCCTGGTGTTCATTTTGTAGTGGTTTGTCCTATTGCAGAGCCAGGCTGGTTGTGTTTCCTCACCTGGGTCCCCTCCTGCTGTGGGCTGTCACTTCATTTGTTCCTCTGGGCCTCCTTTTGCTGCCCACCTGCCCCCAGGCATATTTGCTGGTCAGCAGCAAGGGCTGCAAGGGATCAGGAGAGACAGGAGTCTGGTGGGATGCCCGGGGAGGCCCTGGGCAAGGCAGGACTGAGCAGGGCTCCTCAGCGTCACCTGAAGGACTTTGGTGCAGAAATCCCAGTGATCTGAGTGGGTCACCAGAGCACATGGACCAACCCCACTGTACACACTGTCACCCTGGGGCCACAGCTCTACAAACACACTCAGAAATAAGGTGTTGAAGGAGCTGCCCAGGACATCCCCACGCTCTACACCCAGAGCTGTCAGGATGTGATCCATGGACTGATCCACAGAACTGCTCATTCAGCTAAAAACTGGGACACTTTCCTCTGTGACCTGTGGTTTGCTGTGTTCCTTGTGCTTCCATCAGCCAGTGAGCTGAGCAAAGACTCCCCTTTGCTTTGTTCCAGGTGAAGAAAGAATCCACACACACCTCAAAGGAGAAGCTGTGGATGTCAACATTGGGTTGAGCACAAGTTCTGTGGAGATGGACAAGACTTTGATCACCAAGTCAAGCCACAGAACTGTGTTCGTCCAAAACAGGAGTAACATCACAGCCCACTTCCAGTGGAAGGCTTTTCCTAGTGAGGAAGGAGAGGATGAAGAGAAGAGGAGGTTGGTTTGAAAGATGCATTTCAGTGAGATACATGGCCCAAGACTGAAAGGAACGTGTGGCCTCAGGGGGGTGTTGGTGCTTTTGAATGGTTTAGGCCAAGTAAACCATCCCTGGCACTAGGGTGTGTGTCCCTGGGCTTTGGGAGCTCAGCAATCAGCATTCCAGTGCCATTTATACTCCAACCAAAGATGGCATTTTGGGAAGGAAAGGTTGATTGTGATGACTGGATTTCCTCAGGTTCTAATTGGGTTCTTGTCTCTCTAATCTTCTTCCTACATGACCTGACAACATGCCTAAACTTTTCCTGAGTTGCCAGCCCCTCTTTCCAAAGGTGATACACCCTCTTTTTTTCCCCTTAGTTCCTTCAAAAGCTTCTTGCCCATCTGGGCTGGTTGTCTCCCCTTGTCCTGCTGTCAGAGAAGCTTTTGAGATCTCCGAGCAGAGAGGACATTTTTCTGAGAGAAGATAGTGCAGGATCCTTTCTCTGTCAGGACATTCTACTACCATGCAGTGGGATGGGAGCCAAAAAGCTCTGGATGATGAAAAGGTCTCTCCAGGAGTTTGCTGTCTCCCTCCTGCACAACAAAGTCCCTTCCCCTCTCAGAGCCTCTGTTTTCATGCATATTGCATAGAAAACCTTGAATGTCACTGAAGGGATTTGGTGCCTGAATTCATCAATTTCCTTTGGAAGTGCTCTGGGATGCTCTTGTGAAAGGCAGAGTAGGGAACAGGGCAGGTCCAAAATGGAAGAAGCAAAGAGTGCTGCTGGTCCCACGTAGCTGCAAGGCAGCTTGGTCTCCCCTTGCCAGGGAAGCCCTGCAGTGGGTGCTCTGTGATCTTTATCTGCCTCCCCCGAGCAGCTCAGTGGGAGGAAAAGCCAGCTGAGGTGGCTGGTGGATTCTCCCTGAACTGTGGCAGAGGCTTTGAGCCAGGAGGTTCTCTGGAGGGCTGCTGGCTTTGGAAAGCTCCCCTGAGCTTGCAAGTGTGGAGTAAAAGTCCCTGCAGTGCCAGTGAACAGCAAGTTATCCCTGATCCATCTGGAACCCTCGTGGCTTGGGGTCAGCCTTTGCTGGGGAGCTGCTGCTGCTCCCACCCAAGTGCTTTGCTCTCCTGCACTCCCACTTCTCTCTGCAAATCTGTGCCTTATGAAACCATCTGCTGGCCTTGTCTCTCCCTGGGGCTGCAGGCAGTGTTTGCTGCAGACACCCAAAGAGGTGTCAGAGGAAAATATCACAGAGGAGAAAAGCACAGAGGAGGTGAAGGGCTTTGGTGGAGGTGACACTGCCCTCCTGAGCAGCATGGTCCAGGAGGAGATGGCAAAGGTGCCAGAAGAGCCCATGCTGTTCTCCAATGAGGTTTTTTTCATCGAGCCAATGGTAAGTGATAGCTGAGAACCTCATTTTCCTCCTCCTCCTCTTCCTCCTGCTCCTCCCAAGCACCCAACCCCAGCCCCCCTTGTCCCGGCTGCGGTCACTGGGCAGATCCTCAGCTGGCCCCGTGTGCTGGGAGGGAGGACATGGAGTTTCTGGAGTGGCTGCAGAGCTCCCTGCTGAAAGCATTTCTGCCCTGGAGGGTCAAGGCAGGGCTGGGAGCCTGACAAAGCCCAGCTCTGCTGCCAGGGCTGGAGCTCAGGGCACTCCGTGCGTGTCCTTGCAGTGTCACAGGGAGCAGTTCTTGTAGGGAGGGGCTGCCCCCACACGTGGGGCTCAGCAGAGGCTGTTGCAGCACTGCCAGCTCACACACTGACCTGAAGCTGGCAATGGTTGGCTGGGAAAAGGAGGCCAAACTCAGCCCAAGGTTGATCCCAGAAATGCCAATGGCCTCCTGTAACCACGCCTTGCACTATTTCTAAGTCTGCCTTCCAGTGTCATCTGTGAGCCTGGACACAAGGCTGGAAGGTTTCACTGGGCCTTTTGAGTTCTCCTGCACACAGGGACAGAAAACCTTTTCCTTTTCTGTTTCTGCAAGCCAACTGCCACGTGCTGCCATCAGCCAGAGCCCTGATTCTGAGCACTGGCATTGTGAGAGATGATGAACGCCTGGTGTCTGCACAGTGCAAAATCCCTTCTCCCCTTGGAGTAAAGCCCAGAATAATCCCAACCTCTGCTTTCTTTCAAAACAGCTTGACTAATGTTTGTATTTCAAGGAAGGGGCTCATGTTCTCTTCTTGGTTACTGCTATGGCCCATCTAAGGCCAAGAGGCAGCAGTGCACAGGGGCAGTTGCATCCCAGTGCAGCTGACAGCAGCATGATGTGAGCAAGAGCTTGTGTCAGAGCAGTAGGAATCTTGTGGAGAGTGGGAGCTGATCAGCTGAGCATTGAGAGCTTCCAGCGCTGTGTTGAGCTGCCTTTGGAGGGTTTCCTTGGGCTCCTTGTGTTGTTCACTATTTGATGCTCTAAACAAAGGCTGACAGGACTGTGGTTGAAAACAGGAAATGTGAAGTTAAAGAGACATGTTTTTCTGTCTCTTTGTGTTGCAGGAGGGAGAAATCGGGCCAAATTGTTCAGCCGAAATCCAGGTGACCTTCAAACCCCTGGCAGCTCTGGAGTATGGAAGTGTGGCTTACTGCAGCATCTCAGGTGCAGCTCCTTTGCCCTGCTTCTCTCCCCCTCAGTGCAGCCATGGTGCAAGCCTGAGCCCACTGGGCTGCCCTGGCAGTGCTGGGAAGAGTCCCTGGCCAGCAGGGCAGTGCTGGCACATCCCCAGTGGCCCTGCAGCTCCCAGGGAATGTCCCGTGCAAGGCCAGGGCTCAGGGTGCTGTGTCTGGGTTCCTGAACCCAGCACAGCCCTGACAGTGCAGGGAGAGGTTTTGATGCCATGCCTTTGCCAGCATTTCCTCAAAGGCCAGAGAGCTGCAGAGCAGAGCAGCTTCAGTGAACAAGCACTAAGCCCCTGCAGGCCCCTGGCCTCCAGGATGGCTCCACTGGACATGGATCCATCATCAGGTGGCAGGAGCTGGGTTAGAAATGTGCTCCCTGAGCCTGGATCAGCTCCCACTGGCCAGACAGCACCAGAGCAGAGGTGGCTGAGCCCCACTGAGCCCAGGCTGTTGGTAGAAGGAGCAGCCTTGGCCAGCAGCTGCTTCTCTCCCTGTGTGGGAGCTGTCACCTTGCAGCTCTCCGTCTGTGGAAACAGAGCCCAGTGCTGAGGGTCAGAAGGTGAGGACTTGGGCAACAAAGTCCTGTGCTGCTGGGCCAGGTAGTTTGGTAATTGCCAAGCTCTGGATGAGCTTTGTGCCTTCACTGAATGGATTTCCGAGCTCCTCTAGGTGCATGGGAAGGAAAGCACAGAATCCTAGGATGTTAAGGATGGAGTGGACCTTAAAGATCATCTAGTGCCAAGGTCCCTGCCATGGGCAGGGACACCTCCCCCTAGAGCAGGTAGCTGCAAGCCCCATCCAGCCTGGCTTTGAACACTTGCAGGGCTGGGACCTGCAAAACTTCCCTGGGGAACCTGCTCCAGTGTCTCACCACCCTCACAGGAAAAAATGTCATCCCAAATATCTAACCTAAATTTCCTTTCTTTCAATTTCTACACATGACTCCTTGGCCTGCCACTCCAGGACCCCAGAGATGTTTGAAACTCAGCAAACTGGTGGCTCCCATTGGAAACCAGCCCGAGGAATGGGTTAGGAATTAGAAGTCAGCCCCAAGGGATATCTGCTGAGGGAAGAGAAGGGTCCATATCTTCTCCTGCAGCATCAGGAGCTGGGTGCATCCAGCTGAGAGTCAGGGACTAGCGCTGAGGCAGCCTGGAAAAGACAGTGTGACAGAGGGAATGCTTGTACTGAAATGGACATCTCTCCCCAGGCCGTGAGAGCAGGCTGCCCCTGCAGCTCAGAGGGGAAGGCCAAGGACCCTTGGTTGAGCTCAGCTGTGACACTCTGGAGCTTGGGGACATTTTTGTCAACACCCCCCATGTCTGTGAGGTGAGCAGCAGGGCTGGGGATGGATGCTGATGGCTCCTGAGGCAGCAGCAAGCCTGGTGGAGCTGTGGAATTCCTGCCAAGCTGGGCAGTTGTGAGCAGGGAATATTTGATGTGCTGGTCCAGTCTGGGGGGTCAGAAAGGTGTGTCTGTTGTTCATGAAGGCCCAGCCCCTGCTTTTGGGCAGCCTTCCTTAGGGATCAGCTGGGAGGCTTCCTGCAAAACAAGCCCTTGGCAGGTGAAACCAGCACTGGGTGCAAAAGCTGCATGTCCAGAGGCTTTTGTGACAGTGCCAGACACAAGGCACCTTTGGACTGGGCTCTGCAGAAGCAGCTGGAACCAACTGGCTGCCTTTGAGCTTCAGTCCACTGCCAACAGCTTCCAGTCAGGGTCTCCTGCTCATTCCTGGAAGTCCCAGGAAAGCCTTGGGAGTTCTGTCCCTTGCTGGCAGTCACTCACTTCAGCCTTGGTGCATCTCTGGCTCTGGAAAGAGAAAAGTGTTCCTGGGAATTAAGAAAAGGATTTTTCTTCCTCTTTGCTTTCCCCACAATAATGCTAAGCTTGCAAAAAAATCATGAGAGAGCAACTGACAAGAGGTAGAAAATGAGGCACTACATCAGGGCAGACACTTTAAAAAGCTTGGCTGGGGAAGAGAAAGACACCCTGAGTTTTCTCACCAAAAGATGGTGCTGTCTTTACCTTTTGATGCTGATGCCTCATTACCAATGTCTTCTTTCCATGGTGTAGGAAAAGGTGAATGAGTGGATGGTGCTGTTGGAGCTGTGCTGGCTGGGGCAGCAGCAGCTCAGTGCTGATTCACCAGGCAGCTGCAATCACCCCACGTTGCTCTCAGGGCCAGGTCTCCATGACCAGGGTGATGCTGCCCAGAGGTGCACTGCTCTGTGTCCATGGGATAAGCCCAGGGTGACTGCAGTTCTGTGCAGCTGCCACTGCTTTGCATGAAAACCCAAAGGCAGAACTTGTCCTCTTGTATCTTTTGACTTCTGCCATTCAGCAGCACAAAGCATCTTCTGCCTTTTCTGGCTGTTCATTGCATCCTTAGACAATAGCTCCCAAGAAGGGAGGATTCCACATGGATTTCCACTTTGCTTTCTTGCTGCTGCAGGTGAACCTGATCAACCAAGGAGCTCTTGATGCTCCCTTCAGCTGCATCCCTTCAGCCACAAAGGTGGGCTTGGGCTTCAAGTTGGCACCTCAGGAGGGCATCATTGCAGCAGGTGGGAGCCAGACTCTCCAGATCTCCTTCAGTGCCACCGTGTTGGGGAGGTTTGAGGAAGAATTCCGGTTCAGTGTGGCTGGATCTCCTACGCCTGCCATCCTGACCATCAGGTAAGGACCCTGGGAGCTTGGTGGGCACATCTGGAGCTGTCTCTGGGACATGCCCCACCTGCCTCCTGTTGGGGTGGAGCAGAGAGAAAAGGTGTTTGCTGAGGTCTTCATCTCTGCTCTGATGCTGGCATTGCCTTAGTGGGAGGATGCCTCCTGCCCTGTGTGGTACCTGGAGCTGGAATGACTCCTCCCTGCAGGGATCTCCCTCTGCCCTGGGCCATGGCAGGCAGTGGGATGGATCAGCTTTGGGCAGCAGCTGCTCTGGGATGTCCCAGCTGAACAGCCAGCAAGGCCCCCAGGGCTTTGGAGATGGGCCAGCCTGGGGCATTCTGCAGCAGCAGCAGTGCTTGTAAAAACTTCTGTCAATAATCCATGCCAGATGGGCAGCAGCAGCCTCACCTCACCTCTCATGGCCATGCTGTGGGGCACAAGCCGTGCTCCCAGCTGCTGTGCCCAGAGTGCTCTGGTGCCTCCTGTGCACAGCCAGGCAAGGGCTGATGTGGGAGTCAGGGAACTGTGCAGCAGGAACTGTGCCAAGGACTTGGGCATCATCCCCTGGGCTGGTGCCATGGCAAGAGATCATCCTGGCCCAGCACAAGGGACAAGGGGTGATGATAGGGGAGGCAGAGCTCAGTGCTCAGCACCACAGCAGCACGAGGCCTTGTCCCTGCCAGCCTGAGCCTTGTGCTGCTAGGATAATGCAGTGGGAGCAGGAGAGCTGAATGCTGGCTGCTCTGCAGCTTTGGAACTAGGCTGCTGCTCCTGGGAGGCACTGGGGCAAGGCAGTGAAGAAATGAAAGCAATCTGCACTGGATTATAGCAGTAAGATAAGGGAGATGGATGAAAAAGAACAAGGAAGTTATTACTTCACAAGAACAAAGTGGTGAGTAGGTCTGCCCCCAGTGGAGAAAGAATGATGCTGGCTTTGTTCTTGGAGGAAAAGTGCTGCTTTTTTAGTTTGGAGATCAAGAGGGAACCTTCCACCATCCAATAATTGATTCTCCTCTGTCCCTCCCCTAAACTGGTGATGGGATGTTTGTGCATCAGCAGCTTTCTCCTTGAGCAAGGGCAGGTGTCTCTTGTTGAGATGTGTGGAGCAGAGCCAGGGGCAGTGCTGTGA
This sequence comes from Passer domesticus, assembly GCF_036417665.1. Classification (NCBI taxonomy): domain Eukaryota; kingdom Metazoa; phylum Chordata; class Aves; order Passeriformes; family Passeridae; genus Passer; species Passer domesticus. Next base: position 624,894 of record NW_026990149.1, on the reverse strand, counting down.
ATCCAACAGAAGGCACAGGTCACTGGGCCTGGATTTTTAACCACAAGGCAGAGTGGGCATGGATTGGCATCAGCCATGAAATCAACTGGGGAGTGTTGTGCAGCTTCAAGTGCTGCTTTCAGTGGGTGTTGGTGACTTTTGGAGTGTGTCTGCTGAGTTCAAGGACAGTTGAGGTGCTGTGCTAGATTCAGGACCCCATTGTTTGGTTGTTGAAGCTGTTGCTCTTGGCTGTGCCAGCTGCTGCACTGCTGACAAGCTGGTCCTTTCCTCTAGGATTCATCTGTGCCCTGTGTAGAAGTGTTGCTGCTCTTTTCAGAGGATGTTTGGGGCTGCCCTGGGTTCATGGCTCAGAACTGTGTCTGTAATGATGGTGTGGGTCAAACTCTGCTGAGAAAGCTCCTCCGTGGGAACAGCAGTTCCAGTTAAGAAGTAGCAAAGCAGGAACCTGTGTCTGGCAGGGCTGGTTACAGAAGTTTGTGGGGACACCTTGATGCCCATCCCATTGCAGATGGGGAAAGTGAGGCCCGGAGCCATGTCTGGCTGTGTGTTCGGGGTCCTTCATGGGACCAGCAGCATCCCGGGGGCTTTTCCTGCCTGCCCTGTGCCCAGAGCCCATCAGTGGCTGCTGGCTGCTGGCCACTTGGTTTAGCTGCCTCCTGTGCCCAGGGGCACTGTGCTGAGCACATGGTGTGTGCTGGTTTGAAAGGCACGGTGCCCTGACACCAGGTTGGTGCCCCCGAGCCACGACAGCCGGAGCTTTGCAATTCCTTGAACCAAGGCATTTCCTGCTCTGTCCTCGCCATGCAGGGGCAGCGTCACTGGACCGAGTTTGCACTTCGACCTCCCTGAGCTCGACTTCGGGGACATCTCCTTTGGTGAGTGCTGCCTGGGCTGGGACACAGCGGGAGGGATCTGTGCCTTCCGAGAGAAAAGCATCCCTCCCTCCTGCTCTGCCCCAGCAGCCTCTTCAGGCTGGGAACTGCAGGGCTGCTGGTGCTGCAGGGAGCATTTGGCCATTGTCAGATCAAACAGAAGCAAGGCATAGAAAGTCAGGATTTTCTGGTGTCTCTGTCCTGCTTGAAAAGACAGATGTCTGCCAAGGAAGGTGGGAATCTTCCTGGAATGGAAAGATGAGCCCCTCCCTCCAAATGATGATACCTTTGAAATGACAGGGCTCCCGGGCAAAACTGTGGGAAAAGGAATAACAGTTCTTTCCTAGACTATATCAGGAGAGCCCAGAGAACAAGAGCAGACATTTGCCAGCTGCCAAGTCCCGTTTTTGTCCTTTGGTGCAGTGAGGATCCCAGCAGGAGGAGCTGTGGGCTCTGGCAGGGCAGTGATCCCCTGCCAGCCGGCAGCGGCAGGGAAGGAGGGAAGGAGGGAAATGCTCCTTTTGCAGAGGGACAGAGGGCAGGGGGATGTGGGCAGTGGCTCAGAGCAGCAGGCAGCAGCGGGGAAGGCAGGCAGGGTGAGTGCCAGGCTGAGCTGCAGCCAGGGCAGTGCCGGGGCCAAGCACACAACCTCCCGCAGCAGCACGCGGCCGAGCTCCATCCCCGAGCGGGAGGAAGGGAAGCTCCGCTCCCTGCCCAGCCTCAGCTCCCACTGCACAGCGCCCACGGCATCACGCCACAGCTGCCAAAAACCCCCAAGGGAAAAGCCCACCCCCAGGGCCAAAACCCCCAAAACCCCTATCCCCCTTCCCAGACCAAGGGGAGCATTCACTACCAAGCCTAAGCCCAGAACAAGGAACTTTTTAAGGAAACTACTTGCCTTTCCTGAGCTGCTTCTGTCCCCCCCTGCATCACCATGGAGGCACTTGTCAAGTTGCCTTTTTGAAGAAATGAAACAAGAAAGGCAACCAATGGAACTATGGTTCTGAACCAGGAGACTGATCCTGCTGGATCTGCTTTCATTCCTAAGGTCTCTTCAGCTGAAAGCAGCTGTTGTATCTTTGCTTCTTTGGAACTGTTGACTGTTGTCTGCATGCGGTGAGCTCAGTCTCATTGGAGGTTTTGCCATCTGTGTTTGTCCTTGTTGTGCCTCTCTTGCCTCCCTGCTGGAGTCACTGCTGGAGCTGGCAGTGCTCACTGGGATGGGCACAGAGAAACTCTGGGCTGCAGCTGCAGTTGTTTTTTCTCCCCATCTGTGTTCCAGTGCCTCTTGGTGAGCAGGCCCAGGGAGAAGTCTCCTCCCCAAAGAGCTGGCCAGCCCAGCCAGATGTCCACTGCAGAGCAGCTTGTGCCTGCTCTCCAGGCTCTGCAGGACATCCCCACCATGAGTAGCTACATCTCTGTCTTTCCAGCATGGAAAGCAAATCCCAGAGCTCCAGTGGGGTAAAGCCTTGCAGGCAGCAATCCCAGTGAGCAGCATGGGTGTGATGTCCCCGTTTGTTGGGTGAGGTGGGACCTGGTTCCTCATTGGCAATCTCCAAGCAAGGCTTGGGTGTGCCCCCAGTTGAGTGGGCTCTGAGCTGTCTCGTGCTCAGTCTGTTTGGCCCAAACCAAGAGATGCCTTTAGGATCCTGCAGAGAGAAGCTGCATTGGGGTGCTTTGCCTCACGTTCTAGTTCCTGACTCCATCATCTCTTTTGCTGTAGCTTCTTCTCAATGCTGACTCACTGTTTATCTATCTTGAAAAGGGTGGGAGTGGTGGCAGGCTTAACAGGGAATTTGACAGCTTGAATTCTCAGAGGAAATGCTCGGTCTGGGTGCACACTCATCACTGGGAGATCACTGGTGCTGGTTTGGGGCAGGTGAGGCAGCTCCTCCCCATCGCCAAGAGAGAAGCTTGCAGTGTTCAGCAGGGCTAGGAGTGGGCATTTTCAAGGCTGCAGCCTGCAATCTGTGTCAAAGGGAACTGAGTGATGATTCATTCCTCATGCAGCTTCTGGGTGAGCTGTAGTTCAGATAATCCAGAGCTCAACTCCAGTGCCACTTTCATCGTGCCAGGCCATTCCCAGCAGGAGTCAGGCCACAATGGGAGCCTCAATGGATGTTGGTGTCCTTTCCTAGGCTTTCCCTACACCCAGCGCTGCCGGCTCACTAACAGCTCCCCGGTGCCCGTGACGTTCCAGCTCCGCATGTCGTTTGATGGCACGCAGCCGGCTGTGGACAGCGTGGATCAGATCCGCTGCCACAGTGACCCAGCCTGGAGGAAGGGCGTTCACTTGTATGTGGAGCCCCGGGAGTTTACCATCACTCCCAGCCAAGGGACCATCCTGCCCCAGGGACACCAGGACATCCAGGTACGGGCAGAGTGCAGCCAGAGACGCTTCAGCACCAGGGCTGCAGCTGCACTGGAGCGTGGGAGGGCTTTAGCTCTGCTGCCAGCTTTGAGCATGGTGTGAGTGAGAGATCTGCACTGCTCTGAGGCCTCTGCTAGCTGCCTTACTCGGGGTGTTCCTCAAGGAGCACTGTTTTCTTTCCAAAATCATATGCTGAGGTCACATACCATATGGTCAAGGCCAGAAGTCACTCTTGGGTTCTTGAGAGCCATTTATTTGATTGCAAGTGGGCAGAGCAAAGATGAGGGCAAAAGGTGGCTGTTAGAGAGATGTCATTGTAGAAAGCAGTTAGCTTTCCTTCTTGGTCTCATTTCCCCTCTCCTGGGGAGCAGAAGGATTTGTGTTCACTGCAGGAATCTCCAGTGGGGACAAAATACTCTGCAGCCATGAACTGCCCAGCACCTGCTGGGCCACACTTTGCCCTCAGCTTCCTGCTGTAAAGCTGAACTCGTTGTGTTCAAGTCAGATTTCTTCTGCTTTTATGTCATTGTAGTCAGATGAGAAATTGTGCCTTAATTTCAATACAGTGGTTCATAGAGCTTTAGTCTAATGTTTTAATGTAGCTGAGCTATGCCCTGATAGCGAGGTGTGTTTAAGACATCTGCTATTGCCAGAAGGCTTTTGTTGCTTTGAGACTGTGCTCTACACATGGAGCAGCAGCAGAATTAAGACAAAATCTTCCCTCAAGGGCTGGAGGATATCACACGTGGATAATGAGCTTTTGTACGGAAGAATTTCCTGTTCTTCTCTTCCACCAGGTGACCCTGTGTTCCAACTCGGTGATGGAGTTCTACAGGAAAATGCTGGTGGATCTGGAGGGTTTTGGCAAGGGAGTGGCATCATTGGTCATCACAGCCAGGTACCAGCCCTTCCCTGGCCTCCCCCAGCCCCTGCCTTGCCCAGGCTTTGCTGGCTGCAGCTGCCAAGGAGAAGTGCTGGTTCATGAGCTCATGTTGTGCCAGCTGGGCATGAGAAGAGCAGAGCTTGGACAGCAGCCTGTGGTGAAAAGCAGCCCTGCTCCCAGCCCAGCAGGGTCCTGGGCCCTTTTCTGAAGGCACCAGGAATGAGATCATTTCTTGGCCTGGCTTTTGGTGCTTGAGGTGGAACAAATTTCCCCAGGGCCTCCTCTCCTTCTTGCTGCAAGAGGTGGAGTTGTGCTGGGTGCGAGCACTGTGCATTGGTTTGGGACACAGCAAGCAGCCTGCTGAGAGCCAGGCTCTGGTTCTGTTCATGAGGGCACGTGGCAGGAGGGAAGTGGCTGTCAGCAAGAGTGCTGAGGGCAAGGTCTCAGGAGGGGAAAGCAGCCCTTGGTGTGGCAGCTCAGCTCTAGATTTTCTCCTTCCCTCTGCTTCCCACTCTGAGCTTGAATGTTCTCAGGGTTGAGAGCAAAAGTGGTTGTTGCTGCAGCAGAATTCCATCCTGCTGTGCTGCAGTGGGTGTCAGTGGAATGCCAGGAGGGATGCAGTTCCCTGGGGCTGTTCCCTCTCCCAGGCAGAGCCATCCAGGCAGTGCCTGGGCTGGCGTTTTGTCAAGCAGGTGGGCTGGGGACAGTCAGTGCCTGGAGCTGTGGAGGGAAGGAGCCAGGGAGCTGTAGGGCCTGGGAGGGGCTGATCAGCCACTCTGGAGGGCAGCTGGTGTCTCGTGCCCTCCAAGGCTGGGGCAAGCAGCTGAGTTCCCAGGCAGGGCAACAGCACCATGGCAGAGAAGGGAGTCATTTTTCCTGGGACACTGGAGTTGTGTGTTCCTTGAGCATTAGTGAGCTCTGATCCTTGTTAGGAAGGCTCCCCCAGAGCTCGTGGATCACTGGGAGTGTTACAGGAGTCCTTGCAAGCCTTCCTGGGGAAAGGAGGGGCTGAGGCAGCTGTGGGACAAAGTGCTCTGCCTGGGGCACTTGGCAGCCTCTGGCTGCTGCCTCTCAGGGTTTGCCCCTCCTTGACAAGCCCTGTTGGAGTGGGAAGACGTAGAAGGCAATTTATCACTGCAGGGCTGTTCAATGCCCATTTGACAGTGACCAATGTGTTATGCTCTGTTTTACAATCTTTGGGGGTAAATGTTCTCCATTCTCTCAGTATCTCTGATTCCCCTGGGCTCATCTCTTTGTCCAGATGTCTTGTTCCTAAGCTGCAAGTGTTCCCCCATGTGCTGCAGTATGATGAGTGCCTCCTGAAGGTGCCCTACGAGAAGAAGTTCCTGATTAGGAATCCCAGCCACCTGCCTGGCTGCTACGGGCTTATTGAACAGGTTTGGCATCCCATCCACCTCCCCCTCTCAAATATTATTGAGGAGCTTATTAGGGGGAAAAAGGGTTTGGACGTGACCTTGCTGGTTTCTATTCAGTCTTAAAGATCTGCTGAGAACAGGATCCTACCCGAATGTAAACTTGAGGATGCAGTTTAACCTGCTGAGGGAACAGTTGATGTTCTAGTCTTCAGGGTGTTTTCTTGTGGGAGATCTTAGAGGGCTGTGAAAGCTGCTGCATCCACAGACAGCAGTGCCTGTGCTGGCAGTCTCCTGGCAGGATCCCCTGGGAATGCTAAGCCTACAATTCTTGCATCTTGTTTGTGCCTTTTACCTTTGTCCTGGGCATTTTTAAACACGTGTGTCAGTTGCTGTTGCGGTGGATGTTAGGGAGTGTAAAGTTTCTTCAGAGGTGCCTCTGAAGCTGCATTTCATTGTGTCTCTTGCAGAAACGCAAGGAGGACTCTGCTGTGCTCTACTCCAGCCCCAAGCCCTGTGGGATTGTCCAGCCTCACAGCACTGCAGAGATCCCAGTGCTGGTGGAAGTGCAGGCGCTGGGCACGCATCGCACCAATGTTCTCATCGGCGTGTTCGGGGATGAGAGAAACCCACTGGTGAGTGCAGGGGAGATGTGTGCCTCTGTGCAGCTGCTCCTGGCAGGCTGCAAAGGGCACAGGGATTCTGCCGGGGAAAACAGGCACAGGCTGCTGTGGAGAAGGCCAGGAGGGATGGGTGGCACAAACAGCTCGTGCCTCACGGGTGGTAATCTCAGTGTCTGGCACAGAACGTCGTTGGTCTGAGCTGGAATCCAGGGTCACTTTAGTTCATTACTCTTGAAAATGCTGTTAACTTTGGAAACATCTGTTTGAAAATGGCATCTCTCTGAGCGCAAAAGAGGATGTCAGAAGACTTCTGGGAACCTTGAGCTTTCTGTAAAAAAAAGGAAGGCTGGCATTTCAAGAGTGGTTGCAAGGATTGAAACTTAGATTAAAACATAAGGAAATGACAATGGCAAATTCCCTGAATGGCACCAAACATCTGAACCTGGGCCATTGTGGCACTGCATGTAAATCAGTGAACAGGAAGGACAGGCAATGCAGGCTGTGCCAGGGAGCATGAAGTTTGACAGAACAGTTTCTTTCAACTCTGAGGCTGCTTACCTTAAAGAGGAGGGTTTCTCCCCACCAGAGGAACCAGTTGTTTAACTGTCAGCCTGGCCATAACTAGAGATTTCTTGCAAAGCTTTTACCTTTGGGCCAATCCTTTGTAGTTTGAAAGGTTCTCTTACCTTGATCCTTTTAAATTTGGAGGTGAACATGTAATAATCTTTTTCTTTTTTCCCAAAAGCCCAGCATTTCAGCTGGAGAGTGGTTGCTGTCCCTAAAGAAATACCTTGAGCAGGGATGAGCTGTTTAAGGATTTTAGTTTTCCCTGTTATGGTTTGTTTGGTTTTTTTTTTTAAAAAATCTTTCTTGCCTGCTTCCTGGGACAGAGAAAAAAGTTATGGAGCTCTGGACGGCTGGCAGAAACCTCCCCAAGCCCAAGGCTGATGGAGTCTGGCAGGATCCCAGCACTACAGCCGATGTATGTATGTCTGTATGCATGGGGAATGCCACCTGAGTCCCCTGGGAGTGTTGGAAAATGTCAGCCAAGCCCCCAGCAGTGTCAGGGAAACATTCCTGATAAATACCTGGTGGAGCTGCAGAGTTTCTGGCGTTGGGCCCTGGGGGGGCTGTGCTGGCTGTGTCTGCCCCTGGATGTCTCAAATCTGCCCTTTTGGCTTGCCTTCTCTGTCTTTTCCTCTCCCACTGTGCTTTTTGCATGCCCACAAGGTGTTCATCCCTGTCCTCTGCAGTTCCTCAGTCCAAGCAGTTGCAGCTGCTGCAGCAGCTCAGTGTCATTCCTGGGCTGCCTTTAGAGCAGACCTGCTCCAGCCTGGATTGGGAAGGGCTGGATCAAAGCATTTCTCAGTTCAAGGTGCCAGCAGCCAGCCAGGGGCTGCATCCTGAGCAGGAGCTGCTGGTGCAGGTGTCCCTCCCTCCCTCCCTCCCACTGCAGGTCTCTGTTCACAGTTATCTTCTTTTCCAGAGATGAGCTTCACCCACCTAAATTCAATCCCCAACCACCAAAGGAGATGAGAACATGTTTGCATTGCCCAGCGTCTCGATGGAGGCACTTCAAGGCTGGAAAGGAGGAGGCAGCCACAGCCCTGACTGAAGAGCAGGATTTGACCCAGTCTTCAGGAGCAGAGGTAGATTTTCTTGTACACCTACTGCTTGTGCTGCCTCCTTAGCCTGCCACCAGCAAGTCATGCTCCTGCTGAGCTCCCTTTTTGCTGCCCTGCTGTCCTGTGCCCTGACAGTGGCTGGGCAGCAGGGCCAGTGGCTGGACATGGGGGGAGTGGCAGGGAGAAATAGGAGAGTTTTCCTTGGAGAAGCTCACTCAGATCCTACAGGCCTGTGTTGAGTGTGGCATTTTTTGCCTTGTTGCCTTCCCAATGCAAGATGAGGCTTTTATCTGCATCATGATGGGAAGAGCTGCAGCTTCCTTGCCACAGCAAGCTGGGATGAGTCCTGATCTCCATGTGCCCTCTTCCCAGCCCAGCCAGACTCCCTGTTTGCAGGTCTCTGCTGTCACCCGAGAGCTGCTCTTGCACTGCAGGCCCTGAA